>NW_006293001.1:6540665-6567228 GCF_000327345.1 Myotis davidii
GCTCCGGTGACTGGCAGTGGCTGCAGCAGTGGGCTGATGGGGCTGGTGCCTTCCCCTGATCAGCCCAGTCGCCTCCCACAAAGGGAGGCCAGACGGTGGCTTAGGCCCACTCCCCAAGGGGAGCAGGGAGTAGGTAGTAGGACATCCCCTAGGGCTCCCAGTATGTGATAGGGGGCAAGCTGGGCTGAGGTACCGCCCCGCCCCCCGCCAGTGCACAAATTTTTGTGCACCGGGCCTCTAGTATGTATATAAGTTATTTGGTTAATCTCTTCTCACCTACCCACCCACTCCTGCCTTTCCTCTGTGGTTCGACAGTCTATTCCATGTTTTATGTCTCTGGATCTATTTTGTTCATCAGTTTATTTTGTTCATTAGATTCCACACATATGAGTGAGATCATGTGATACTTGCCTTTCTCTGACTGGCTTATTTCCCTTAGCATAATACTCGCCAGGTCCCTTCATGCTGCCTCAAAGAGGAAGAGATCCTTCTTTCTTATTGCTATGTAGTAGTCCATGGCCTAAGTGTGCCACAGCTTTTTTATCCACTCATCTACTGATGGGCACTTGGGCTGTTTCCAAATCTTAGTTATTATACATTGTTCTGATATTAACTTAGGGGTGCATATATTCTTTTTGATTAGTGTTTCAGTTTCTTAGGCTATATTTCTAGAAGTGGAATCACTTGGTCAAATGGCAGTTTCATTTTTAATTTTTTGAGGAAACTCCATACTGTTTTCCAGAGTGGTTGCACCAGCAGTGTATTAAGGTTCCCTTTTCTCCACATCCTCACTAGCACTTGTCATTTGTTGATTTGTCGATGGTAGCTATTCTGACAGGTGATACGTCATTATCATTTTAATTTGCATCTCTCAGATTATTAGTGACTTTGAGTACTTTTAATATATCTCTTGTCCATCTGTATGTCCACTTTGGAGAAGTGTCTATTTAGGTCCTTTGCCCATTTGTCAATTGGATTGTTTGTCTTCCTTTGGTTAAATTGTATGAGTTCTTTATACATTTTGGAAATAAAACCATTATCATATATATCATTGGCAAATATGTTCTCCCATTAAATGGGCTCCCTTTTCATTTTGTTGATGGTTTCTTTTGCTGTGCAGAAGCTTTTTGTTTTGATTTGGTCCCATTTGTTTGTGTTCTCCTTAGTTTCCTTTGCCCTAGGAGACGTGTCAGCAAACACATTACTCTGAGAAATGTCTGAGATTTTGCTGCCTATGGTTCCTTTTCATATTTGTATGGTTTCATGACTTGCATTTAAATCTTCTATCTATTTTAAGTTTATTCTTGTGTATGGTGAAGTTGGTGATCTAGTTTCATTTTTTTTTTTCATGTACCTGTCTAATCTTACCTATACCATTTTTTGAAGAGGCTGTCTTTATTCCATTACAGGACCATTTTATGTTTGTGTGATTTGAAAGTGGCATGAAAATCTGGGCCTGAGGAAATGGCCTTGGTGAAATGGTGTAAACACTCTCCAGAAAGGCAGAAAGTGATGGAGTTTAACAGACCAAAGGTTGCTGACCATTTTTAGTATCTTCATTGTAGATTTATTGGTCTTAGTTTCTGTGTTTTGGGAGACTTAATTTTATTGGTGTTTTTCTTTCTATTTCTAGTCTACTATTTATAAACAAGACCACAAGATAACAGTTTGCAAATAGGGTGTTAAAAAGCATAGAGAACTTAATTTGATTTGCCTTTGATGTTTATTACTTTGAAAAAAAAGAGGCATAGGAGAGAAATTCAAGAACTTCATTGTACAACAAATTGAATGAGACTGAGAGTTGAGCTGTTCGAATATAAATTAATTGATTAATATGTAATCTTATAAAGAAACTTTATGATGCTAACCAAGTTCATCTCCCTTAAAATAGATCATTTCTGCATGAGAAATATCTTACAAATTAAAAATATAGTAAAGGAATTATTCTATATTTTTATAATATGAATACATTTTGTTCCTAATATTTAAAGGAATACTTCACTTATAAGGACTGGTCTGTGGGCCTCACTGGCAGTTGAATTAAATTGTCACTGAGACAGAATTATTTTCCCATCCATTCCTAATTGTAACACTCAAATAATTATTTTATATAAAGTATGGACTTCAAATTCAGCTTTCTAGAAGACTGAATTGAATAAGATTTATGTTGGTTTATATATGACCTTGTATATTTCATTTAAAAATATATAAATTTGAAATTATCCAATACTCAAAACCTTAGGCATAATTTGTAAGAATTACAACTTAAAATGATGCATGCAAAGAGCAACGCAAGCGAGTTTTAAATTATTTTTTAAATTAGACTTAAACTAAAGCTCTCTGACCACACTTTAAGTGGTACTACATTATTATTTTAAAATAACCACCGGAGCCAAAACCGGTTTGGCTCAATGGATAGAGCGTCGGCCTGCGGACTGAAAGGTCCCAGGTTCGATTCCGGTCAAGGGCATGTACCTGGGTTGCGTGCACTTCCCCAGTAGGGGGTGTGCAGGAGGCAGCTGATCGATGTTTCTCTCTCATCGATGTTTCTAACTCTCTATCTCTATCTCTCTCCTTTCCTCTCTGTAAAAAATCAATAAAATATATTTAAAAAATAAAAAATAAAATAACCACCGGAATTTATTCTGTTTGAAAATATGAAGAGTCTCTGCTAAAATGTGAAACCATTGAAAGTAACAAAGGCCACTCAGAAAAAATAAATTACTGCTGGATTGTTTTCTTACTTTAAGACTATTAATTTAAAATGGTTATGAAGCAGTATGAAAACTATTACATTTGAAAAATATCAAGCCTAATTTCTTTTAAAAAAGTCTCACAAGTTGCCTATTTTTGAGATATAAATATAAAAGATTCAACAGCTATTTTTGTATTTTTAAAGTGATTATTTGCTGTAAGTATGAGATAGTTTCCAAATAAAATATAAAATCACAGGGGACTATGTCTTCCAGCCCAGAAGGAATGGAATAGCAGGATTTACACTTTCATATGAAAACAAGTGTGTGTGTGTGCGTGTGTGTGTGTGTGTGTGTGTGTGTGTGTGATTTTTTTCCAATTATGGAATATTAGGCAACACAGGACAGTGATCCCTAAGCTCCAAAAGGGGAAGGAAAATGAGGTGAATCCTGTAATTGCCTTAACTTACTGCCTATGACTTTCCAGGATGCAGCACAGGGAGGGGGGACCCAGGGAGGATCCTAGTGACCTTCCTGAGTTGAGGAGATGGAGCTTAGAGCCAAGGGAGGCCAAGGTGTTCATATGACACAAAGTAGAGTTCTAGAGAGGCAGGAGGTACTCCAGAGAGATTACTCTGGAGATTTTGAGAGGGACTCATTTAAGTGTTCGGCTTAGTAGAAAATGCCTGACATCAGGAAAATCACCATCTTAAATAGACAAAGGGAACAATCCAGAGAACTTGCACATGATCTGGACAAGTTGGTCTTCTCATAATCCAAAAACCTTATATTTTTTGGCCATTCATTGAGTATTGCCTCAGTAGTGCGGTATTGCTTCAATAGTAAGGAAAATTAGCCTTAGATTAATTTGGTTCCAGATGATAAATTTTAAAAGTATGCTTTGTAAAGGTCAAAGAGTTTTTAAGAGTTTCCTGGGGCGGGTGGTGGTGGTGGTGGAAAACCTCAAAAATACATAGGGGATAAGAACACCCCAAAGGGTAAAAGTCACAATGTCTGACTTGTAGTAAAAAATTACCAGGCACACCAAACACACCAAAAAATATGACTCAGAATGAAGACCCCCAAAAAGAGAGAGAGAAACATCCAGAACTGACTCCTGATATAATTTGTAAGAAGCATATTAAAAAGGTTATTATAACTATATTCCATATGGCCGAGAAGTTGAAAAATATAAAATTTGAACAAATTTAGAAGTGATATTGAATCTATAAAAAATGTTCCTAATAAAAACCTCTAGAAATGAAAACTAAAAAAATTCTTGGATAAAAAGTACAGTAGAAACTATCCAAAATGAAAATCAGAAAAAAATGACTTAAGAAATATGAACAAAGGAGCTAAGAACTAAGTGGCCCAATATATGTAACTGAATCTCAAAAGAGAAGAAGAGAATAGAAAAAATATTTGAAGAGATAATAGTTAAAATTTTCCAAATTTGATGGCAATTTTAAACCAACAAATCCTAAAGCTCAATAAAATCCAAGCACAAGAATCTTAAGAAAACTACAGAAAGGCATATTATAATCTGTGTCCAATATTGATGAGATAGTTTAATGCCATGTAGGTCAAGGAAAAAGATAATTAGTTTAAAAATAATTCCTGCTTTAGTCCCTCATTTCAGTTCAGAAAGTTTTTTTTAGAAAAGACTGTTGGATAGTGGCTAGAGCAAGAAAAAGGGTCAATGGAGATACCACATTTTGGGACATGATGGGTGTTGAATCTTTTCCAAAGAACATTCTAGCCCTCTTAATAAAAATGACTCATTAATTTCCTTTTTCAAGAACTCTGATCTACAAATTACTTTCCCATCCTAATCTCTTCTACCTTCCTCCAGCTCTGGACTTATTCTAAAATTTAAAATGGAAAAACTAATTCTGCAACACTTACTTCATCCATCAGTCTTCCATAGCTGACAATGTATAAGACTATGTAAAGAGCACAAGGGTAAGAAGTTAATGGAGAAAAACATTAGACATTGAAGGTATGAATGTAACACCAGTGTTGGTAACCTTTTAGATATAATACACATTGGGCAATATACTAGAAGAATGAATATTGGTGAATATTGACATTGTTTTAAATAAAAAGAAAAAGTAGACTGAATTTAGGAATTTAATCCTTGTAAATATTACTAAGATGAATTACTTTAAGTTATTTAGAAAAATATCAACCTCTGGCTTTATTAAGAGCATTTCTCTGAAAGATATGTTTCCTTAAAATATTTTTTAGTTGGTTGTGACCACTGTAACAGTCAGTCAAAACATAATTTCTTGGTCTCTGTTGCAGTAGACTATCCTTATCTAAATAAAAGTGTTTAAATAAAAATTTACTATGAGCCAAGATTTTAAATAAATGGAACGACAAATCAATGTTTCCCTCTTTCTCTCCTTCCCCCTCTTTCTACTCCTTTCTCTCTAAAAATATCAATAAAAAAAAGAGATGTCGTGTACAATGGAATATTACAATATTACTGGGCCACAAAAAAGGTTGAAATCTTATCATTTGCAACAATATGCATGAACCTAGTGGGCATTATGCTAAGTGAAATAAGTCAGAGAGAGAAAGACAAATATCAAATGATTTCACTTATATGTGGAATCTAAAAAAAACAACAACCTCACACAAAATAAATAAACAAAACAGAAACAAACTCATAGATACAGAGAACAAACTGATGAGTGCCATGTGGGAGGAAGGTTTGGGGGCTGGATGAAAAGGGTGAAGGGCTTAAGAAGTACAAATTGGGCCCTAGCAGGTTTGGCTCAGGGGATAGAGCATTGGCCTGTGGGCTGAAGGGTCCCAGATTCCATTCCAGTTGAGGGCATATATCTTGGTTGCAGTCTCAATTCCTGTTATAAATTCTAAAAGCATCCAGAGAGAAAAAAGTCATATTACAATAGGAAAACAAAGATTAATGTGGTGGCTGACTTCTCATTATAAACAAGGCATGCCTGATATTATGGAATGATATCTTTAAAGTGGTTTAAAAAATGGAAACCATTAAAAAAAAGATTCCCAAAAAACAAAAGCAATAAGGGAACTATTTAAACTTAGATTTATATATCCAGCATAAATATTCTTTCAAAGTAAAGGTTAAATAAAAACATATTCAGATAAACAGGTTATAGGACTTGAGGTCAACAGTTCTGTGCTATAGGAAATGCTAAGGGCAGACAGACTTATAGTCTAAACAGGTTGGAAAGGTATACCAATAGGAATGGTTGAAGAACACTATAAATGGTAAATATTTATAGTGTTGTATCTATATATATAAAAGCCCAGCTACCGGATAGGCAGAATGACCAGAATGACCAGTGGCTATGACACTCACTGTGGCAGCCAAACATCCCCAATTGGCCCCAACACCCTGATCAGGGGCGGGGCTGGCCACCAACCATCTGCAGACCCTCCCCCGCACAGGCCCGGCCCAATGGGCCTCCATCGGAGCAGGCCACCGGACCCCACCTGTGCACAAATTCATGCACTGGGCCTCTAGTCTAGGATAATTTTTCTAATTTCTTCAAAATATAATTGTCTGTTTGAAGCACAAACAATACCATTTTGTTATGAGTTTTTTAACATACTAGTAAGTTGCACATACTAGCAAAAGGTTAGCAAGGGAATAACAGGGACAATTGCTTTTCTAAGCATCTTATATTATACCTAAATTGGTTTAATATTAATTCAAGAAATGAAAAAAAAAGAATATACTCAAACAAACAGGCAGAAAAAAAAGGATCAAAAGAACAAAGAACAGAAGAGAAAATAGAAAACATATCAATAAACATAACAAAATCAATCATATAATTGCATTAAATTTAACTAGATTAAACATGCCAATTTAAAAGTACAATTGACAGAATAGATTAAAACAAAATAAAAATAATTTTGATGTTCATATGAACTGCATATTATTTTTATATTTTATTTGCTTTTTTATTTTGAAATATTCTATAATATTCAGAATGTATAAGCATGGTAAAGACAATTCCCAAATATCCCTTATCCCGATTCATTAATAGTTCATACTTTGCCACACAGCAATTCCATGAAGATATTTAAATCCTCTTGAGTGATCTAGGCTCTGAGAGGTTTAAATTACTTTCCTAAGGCATTACAGCTAGTAAGCATTGGTGCTTTAGTATAAACTTAAGAGCCTTCAGTCTAGAAGACAGTTTTTAAGTACTATGTTTTATTGCCAGTTATGTGTATAAATACAATTGGTAACTGCCGGTGTCAATATTCAAATGAAAGTCAGGCTGGCTTGATAATACCATTTCATATCTTAATGTAAAATAATTAGTTGTCTTAAATGGTTGGTCAAAAGTTCATTGTGAACTTTCATACTTTCTAGAGTACAGTAGTAAGCTTATCACAGGGGTTGTTCAAGGTTACAGCTAAATGACAGTATTTCATAGATATTACATAGAGAGATTCTGCCTTGGGTAAATGATCAAATTAAGTGGAAGAAAAGACCCTTTAGAATTCTAAGACTATTGTATTATATGCTGTTTTATTGGAATACTCACAATTTCAGTTCCCTGATTTGCCCATTTCCTCAAGTCTAAAATGTATATTATATCTTTTAGAAATCATCTTGATTTATCAATAGATTTTCATAATATTCATACTCACCTTAGGAATTAAGTTACTTTCCAGATATTAAGAAAAATCTTCATAATCTTAAATAGAAAGGGGATTTTATTAAAACTCAAACTTCATTAAAATTTTCAAGCTCCATTAAATTTAGGTAAGCCTCATTAAGTGAGGCTTAGTGTCTTTAGCCTTTTTAAACCAAGCTGAGAATATCTAAAATTTTAAAAATTTTTATGCTTTTAAGCTCAAAAGACTAGATAAGACTAGTTAAGCATCTAGTGTTAATTAACCTAGGATCATTTTACATCCTTTCTTCATGGTTGCAGAACACTTAGGTTGTTAAATCTATTTGCATTCCATTAAATAATTTTAAGTTTTATTAAAATTTGTTAAGCATCTCTAATCCAATTCCTCATCATAAAGATAGTAAACACTTAACCTTTTGTTTAATTTTTAAGAAAAATTCTTGGACAAAAGTCATTAAATTCATGAGGAACACCAATAGTTCTTTTAAAATTATTAATTTAAGCTACCTCTATTTAGAGATGAAGAGACTGAAACAGTGAAATTTTAAGCATTTCCTTTATCAACCTACTAGAGGCCCGATGGCACGAAATTCGTATAGGAGTAGGCCTTCCTTCCCCCTGCTGCCAGCACCGGCTTCCCTCTGGCACCTGGACCTGGGCTTCCCTCTGGCCACCGGCAGGTACCCAGGACCCATGCAGCCCTGGCTTCGTCCGGAAGGTCATCTGGAAGGATGTCCAGTCTAATTAGCATATTACACTTTTATTATTATAGATACGTCCAATGTTGTAGAAACATTTAAAATCCACTGTTTACAATCCAGGCTCTCTGTCTATCTATCTATCTATTTATATCTGAATAATGAATGAATGGAAAAATATGCCAGATATGGTAATTCTACATGCAACTATTTGTTGCTGAAAGAAAGAGAATGTATAGCAGAGGGTCCATGAAATAAGCCAATTATTTATTTATTTTTGATCACCATCTGCTATTTAGTGGACCCTTAGATTATTTCTTTCCTTTAGTACTATATGAATTAATACACTTTTCCTAAAATTCAGTGTTCTTAGACAGAAAGTAACTTTTATTCATTCTTTAAGCATATATTTTCATTTAAGCCTGTGATGCTACTGCTCATATCAACTTTATCATTCAGGGATCAGATAATATCCAGGCCATGAAAAACAGTTAATATGAATCCATCAGTCATGCCCCGATTAGTCTCTTCCAGGTTGCAGCAGCAATCTGAGAGCTGTGCAGAAGAAGGCCTGTCCTTAATCCAGAATCTTACCCTTTACTTACCTATAGTTTGCAGATGCTTTGTATACCACCTTTTCTACTGATATTTCCATTTCTATACTTGTACTGTAGCCTGAGCTTTCTGTGGAGTCCTTTATTCAACAAATCCCATGCTAAACTGCCTGGTAAATGGGTGAGAAGCGTAGTCCACAATGGTATGTGTTTTCCTCCGTTAGCCTAAGAATCCAACGAAACATGTGCTTCTTTCTTCATAGGGCATGGTGTAAATTGCCTCTCACTTTAGGAATATTCCAACATATCCCATTTTATTAGAAGCTGCACAGATGTATCAGGCTCCTTAACTTTTACAAGGTTCAGCTCATATCCAAGAAATATTCCAACATATCCCATTTTATTACAAGCTGCACAGATGTATCAAGCTCCTTAACTTTTACAAGGTTCAGCTCATATCCTCTTGCATTATGTGTCTAACTAAGTAAGGCAGCTAGTGAGTTTGTCATGTCCTGCTACCAGGCCAATCAGCATAATGTCATCATTATAATGAACCAGCTTGGTATTCTGAGGAATAACAAGATAGTCAAGGTCCCTCTCGATTACAGTACGACCAGGAGGAGAAGAGGTGACATATCCTGATGTAAGAGTCAGGGTGTTCAGCTGTTTCTGAGCATGATTATCCTTGTTGACAGGAAGTCTAAAGAAAGCAACATAGATGTGTCAAAGTATATTGGTTATATCCATAAATAATCCTATTTTTTCACCACAGCTGTGATTGGTTAATCTATCTGATTAAGTTTGGTGTAATGTCAAATCATTTTGAAAGGCCTGTCTGGCATTGGTATTAGCCAAGAAGGGAAATTAATGGGCATGCAGTGGTAATCATAGCACTATATTATCCAGGTACTATAAGGTTTGGGTATTTCCCTTTCCCCAGGCATGTTCACCTTGCTAATATTTACATTAGCAAGTTTCTGCAGTTCTTTTGGGTGAAGGCTATCTTTACATCTCCATTTGGGCTACGATGGGATAAAGATCTCTTGGTATGGGCCTCCTGGCAATGAGAGATGGCGAGGTTGGGTCTCTCTGAGAACCAGGCATCCTTGGGGCAAGTGCCTGAGGTGAACGATTGTATGGACAGTAATGCTGTTTCTCTCGGATATGGAGTGGCTGTTTCTCTGAGGAGGGATTCAGATTTCTTGGTCTTACCTACTTTTACCAAAATCACCCTGTACTTTAGGTTCCAATGTCTTCCAGGCCATGTCTTAATGTCAGTGAAGAGACCTGCAGAAGTTCCACATTTAAATGACACCGCGACTTTGTAACCCTTACATCACATGCAGTGTTATCTATGTTGTGGCTGTAGAAAACAAAGAACCTTTTAGAGATTTTATAAAGATTTTAAATTTCTCTCTCCCTCCCCCTATGATCTGACCCAGACACTCAAAAACTTGTAATTCTCATTTTCCCTGAGCCCTTTCTAGGGTTTTCAGAAGCAGCCATCCCATACCACAATCTTTGTAATATCTATATGACACAACCACTAAAAGAACAGACACTTGATATTAAAATATCAATATAAACACACAAAATAACATCCCCCCCCAACATATATAATAGTTCAATCTTTCAGGGAACTGCTTTTATAAGTTAAAGGGATCATTTGGGGTCACAAAAACCTATGTTAAATCAAGTGTGGTCAAATAGCAATTATCTTTCTCTTTCTATGAGAGCTAACCCAAAGGTAAAACTCTCCTCACTAATTTCAAGCTTCAGTTTAAATGACAGCCTCATTCAATCAGAAGAGCTAAGTTTAAAGTACAGGTAACAGACATCAATGAACTTTCTGTTGTACAAATCTGAGGAATTTGTGACATCATAACCATATAAAATGGATCTGGCATAATGGAGAGCATTGTGCTAAGTGAAAAAAGCCAGTCAGAGAAAGATAAATATCACATGATCTCACTCATTTGTGGGAAGTAATGAACAACATAAACTGATGAACAAAAATACATCCAGAGACAGAGAAGCATCAAACAGGGAAGGCAGGGGAGGGTGGGGGGAGGGGATAGAGATCAAGCAAAGGACTTGTATGCATGCATACAAGCATAACCAATGGACATAGACACAAGGTGGGCGGTGAGGGCATGTGCTGGGGGAGGGGCAATAGGGGAAAAAAGTAGACATATGTAATACCTTAACCAATAAAGAATAAGAAAAAAGAAAAAAATGGATCGGACATAATCAGGTGAAGTGGACATTAAGATGACATGCTATCCATGATCGCTCTAGCATGCTGATGGTTGTATTTCTTCCAATTTCTTTGGATTCTTTTAAGTCCTCTAAGGATCTTCAGGCTTGAAGCAGCTCATGCACAGGTGAGGGAGTAAGCAAGGGTTGGGTAAAATGGAAATCATGTGTTCAGTGGAACTTGTGTAAGCCTCAGATCTGTGATCTGCTCTGCTTCTCTGTGAAATGCCTGAACCACGAACTCAGTTTTCCTCCCAGCATTTAGGAGCATGAATTTTCTCCATTATTCTCAATAACCGTCACTAGCTGTTTGACTCCTTGAGGACTCATGTCACAAAATTAGACTGTGTTAAAATTTCTGCTCTATAAATTTCTGTAGTGGATTCAACCACATTTCCCTCGTCTCCTAACTTCTGCTGAGCAATGTTAGACATGCATATCTCCAGTACCCTGTTTGTGCTAACAGAACCCAATCTGGTACAATTACCTGATTACTATCACATTAACAAATGAAGCTGTATTTTGTTCTACACTGTACAAGATAAATTCCTTGGTGTTCAGGTGTCATTTTCTACTCATTTATAGAAACCATCAACTTACTTAAATTTTGCTTTCTTTCTCAGAATGTGAAAAAATTATCAATCAGGAATAGCATCTAATAAAGGAAGCATTGTGTTGTAAGCTGTTCCTAAATAGGAATAGGTTTATTTGAATAAGTTAAACTGTATTGAAAAGCTTTTCTTATATAGAAATGCCATTTTATGATACCATCTACCATACCATATTCAGCTTTGAACTAGACAGTTTCCTGTAGAAGTGGAACTTGGAAACTTAATTTAACTAACAGCTAAAAATGACTTATAATTAGCATATCAATTATTCATATGTAAATGTTTCCAGGCTACAAGGAATATGTATACAATTTGTCACATAAGCAGAGCAATTTCTTCAGAAGATAAATATGCTTAGCAAATTTATTTTCTCATAAAGCAAAGGTGAAATTAAGCTGAACCCTTACTGAAATATCAAAAATATGAATTAGTCAGGCAGAAATTAGTTTTTCCTGTAGCCTTAAAAACATCCAAAAACCCACTGAGCCACGCTGGCCAGGCTGTTTGGCTCTTTTTAAAAGTTTCAATTTCTTTGATAAAGTACTTGTTTTGTTTTCTGAGTGCATTACATTTCCTGTCTGTATTTTCTCACATCTTGCTGAGCATTTTCAAAACTGCAATCTTGAATTCTGTGTCATTTATATTACATACTAGAGGCCTGATGCACGAAATCGGTGCAAGGAGCTTGGCCCCTGCCTGCTGTGGTGGCCGCCTCTACCTTGGCCCTCATAGCCCTGGCTTCGTCCGGAAGGTCATCTGGAAGGATGTCCAGTCTAATTAGCATATTACACTTTTATTATTATAGATACGTCCAATGTTGTAGAAACATTTAAAATCCACTGTTTATAATCCAGGCTCTCTGTCTATCTATCTATCTATTTATATCTGAATAATGAATGAATGGAAAAATATGCCAGATATGGTAATTCTACATGCAACTATTTGTTGCTGAAAGAAAGAGAATGTATAGCAGAGGGTCCATGAAATAAGCCAATTATTTATTTATTTTTGATCACCATCTGCTATTTAGTGGACCCTTAGATTATTTCTTTCCTTTAGTACTATATGAATTAATACACTTTTCCTAAAATTCAGTGTTCTTAATGATTTCTTAATTGTTTCAAACATGACAGAAAGTAACTTTTATTCATTCTTTAAGCATATATTTTCATTTAAGCCTGTGATGCTACTGCTCATATCAGCTTTATCATTCAGGGATCAGCTAATATCCAGGCCATGGAAAACAGTTAATGTGAATCCATCAGTCATGCCCAGATCAGTCTCTACCAGGTTGCAGCAGCAATCTGAGAGCTGTGCAGCAGAAGGCCTGTCCTTAAACCAAAATCCTATCCTTTATTTCCCTATAGTTTACCAGATGCTTTGTATACCACCTTTTCTACTGATATTTCCATTTCTATACTTGTACTGTAGCCTGGGCTTTCTGTGGAGTCCTTTATTCAACAAATCCCATGCTAAACTGCCTGGTAAATGGGTGAGAAGCGTAGTCCACAATGGTATGTGTTTTCCTCCGTTAGCCTAAGAATCCAACGAAACATGTGCTTCTTTCTTCATAGGGCATGGTGTAAATTGCCTCTCACTTTAGAAGAAATATTCCAACATATCCCATTTTATTACAAGCTGCACAGATGTATCAAGCTCCTTAACTTTTACAAGGTTCAGCTCATATCCTCTTGCATTATGTGTCTAACTAAGTAAGGCAGCTAGTGAGTTTGTCATGTCCTGCTACCAGGCCAATCAGCATAATGTCATCATTATAATGAACCAGCTTGGTATTCTGAGGAATAACAAGATAGTCAAGGTCCCTCTCGATTACAGTACGACCAGGAGGAGAAGAGGTGACATATCCTGATGTAAGAGTCAGGGTGTTCAGCTGTTTCTGAGCATGATTATCCTTGTTGACAGGAAGTCTAAAGAAAGCAACATACATGTGTCAAAGTATATTGGTTATATCCATAAATAATCCTATTTTTTCACCACAGCTGTGATTGGTTAATCTATCTGATTAAGTTTGGTGTAATGTCAAATCATTTTGAAAGGCCTGTCTGGCATTGGTATTAGCCAAGAAGGGAAATTAATGGGCATGCAGTGGTAATCATAGCACTATATTATCCAGGTACTATTAGATAATAGCATTGATTTCTGCCAGTCTCCTGGGATAAAATATTGCTTGTAATTTACTACCTTGGTGCAGGTGTGACTTAATGGCCTCCTCTTGACACACTTACCCATAATGACCTCCAGGAATTAGGTTTAGTTCAGAGACAACCTCCAATCATTCCTGTAAGTTTTGGGTATTTCCCTTTCCCCAGGCATGTTCACCTTGCTAATATTTACATTAGCAAGTTTCTGCAGTTCTTTTGGGTGAAGGCTATCTTTACATCTCCATTTGGGCTACGATGGGATAAAGATCTCTTGGTATGGGCCTCCTGGCAATGAGAGGTGGCGAGGTTGGGTCTCTCTGAGAATCAGGCATCCTTGGGGCAAGTGCCTGGGGCAAGTGCCTGAGGTGAACGATTGTATGGACAGTAATGCTGTTTCTCTCGGATATGGAGTGGCTGTTTCTCTGAGGAGGGATTCAGATTTCTTGGTCTTACCTACTTTTACCAAAATCACCCTGTACTTTAGGTTCCAATGTCTTCCAGGCCATGTCTTAATGTCAGTGAAGAGACCTGCAGAAGTTCCACATTTAAATGACACCGCGACTTTGTAACCCTTACATCACATGCAGTGTTATCTATGTTGTGGCTGTAGAAAACAAAGAACCTTTTAGAGATTTTATAAAGATTTTAAATTTCTCTCTCCCTCCCCCTATGATCTGACCCAGACACTCAAAAACTTGTAATTCTCATTTTCCCTGAGCCCTTTCTAGGGTTTTCAGAAGCAGCCATCCCATACCACAATCTTTGTAATATCTATATGACACAACCACTAAAAGAACAGACACTTGATATTAAAATATCAATATAAACACACAAAATAACATCCCCCCCAACATATATAATAGTTCAATCTTTCAGGGAAAGGGAAGTCTTCAATCATTATTTTTTAAAATATCCACCCCTCCTCCCCCTGACAGCACTCCTTGTTTTCTCCCTTTGGGGCTTTGATGACAAGGAAGTTAGATCTCTGGTAAAAAAAGAAAAAAACTCTTACCATTCGAAAAGCATAGACGGATATGGAGAGCATTTCGCTAAGCAAAATGCCAGTCAGAGAAAGATAAAATTCACAGGATCTCACTCATTTGTGGAATACAATGAACAACATAAACTGATGAACAAAAATACATCCAGAGACAGAGAAGCATCAAACAGGGAAGGCAGGGGAGGGTGGGGGGAGGGGATAGAGATCAAGCAAAGGACTTGTATGCATGCATACAAGCATAACCAATGGACATAGACACAAGGTGGGCGGTGAGGGCATGTGCTGGGGGAGGGGCAATAGGGGAAAAAAGTAGACATATGTAATACCTTAACCAATAAAGAATAAGAAAAAAGAAAAAAATGGATCGGACATAATCAGGTGAAGTGGACATTAAGATGACATGCTATCCATGATCGCTCTAGCATGCTGATGGTTGTATTTCTTCCAATTTCTTTGGATTCTTTTAAGTCCTCTAAGGATCTTCAGGCTTGAAGCAGCTCATGCACAGGTGAGGGAGTAAGCAAGGGTTGGGTAAAATGGAAATCATGTGTTCAGTGGAACTTGTGTAAGCCTCAGATCTGTGATCTGCTCTGCTTCTCTGTGAAATGCCTGAACCACGAACTCAGTTTTCCTCCCAGCATTTAGGAGCATGAATTTTCTCCATTATTCTCAATAACCGTCACTAGCTGTTTGACTCCTTGAGGACTCATGTCACAAAATTAGACTGTGTTAAAATTTCTGCTCTATAAATTTCTGTAGTGGATTCAACCACATTTCCCTCGTCTCCTAACTTCTGCTGAGCAATGTTAGACATGCATATCTCCAGTACCCTGTTTGTGCTAACAGAACCCAATCTGGTACAATTACCTGATTACTATCACATTAACAAATGAAGCTGTATTTTGTTCTACACTGTACAAGATAAATTCCTTGGTGTTCAGGTGTCATTTTCTACTCATTTATAGAAACCATCAACTTACTTAAATTTTGCTTTCTTTCTCAGAATGTGAAAAAATTATCAATCAGGAATAGCATCTAATAAAGGAAGCATTGTGTTGTAAGCTGTTCCTAAATAGGAATAGGTTTATTTGAATAAGTTAAACTGTATTGAAAAGCTTTTCTTATATAGAAATGCCATTTTATGATACCATCTACCATACCATATTCAGCTTTGAACTAGACAGTTTCCTGTAGAAGTGGAACTTGGAAACTTAATTTAACTAACAGCTAAAAATGACTTATAATTAGCATATCAATTATTCATATGTAAATGTTTCCAGGCTACAAGGAATATGTATACAATTTGTCACATAAGCAGAGCAATTTCTTCAGAAGATAAATATGCTTAGCAAATTTATTTTCTCATAAAGCAAAGGTGAAATTAAGCTGAACCCTTACTGAAATATCAAAAATATGAATTAGTCAGGCAGAAATTAGTTTTTCCTGTAGCCTTAAAAACAGTATCTAATAGCTTTACAATCATGTGATATTTAATATCCATATATTTGCATATAAATTACTCTGTAAGACATCTTTAATGTTTATATGGAAAGACTGCTGAAAATGTAGTGAATGCTAAAAGCAGCAATAAAATGCACCTATTGTTTGAAAAAGTGTTCCTCCTGAGCCTGCATCAATGATTTCCATATTAAATCTTCTTAGTTTATGTTTCTCGATAATATATTTTAAATGCTCTAACATCATAAGCATAGCAAGCCACCTACAAATCAAACTGTTTATTCTGCTTCTAGTCACTAACACTGAAACAAACATTTTGGAATTAGAAATTACCTGATAGATTTGCATATGAGATTGAGGCAGATCATTGCTATTCTTTCAGTACAATACTGATCTAGCACACCTCTCTTAATTTTCTTCAATAAGATTCTAATATTGACAGCAACAGCCATGCATGTCTACATTCAAACAAAAAGGATGTCAAAGAATAATCACTTTATAATATGAAAAGTGCAGTTGACGGACAACTTAAACTGCATGCTTTCCAATGTTTGGGGCTAGAGCCTCTCTAGCTATCTGGGAAGAACTTGAAGATTGCGGCACAGCACCTGTTATTGTGGGTTGAATTGTGTGCTCCCAAAAGATATGTTGAAATCCTAACCCCTGGTATCTCTGACTGTGATCTTATTTGGGAATAGGATCATTGCAGATGTAATCAAGTTAAGAGAAGGTCACACAGTGTTAGGGCGGACCTTCATCCTCTGGGACTGGTGATCTTATAAGAAGAAGGGAAAAGACACAGACAGAAAACACTCAGGGAGAATGCTTTGTGATGATGAAAGCAGAGCTTGGAACGATGCTTCAGTAAGAATTGCTGGCAACACCGGGAGCTAAGGAAAGGCCCTCAGAGAGCGCATGGTTCTCCTGGCATTGTCTGGCCTCCAGAACTGAGGGAAATACATGTCTCTTCTAAGCCACCCCGTCAGTGGTCATTTCTTTCAGCAGCCCTGGGAAAGTAATAAACCTGAATTTTTATGAGAGGCACTGCTTTTCATGAGACAAAGGAGGTCTTTATTAAAATGTGCTTTTTTTTTGGAAGGACAATGAATTAATGTATTAGCAAATTATTTACTCAGTAATATATTTTTTAAAAATCAGTATCTGAAGAAATGAGACAAAGTCAGACACATTTTTGATAAAGAGTAGGAAAATTACAAAATATGGATTCTTTCCAAAATGGAGTGATGCTGCTGGGACCTGACAATTACATTCTCTACTTTCTCGCCAGGCACAGCTAGAGCCTATTAACTGGGGAAAAGATGTGGATTGGGTGGTAGTTAGGGTGTTAGAAACCCACACAATTCTACATTTTCTACACTGTATTGAGGCCCCGGGCAAAAACATAAAAAAAGTCCCATGATGTTCACATTAAGACCAAGGATAAGAGGAAATTGGATGAAGATAAAGAAATTCATTGCAGGGAATAGAAAGAGAGTCCTTTAAGCATTATAACGTTCAATATTTGCTGGTGTTAGAATAAAATGTAGGCTAGAGAACATTAATGGAAGTAATTAATGTCCAATAAATTGAACAAAATTATGACTTAAAATGTAATATAGTGATAATATCAATATAAATGATATGGTGATAAAGAAAGAATATTCATATGCTAAGAATGCACCATTTGAAAACTATAATCATCTGGAATAATTTCTTTTATTTTATCTAATTCTCACATAAAGCTTCATTGAGATTGTATGGTGGGTTTAGTCATGTAAGTAAAAGCCTTGAAGTTAGATTACTATAGGAAAAAAGCTACTTTAGAAAAGATAGTTTATAATTTCAATTGCATAGAACTCATAACTATCATTTCATCCTACCTTGTGAAGCGATTTTTTTTTTTTTTTTAGCACATTTCTTGTTTTGTTACTCAAATGATGAAAGAGACCATGTTGGTAATCCAGACTATTATGGCTTTCCAAAATACAAGCTTACCTGGCTTTAGAATCAATTTTTTGATGGTTTAACAAACTAAGTATATTATTTTTTTTAAAAAAATGGTCTATTTCACTACTGTAGAGTTTTAATTATACTTTACCTCTCGGGGATATTTTTTTTTATCTATAAGACCTTGGAATCCACAGTGTTAAGTAGGAGCTAAAGCTTTGTGAATGACAAACCAGAAGCAAATATAGACAGTTGGGGCTAATTGACTAAATGGAGGCTTGATAAAATACAGAAATGTATTATATATAGCGGTCAGAAAAACTACTTTACATTGAAATAGCCGAGAAAAATCTTTGGTCTTTTTTCAGTTCAGTGCTGGTCTTGACTATTGACTAGGCAATTTTCAACTCGGAAGGGTGAAGAGGTTAGCTTGTGGATTTTTGTCTGGATGAGAAGCAAATCATGTCTGTCCAGAAGAATAAATAACACTAAAGATGATGATCTGTAGACCTGTTAGGTATAAGTAGTTTTACGTGTAATACAGAAATCTTATCTTAACATTTAATCTTATATAGCTTTTTAAAGTATCTGTAACTCATAATTCCTTATTAGTTAATGATTTAAATAAAATTTTTGGCATGTATCCATTTTATATTGTATGAGAATCATGCCTCTTTAAATTTTGAAAATTATATGTCATTTGTTTTGGCGATCATCCACTGAGATGCCCAAGTGGACTCATGGGAGAGCCAAATAAATGGCCTGTAGGAGATGTTTATGACTTGGGCTGTTTAAATCCATGCATATTCTTCCTTGGTTCCTCAGGTGACTCTCCAGTGGCAATCAATTTTAACCATTCTGACCCTAGTTTTATTTCCTCCTTTGGTATTTGTTTTTGTTTCTGATTTATGCATATTAATGTATTCCCCATTGGTGGTAACAACGGAGAGAAATTTGTTTTTGTGGTTTGACCATTTGGTAAGATCTCTGCTCTATGGATGATTATCTGGTTATCACAGAAAACTTGGCTGTTGGTCCTTTTTTGTTAGTTTTGCTGTCTGCTTGTAAGTTCATACAATTAGAATTTCATTGCCCAAACAGAAGGAGACCAACTCCTTGAATTTTTTACCAATGAGTTTGTCCTTTTTACTTAAAAAAAAAAAATATATATATAGAGAGGAAGGGAGAGGGAGAGAGAGAGAGAGATAGAAATATCAATGATGAGAGAGAATCATTGATCGGCTGCCTCTTGCACGCCCCAAGAGATGCCCTGCAGGCCAGCCCCAGCTCCGGAGCTGCAGTTGGAGCGGCTGCTGGAGGTGGCATGACTGCTGGAGGGAGACACCCCCCTGGCGGTGCACCTGGCTCCTTGGGATGGACAACAGGTGCTGGAGCAGGAGCTGCCCTTGCCTTCTGGAACGGTGCTGGAGTCGCAAGAGGAGAAAAGATCACCCACATGCCTGCATTTCCATGTGTTCCCAAAGACATAACACTAGCCAGAGCCTTCCAGAAAGCTGCATCCCAGGACCCACCACAGGACGTTCTCCCTGCCAGTGGTCCAGCAGGTGCGTGGTCTGAGGCTGGTCTTTGCTCCTGGTCAGTCTCTATGGTGCTCCCTGCATGTGTGCACCAACCCCTCCCCATAAGCTGCATGCATCTCCACTCCCCACCCCACCCCCACATTCCCCACCTTCTCACCCTTGGGCTCAGTCTCCTCGGGCTCCAGGTCCTCTGGCCAGGTTTGGGCACAGTGCTCCAGGTCAGAGTCAGAAATCGTGAGCTGTCTGTGGAGTCTGGGGGCCTGGGGGAGATTAGTCCTTCTCCAGCTGTCTATGGGCCCTGGTTGCCCAGACCCCCAGGGGGACACATTCACTTCAGCCCTGCTCTGGCCCTCTGTAGTATGACCCACCTGCCCTCACTGGTGGAGATGGTGCAGGGATCTTCCCAAACAGCTGCTGCTCCTCCATGTCCTGGTTTGAGCTCCGCAATGTCAGCTGGTCAGGAGGCCTCAAGCCCTTCCAGGTGCTGCTAGCTACTGCTTCTGCCCACTGGACAGTCTGCTCCTGGATCAGGCCCAGCCCTGTGCCTGCACAGACTCCACGCAGGGGAAATGAGATTCACTTCCCGGCTCAGGATAGACCTTGGGGAGAGGGCACCACCCACACTTCACATCCACCAGCCAGCCTCGACCTGGGGTGTGAACATGACAGGCCCACCAGGCTTCTGCCCCTCCGCTGCCTGGCTCTGCTCAGGGCAGGTCCTCTCTATGTGCACGCCTTTACACACACAGGGGGGAGGGGACAACGGACTGCTCAGGAGGGGTCAGAGTGGTGGCCTGGCCCGGACAAAACCACCCTGGGTCTCCCTCTGTTAACTCTGGGCCCTGCCATGAAAAGGGCCACTGGTGTCTGGGCTGGTCCTAAACCAGTGGTGGCTGAAGCAGAACATACCCTCACTGCTGCCCTTTGTGAGGCCTTGGCCTCGGGACACAGCAGACAACAGTCAAACATTCCATCCTTGTCAATGTCTCTCGCCAAGTGAGCTGGGTAGGAGCTGTTTCAGTATGTGGCTGCCTGGTTACCAGGGTTCCAAGTTCTGTTGGGCTCCATTGTCAGGGAGTGAGGTTACTGTTTGGCCCTGTACCCTGAGTATCTCCTCAGACAAAAGAAGTGACTTCACTTCCTGACAAGCGCAGTGACCTCACTTCTTGACTACGGGCAAAATTTAATGAAGCCCTTTTCTGTAATTATAAGGCAAAAATTATACCAACTAAGAATAATTTCAACATTTTCTGTTTTTCTACACTTTTTCTGTACCTTAGAAGTATTTGTATGTCAAAACCAGGACACTCCACTATTAAACATTCCAACGTGATATTAATTAAAATAAATATAATCTATAGAAACATTTTTCTATTCAAAACTTAGATTCTAGCTGCTTCTGTACTGTTATCCAAAAAACAAATGAAAAATAAACTAAACGTGCGCGCACACACACACACACACACACACAAAGCCAGCTTTGTTTCTTATTTTATATTATTTGTTGTCCAAATTTTCTCCCCATCTTCACTAATTTATTATCTCTTTTGTTGACAAGGTCTTTGTCGTATTCTCATCTCTTTATATGTGTCCCTTTGTATCAGCTTTATTATTCCCCAGTACATAGAAGAATATTTTACACTTAAATATTTCAATCAACAGATATTTTATTTTAAAATCCACACGTAGAGTTCTGTGGTGCATAGATTTGAAATATGATGAAGCCAATAAAGGACTCTCTCAGAAGGAACAATATATCCATAGCCTCATGACAGCAAGATGGATTAATTCAAATTAATACCAAAATAGGCCATGATATATTGGTTTTCCAATAGTACTTCATCTTCTCACAAATAGGAATTGCATTATGCAGTGTAGATAATATTTAGGACGCTTTGAGTTCTCAAATTCCAGTGACTTATACACATAAAATATATGACAACACCTGGAAGAAAAAACAGAATATTATCATTTTTGTGACAAAAGGACCTGTTTAAGAGACATCACTGTAACTGATAAAAAGCTATTAGAAATTTTCTTAAGCTGCAGTGATAAAATTTCTACTTTCAAATTTTGAGATATGAAAGTCCAAAGTTCAATTTTCAGCAGAAATTAATTTTTCACATTCTGGCATCAAGAATACACAGAGTCTTGATATCTCTCTGTGATAAGAGGAAAAGCTACAAGACCAAGGCAAGCTCTAGAATAATTTAAAAGACCCATTCTCTGATCTCTAAAATAGTGGAGAGAAAAAAAAAAAGAAAGAAAGAAATGCCATTTGGAAAACTCTGTTATTTTTAGAAAAATTACTTTCACTCTATCTTTTAGATGCCTTCAGGAACAATTAACATAAAACTTTTTACGTTATAAACTTGATATTAATTGTTGGCTGAGTAAACTCAGTCTTTCACTCTTTTCCTTAGTAACTCTTTGCCTCTGTCTCTTTACATTGTGTTGGTTTCATCATGAGATTGTTACTAAGACCACAGAATTAGTCCCAGACTTTAGATCAATTCATGGCAATAAAAGAGAATGGGCAAAAGTTGATTAAAAAAATTATTTCCAGAAGATAAAGGAATTATTATGTCAGTCTCCCAGAAAATCTTTTCTCACATCCCATTGGTCTAAGCTGTGTCACATGTACATTCTTAAACCAATCATTGATGAGGAGGGTGGGCTGGGAGGGAGGGCCCAATTGAGCAGCTGGAAGTGAGGGCAGCTTCTCCCTACATACAGGGAATATATGAGAATATATGAGGGAAAAACTGTTACCTATACAAAAAGAAAAGGAACTTTGCTAGAGATAAGATGAAATAGATAATAAACAAATGAATGATAATGTACACTATAACCATGTATATATATTCTTAACAATGTATAAAGAAAATATATCTTCACATTCTTGATGCAAATAAACCATGAAATCTAAGCTTTACTGATAAAGTATCAATTTATATCCAATACTGCACTGCTGTTATCAATACTTTTATTCCCATTACAGAATCAGATTGCTTTACAGGTCACAAAATTTCCTATTATTCCAAACAAAAAGGAAAAAAAAGGCTAAAAACACAATTAAGTTAGCCTATAAAATAATTCATTGAAATCCTATTCTTTACTTATGTGTTCTTCATATATAATGAAGTTCAACCCAGCCACCCACCCCAATGATTAAATTTATGTCCATCCAGTTCTATTCCTAAGTTCTATTTTGCAATAAAGATTAAAGTCCTTTATCTGCAAATTATACTTTTTTTTCCTGTTCCAAGGCCATTAATAAATCAAAAGCTCATATCTTCTAGCAAGTAAGATTTGGAATATTAAATGAATGTTTCATGTACAGTGTGTGCTGTATTTGGACTCACATGTGTTAGTGGTTGGAGACATATTTGGGCCCATAAACTCCAATTGCCCCCCAACTCCATCTCAGCACACCATACACTTTGTCTTTTGTTCTGAGGAGAACACAGGACTCCTGGCTGTGTGTTTCCAGTTAAGGTAAAAGATGGTGCTTTGTAATAAATACATGATATGGTGCCTTTTTTGCCCTGCTGACAATTAAGAATGTCGGTCAAACTGCAGACTATTGGTTAAAATGGAAAGATTTTAGAATAAGCCATCTGAGAGGGTGTGGAGGTTAAGTTCATATTTTTCCTCTTTTTAAAAAAATGTATGCTTTATGGAAATATCTAAAATTAGATTTTATGGAAATATCTAAAATTTTGTGGTTAAATTTCTTGAGAAATTACTTGGAAGAAATGTATTCTGTGCTTTAGCTAATAAGGTAATGATGCTAATTGATTAGTTGTTCAATCTGATTAGACTTAACTGCCTTTAGTAAAATCCATTAAGAAGTGCTCCTCTGATCTCAGCACAAATACAGCAGTGTCCTTGGAGGTCAGCTAGTATTGGGGTAGATGCGGAAGTGGGAGTAGGCTGCAATCAGGTATTCTTATATCCATTACCCTTAATAGGTGAGGCTCCTATGTATTCTGCAGCATTTGAGTCTCCAGAGACCCTGAGGAAATTTTGCCCATGCAGCCGAGAAACTAAGGGGAAGAAACCTGATTGTCCACTCCTATGACTACAAGTTTCGGGAGTATTTTCAGGAAGTGGAGCAAAACCTATTATATCTGATTTTACCCAAATGTACCTCTCTTTTTTTAATTTTCTCCTATTCAGATAGGAGGTTGGCCAGTCTGAATGGAAGTTGTCTTTTGTTCCATATAGCTATGAAAGTCACCTGATAAAACACTACACTTAAAAAATAACAGACAGTTTTAGGATAAAACTATAACTAAAATTTTCTCTAACTTTAAACTAAATTAATTCTTTCATTAATTTAGCAAATATCTTGCACCTTTCTAAAAATATTGTTAGATGCTAAGAGGCTTTGTAATATTATGTAAGGTAAGTTCTATTTCAGAATAAAAAGAATATGTACACGGATTGAACAAATAAGTAAATGTAAGGTGGATGGTGATAGCCAACTTTCTCACTCTTGGAAAAGGAAAGTTGTAGGCTAGAAGGAACAAGTCTGTCCTACTAAAGATAGTCCATGTTTTCCAAAATCCCCACCTAGCCAATGCATTTTCAGCTCAGTAACTCAGGCATTCATCCAGCAAATCTTTATTGAATGCTGGCTTTGAGATGAACAGTGGGAGTGACTAGGGATACGAAGATATGAGGAAGATGTGTATCAGCTTATATGATATCTACTTGGTTGGAAAAGATACTAAATAAATGAGGATACACTTATGTCAGTATAGTTGATAAATGGTGTAAAGATAAAGTATGGCCATAAATGATGATAATCAATAAATAAAATAGTATTAACAAATACATTTACACATAAAATTCTGGATGGATTAAATAGCTCAAGAATGTAAATATATTGTTTTGAGAACAAACGGTTTTTGAATATTTTGAAAAACAGACTATTTTTGAAACATAATGCAAACCAAGAGGCCATAAATTATCATTGTCAATTTGACTAAAAATTTTTTTTAACTGAATGGCAAAACACCCCGAATGCAAAAGAAAACTACAGAGAAGACACATTTGAGTAGAATTTGCAGGTTTGCTGACAGACCTTCCCCTCAGCACAGCCAACAGATATTTTGACCATCATTCTAGTTGGTGTGATGAATGAGAGTTGAGAGAAGTCCTATACACAGGGCTGGTTTTACCCACAAAGTGTGGTGTGGGAGATTTTGAAGCTTCATGTAACAAGAACCTAAAAGAGGTATGCTAAAAAACACTGACATGCAGAACTGAACATTCTGCTGTCTTTTAGGAATGAGGCAACAGAGACTTGCTAGGCTCTAAAATAAAAGATTGTGTTGGGGCGTATCGAAGGAATAAGAGAGAATTGGAAGTAGACTAAATCTAAAAATGCACCCTGCTCCCCACCTAACTTAAACCCTAAATGGATGGATGGAATCAGCACTTCATCCTATTTGCCTGGTAAAGCCAAAAGGAGACCCTCCTGGGGGAAAAAGAACATCATCTACAACCTCTATATGATATAGCTTTTAAATGCACAATATTTAATACAAAATGTAAGCCACAAGTTATGCAAATTGGTAGAAAATATATGTTTAAAAATCTTGAGAAGAAATAGGCAGTAGAATTAGACCCACAGATGGCATATATCCATTGGACTTAGTGGGACAAAGACATTAAAACAACTGTAATAAATATGCTAATGAAACACAGTAAACTATGGAAGGTGGATTAAAAGAAGTTTAACTTAAGCAGAAAACTCAAATCTATACAAAAAATAACATGGGCTTTCTGACTTAAAAATACAATATTTGAATTGAATGATTCAACAAAGCAGAAGTCAGGGTTAATGATCTGAAGACAAATCAATAGCAAATGTGCCAATTAAATCTCAGAGCGGAGATTAAAGAATGGAAATAAGACCAATATAGAAATGGAAAGGTTCGGGGTGGGCCGGGGTAGCACACCTGTGACATGAGGCCCTAATGTATCACAAGAGATTTTTATGCCAGGCACCTGGGTGGAGGTGGGCCGAGTCCGACAAAATGGAGTCAGTGAAAACAGAAGGGAGAAACAGGTTTTTATTAACTTCTGCTGGCTGCAAGCCGTTCTGCTGATGGAAGGGTCCTTCAGTCCTTGGTTCCCCCCAGTGGCAGGTGGCTAGTGATTATCTGGGCTGTGAGGTGCTCAAAGTTTCAAGCTTTCTGCAAGATATCTGCTAAGCACAGTAAGTTTTTCAATGCCCTATTTTATTCTCTTTAACCCTTTCAGAAATGTGGGACATACCTGAATGGGAATGGAAAGCATTATATAATCTAGTGATTAAATATTAGGTTTTTCGTTTTGTTTTGTTTTGTGGTACTGAGTCCCTGGATTGTTATCTTCAAAAGCCTTTCTAAGACTGTTTTCCTCCCCTGTTAAGTAAATTAGGAAGGCTTAGAGGGGTATGAAGTTGTCTACATTGCCTTTCTCCCAGAAGAGATAAATCTCTGGTAGTTTTCCTTGATGAGTTTCTTGAAGCTAAAACCTATGAAAGTGTGTTTGGGGTAGGGGAGAGGGAGGCTCCCTTATGACCAGGCCCCCAGGCCTTTTTCAATTCTCCAGTCCACACAGCCTCCGGGAATTAGTCAATTGCCACTTAAATGTTCTGGTGAATTACTGGCTGCAGTTGGGTAACTGACCTCCGCTGTGATTCTGTGTATTTACCTTGTTCTCCAGTTTTCAGGCAGCAGTCTGCTCTGTGGCCTCAGTTCTCAGAAGGACCTGGAAGAGCTGGTGAACTGTTCGGCGATGACTTCCAAGCTCTTTACCTGCGGAACGGAAACCGTAAGTCCATAGCCCTTTTCACTGGATGTTTTGCTTTGCAGGTTTCCTGACGTTGTATATGCAAAATATAAATGTACTTGAACGAAGCCTGTTCTTGGAAATTCCTGAGATTTTTTTCACACTAAGTCCCAGATGAGAAACAAGCTTTTTTTTGGCGGCGGGGGGGGGGGGG
>NW_006293001.1:6567711-6592407 GCF_000327345.1 Myotis davidii
GGAGAGAAAAAAATTCTCTTCTAGTTTTTTTTTGGGGGGGGGCTGGTTTAATAATTAAATTGACATACGGTTGATTAACAGGGAAAAAAACAAAATTAATTTTGTATGTATAGGAGCCTCCATAAAAATATGAGATATAAAAACATGACTAAAGCAGGGAACTCTTATACCTTTTAGACAAAGACAGAATAAAATTGTGAAGCGTTGACAAAACAGAGAGGTTGGGCTTGGGGTTGTAAATTAGTGAGGAAGTAACAAGGTTTATTTGTATAGCCTTCTTGGCCCTAAGTTCCCTGTTGCTGGTGCTAAAAATACCTTCCACTCTCAGGGGGATACTTTTCAGGTGGAAGATTTATTTTCTACTTCCGGGGAGAGGGGACACAAGAGAGTCAGAATGTCCTTCTTGCACTGGCTTTTCTGAGCCTGTGTCAGCATCTCATAGAGAGCTTGTTGAAACAAAACCAGTGGGTACAAAACCCTAAGATTGTCTGTTTCTGAGTCTGGGGTGGGGCCTGGGATTTGCATTTCTAACGTGTTCCTGGGTAATAGTGATACTGCTGGCCTGAGGATCACACTTTGCAAATCACCAATGGTAGAGGACAGATCCAGTGGTCGGCAAACTCATTAGTCAGCAGAGCCAAATACCAACAGTACAACGATTGAAATTTCTTTTGAGAGCCAAATTTTTTAAACTTAAACTACATAGGTAGGTACATTGTTATTAACTTAATTAGGGTACTCCTAAGGAAGAGCCACACTCAAGGGGCCAAAGAGCCGCATGTGGCTCGCAAGCCGCAGTTTGCCGACCACTGAGGTAGACTAACCAAAGGGCAGATATTATAACAAGGCAATTAGCTAACGTGAAAGCAATAAAGCCATCAATCAGGCTTAAACAAAATGAAACAAAAGCAGCAACAACAAGACAGACTCAATTTAGTTATATCTTAGTAAAGAGACAACTTTAAAATATCTTGCTATCACATGTATTCCTAATTGATCACTGTGACCCCCTTTTCCTCTCTCCTTCCTCCCCTTTTCTTTTCCTTAATCCACTCTCGTCTTCATTCCCTAACTAGTTTATCATGATCTGAAATTAAATACCTGGATAGAGGTCCAGGAAGAAGTATAGTTAAAACATACAAAAGAAATGGAACAAGAGCAATGGGATTACTAAATAATTATTGGGTTTCAGTTTTAATGATTTTGTGTTTTATGGTAACAATTGTTTTTACGTTCTTGGGGGCCATCATCATTTCAGTGCTAAGGCCTTTCAACATCTTCATGTGGCTTTGAGCAAATGATCTGAGAAAAGACAAAGAAAAAAAATAATCCAAGAGCTTGGGAGGAGATAAAGCATACCAGGTCATGGGACATGAAAATGAAAAGGGCAAAAAATGAAAGCTGAAACAAACAAACTTAGATACAATAATTTATCATTAGCTTAGAAAGTATGAATGACATTGAGGTTAAGGCATTTGATCTGAATAGCTTCCCTCCCAGTGAGTGGGGGTAGCTCTGCACCTGTAGTTAGGTTTTGATCTGTTTATAGGCCTTTGGAAAGGCAAATGTACAAACTGAAAATTCCTTCCGATATGCAAAATCACTTATTTTAGTTCAAACCGAAGGCAAAACTAAAGCGGGCGGTGGGGCGAGGGGTGTGGGGGATTAAGGGAGGAGAGAGCCAACTGGTATTCCAGAGTCTGACTCCCAGGTCAGCAAGGGTATAGGTTTCTGTTAAAAGGATTTTTTTTTTTTAAATATTGCTCTTAAAAGGTGGTTGGGTCCTAAATCCTAGTAAGTCTTTTGGATACAAATGTTGTCCATTCTTTTTTTTTCTGAGGGTAAGACTAGAAACTGTCCATTCTTTTCCATGAATGGATTCACTTGATTGTCATTTAGTAGCCTGTTTTTACACTGATGGGTGTGGGGTGGGTCTCCTTGGGGATTGCCACCCTGCATTGCAAGGGCACAATGTTATGAAATGTGGAGTCCAGTAGAGTAGCCCAACTTGTGGCTCGCTGCACTTTCTGGGATGAGGAAATAAGGTACTACCTCTCTGTGAAACATAACTTTTCCTTGGTTACTCAGAGCTCCTTCTTGAACTATCAGTTTGATTGCCTTTCACTTTGAAAATCTTATCACTTTATCCTCCATCTTTAAACTCTGTCTTGAACATTCTTAACTCCCCAATTTTCCACAAAGATTTTCTTCCCTCACTCCACTCTATATAAAGTGCGGTAGTCACGTTCCCACATAGTTACAGTACGCTGTGGTGCTTTTTCCTTCCTGTTCCCACAGCGTCCAGAATATGTTATTGGTGAAGGGATTGTAAATTATTCCGAGGTTAAGAAATATTATTGTATACTTGTCTCTGTATCACTATTAATCTGCATGCATTTATTTATGCAAAGTTTATTCCTCATCTCTTCTTTGACAGGCTTTGTTTCTTCTCCTAGTATGTCCTCTTTTACCAACCCACTGAAAAATATGTGCTGCATATCCTGACACTGTCTTGGCACTGGTTTATAGAACTCTTGTCTGATCTGTAAATAATGTGTCCAAAATAAAATGGGCATCAAGAGAAGGTGATAGGATTGAAAGTAACTGCAAAAAAAAAATGCAATTGGTAAGATAGAAATCACAATTATCATTATTAATACTAAAAAATGTAGAAATTTTTTACCTCGTTATATATAAAACTGTACAATAAATGAAAAAGCTCAATGTTCCATAATATTTGGCTACACAAAAAATATTTTGAGAGGCATTTCTTAAACCAATGCAATATTAGGATGTGACATACAAATGTATTTTATACCACTTATTCTATTTCCAAAATTCTCATTAAAATAAATTGACATCAGCTTCCCCCTCCACACACACACACACCCTTCTGTCTACATTCTAAGTCACAAGAAATGATTAAAATTATTTTGCACACAATATAATCTGCTGTGCCTAACCTTTTCAAAGCTTCACAGCTTGAGGGAATGGCACATTCTCTTGTGCTCATCATTGGCTTGTTAGTCTAATAAAAATAATAATTGAACATGAAGTTTCTTAAAGATCTTTGTATCAACATCAAGAGTCTTAGCTTCTGGCTTGCACAGCTTGTCTTCTAGATTTATAATTCAATCTCCTATTTTTAGTGCTTGAATAATGTAAAAAGCAGGCGAGTTACTTTACAGAGTCTTGCGGTTTTCCCAGCAGCAGCTGCTGCTGCGACTGCTGGCATCATTGTTATTCATGTAGAAGAATATAGCTGAAAAGACCAATCCACGATCAAGCAAGAATAACTGTGAATCTCAAAGGTGTTATGGGGAAATTTAATCAGAAAATGTAAAAATAATTCTGTTTGAAAATCAGTGAAATCTTTCTTTTCAACATTTATTCTAAAATGAGCATAACTGTACTGCATATTAAAGATACTGATTTTCACCTTGACATTTTCCCTTTCCTTGGCCATTATTTGTGATTTTGCTAAAATTAAATATGAGAACAAGGAACATTGTATAGCTGATGAGTTGAAAATTCCGAGGCACTGAGAAAACGACAGCCACATTCTCCTTGAAGCAGATAGCATAGCAGCGAGAGAACATTCCCCCATTAGCTGCAATCTCGATAATAGTACACCACAGACCTGCTGCTAGATGCTGGCAGATGTTTAACCTTTTGTGAAATGAAGCATGTTTGACAAATGTTATGTGGATGAATTAAAATTCTGGGATTACTTGGCCCATTTCCCAGGGTTTCTTCATTCTCTTACTGAAGAAATTCGTTTCAGTTAACTGGACTCGTCACAGAAGAAAGTAGCAAAACATTATGTGTGGTTCCCAAGCACAGGATCATGGCTACATAGAGGGGAAAACCTCTCTTGTGTTAAGCTTTTTATTTTTATCCCAAATTTAGGGGAGCATCATGGATACATGGCACAGAATCTGTCTCATTTTTAGTCACTTGATGTTTTCACCTGGTGCTGTATCATTCCCAGTAACAGTAACTTTCCACCGTGATTCAGAGGAGAACTTTACTGCTGAAGCTGTCAATTACATCTAATAAAAACAAATCATAAGAAAATTAAGATATACTCTGTGAATAAATAATTTCAGTGTGTTTCAGAATATAATGTTCTTGGATTTTTTTAAAAAATAAGAAATATGTGTGGCCCTAAGCAGTAAAAATAAAGGAAAAAAACTGCAGCATTTTAGTAGGTAAATTTGACGCATTGTGTAGTACACAATCTATATTTACTCCAGTCAAATTATCTGCAATTAAAACATAAAATAGCTAAAACTTTGAATATTTTCTGTAGTTATATTCACATGTTTTTACATGAAAGAAGGCATTTTAGATCTCATTTCATAAAATTCTATGTAGACGTTAAGATATATTTAAGGGCATTTAAGTAGATACTTTGTTATTTCTTAGGAAGCATGGGAGAATGAGGCAATTAATAAACATAGTGTCTGGTTAAGGTCTTTTAATCACTTAATTTTTTAAAAAAATATCACATATCATAAAAGTCTCCATTTACAGTGGGGCCTTGACTTACGAGTTTAATTCGTTCTGAGACCCAGCTCATTAAGGAGCTCGTTAACTCAAATTACTCTGTCAACGCAATACAAAAAATCGGCAGAGAGACAGCTGGTATCTCAAAAAACTCATTAGTCGGGACACTCGTAAGTCAAGGCTCCACTGTATTTTACTTACACTCCTGAATATATAGCTATATTCATATTTATAACTACTGACAATGTAAGATGGTGTATATTCACTCTTATATGCAATCTTAGAAGAATGGTGCTCCGAGTTCCAGAATTTGAGCAGTTTATGTCCTTAGAGTTCATGTTGTCCATCTTTCTCATTTTTCATATGAGATGGCAAAGCCGTATTTTAATGCAGAGTGTGTACCTTGCTGTTGATAATAACAAACAAGCCACCTTTTATTGAGCATGAATTATGTTTTGGTTACTTTACATTTAATGTTTTGATTTTTTAGATGAGGAAACTGAAATAAAAAAATAAGGAAGTTCAGTAACTGCCCAAGTTCACGTAGCCATTTCAGGTCCGAGCTGGTATAGTTGAACCCAGGGGACTCAAATCAGCTCATTCAACCACACCGCAGTGACTTCTCCTCTGGATGTCTTTACAGTGAAAACCAAAGAGTGGTCAGCCATCTTCCACGCCAGGTTTTTTCTATTTTCCCACTTAGATAGCAGTGTTAGGGTTAGGGTTAGGGTTAGGGTTAGGGTTAGGGTTAGGGTTAGGGTTAGGGTTAGGGTTAGGGTTAGGGTTAGGGTTAGGGTTAGGGTTAGGGTTAGGGTAAGTAAGTAAAACTGAGAGGTAGGCATACACCTACTTCCATATTTCTTATCTCTTCCTTTGTCAATGGCACATTTTCGGCATCTTTCTCCTCCTCTAGACATCGTGGTCTGCCAGGGGCTCCGGGGACGCAGGCTCCTTGACTTCCGGGAACCATTATTGTGTCCTCTCTCAGCAATAATGCTGAGTGCTTCCCTTTTATCTCTCTTAAAGCCTGTTCTCTCTTCTATGACAGAAGACAGATTGCACTCTGTTTTCAAAGGTTACAGTTGACAAATTGATCCTCATACCAGGGCTAATAACTGTTACCGATTAAGGGCTGTGTCCTTTCCACACGCATATGCATTTTGACAGGATAATAGTAGTTATTTTTAAAATGATGTAACCCTTTAATGATGGGATATGTGAGAATAGCAAGGATTTAAGGGAGAGATTTTGGGTGAGAGGACACATTTGTCAGACACCTTAAATCTCACTGCACTTGCAAGTGAAGCTAACTCTAGTTTTTTGTGTCTCTTTAATGTTGTTAAAAAAGCTGATGGCCAATAAATCTAACATTTTTTTCCAAAGCAAATGATGGGAAGAATCATTAAAATCACAATACCTTAAAGAAAATAATAAACATAAGGTTAAACTTGCTGTTTCAATTTGTATTTGGAGTAGGAGTATGTTGAAAGATATAATCAATAAGAACATTAACCTGCAGGTGTACCTGACACATGAGCCAAAAGTTGAACATCAAAATAACACCATTTTCATTAGCATCAGTGAAGGAAGATAAGAAGTGATTGGATGGAAATAAGACTGTAGTTTAATTTTCAGAAAGTGGCTTCATGGAATGATAAGGGTGAAAATTCTTTTTCTTATAATTGATGTTTTTTTAATTGCATGAAGCAGTTTCATTATTGCTTTGTTTAAGAATCTGTGGTTAGTGGCTCATACATAATTAATAAAACAGAGATAAAAACAATGTCACTCTAAACCAATTGACTGGCATTATGCTGTAATGTTAATATCCACCCAGAGGAAAAAGTTCAGGAGTATATTTTCCAGGAAAGTGATTCTCAGTCACAGGTGGTCTATTCAAGAAAAATTACCCCAAACTGGCCTGGCCGAGTGGCTCAGTTGGTTGGAGCATCATCCTGTATACCAAAAGGTTGTGGGTTGGATTCCCAAGCAGCTAGGTTGTGGGTATGTGGGAATCCCTATGTTGGGCACCTATGTAGGTTGTGGGTTCAATCCCTGGTCAGGTGGCATACAGGAGACAACTGTTAGATGAATGTCCCTCACACATGGATGCCTCTCTCTCCCCTTCCCTCTCTCCCTCCTTCCTCTCTAAAAAGAAATCAGTAAAAACATACCCACAGGTGAGGATGAAAAAAAAATTATATCAAACTCCCTGGGCATGGCTTCCTCCATACACCAATTTTTTTGAAGTCTCCCAAGTTGATTTTAATGTGATGCTAGAATTGACAAACTCCAGCCTAGGATATATATATATATATATATATATATACAGTGGGGCCTTGACTTACAAGTATCCTGACTAACAAATTTTTTGAGATACCAGCTGTCTCTCGGCTGATTTTTTGCATTGAGTTGACAGAGTAATTTGAGTTAACGAGCTCCTTAACAAGCTCGGTCTCAGAACAAATTAAACTCGTAAATCAAGACCCCACTGTATAGACAATAGGATAAGTTGAGAAGTAGAACTTACTAATTGTTTGGTAAATATTACTGGTGCTTGCCAGTATTTTTAGATCTCTTCATGATTCAAAACATAGTGCCTTAGCTTTCTTCTTTAATCAGGCTATTCACTCTATAGTCTATTTGCCTAGAGGCAATTACTCCAAAATTCATTTTTCCAGCTAATATCTCTCCATGGAATTTAATGCTTATTGAACTTTGACTATGTGACAGGCACTATTATAAGCACTGGGCACATGGAATTATGACTAGCCACGACACCTGGTACTTAGAGTATAGTGGAATAAACTCATTTGGGCTGTGACTGTTACATTTACGATGTGATTACTTGTGATATCCCTCGTCCTTCACTTGAGTGTTAGTGCCTCAAAATCAGAGACAATATCTGATTTTTTCATCATATTTTCACTCCCAACACTGTGCCTAGTAGAAACTCAATAACTATTTGCTGAGTGAATGAATGAATGAGTGCATAAATACTTCATATCCATATTTTATGTGAGAGACTACTTTAGCGTCATTGTATCTATATATATATAAAAGCCAAGCGACCAGAATTCCAGAACGACCGGTTGCTATGACACGCACTGTGACTGGCCAATGGACCCGATGGGGGCGGTCGGGTCCCGATCAGCCCATCCACCCCAATCAGGGGTGGGGCCAGCTAGCCAACTATCCACGGCCTTGCCCCCTCCCTGGCTGGCCCCACTCTCAATTGGCCCCCATTGGGGTGGGTGGGCTGGACCCCATCTGTGCACGAATTCATGCACCAGGCCTCTAGAGTGTGTGTGTGTGTGTGTGTGTGTAGAGAGAGAGAGAAAAAGAGAGAGAGAGACATACACATACACTCATTAGAAAAAGGACTCTTACAACGAAATACAACGAAATCTATTCACAACCTAAGTGATAAAATACTTATTTTAAATGAAATTTTCACTATGTTTGGTACTATTGGTTGACATGTGAATTTAAAAATGATTTACAAAAAAACAAAATGGCCCAAGCCAGTTTGGCTCAGTGGCTAGAACATCAGACTGCCTGGGTTGTGGGATTGATCCCCAGTGGGGGGCATGAAGGAGGCAGTCGATCAATGATTCTCTCTAATCATTGATGTTTTCTCTCTCTCTCCCTCTCCGTTCCTCTCTGAAATCAATAAAAATATATTTTAAAAACACAAATTGTTAAATTTATAGCTTTGTTTGCTTTGATCAAAATGTATTCTGAATATATTCCAACAATTGTGATGTCATTCAGTTTAATTTGCACTGAGGTAATAAATGTAGTCATTAGAAGGGCAATCAGAAAATGGGTGTTTCTAGAGAATTATGAGAAAAGAGGTGAAATTGCAAGACACTGAGTATATTGTAAGCACTGACTTTGTCATGTCCACAAACTCTAATATGTAATGTTTATTGAATAGTTGTGGGCATTTTTGTGATACATTACCTGTATAAGTACTTTTAGAAATGTTCACACTATTTTCTTTTGCAATTCATTTATAAAATGTTGAACAGTTTAATTATGAAAATTGGAATTTTGCCTGACATATCAAATGGCAGGTTGGATTGCCTAGATATGCATTAAGAGCTCTATATTCTTAATGTGTCAATTTTGTGAAAATTGACTTTTAAATAGTTTTTGTTCAGTCCTGAATGAAAGAGAACTTTTCAAGTACTGCATCAGCTATCACGGACAAACTTCACAGTAACTGAATGAACTCTTAAATTATAAAACAACACATGTGTAGTTCGAGCAGTTTATAAAAACAGCATACAGTGAATAATTCAGGGCTATCAATAGCAAGATCTGATATATGAAGTGAAAGAAATAAAATAAGAGATATTACCAGAGAAGGATAAATCCATTTAGAGATAGAATTGTAAATGAGATGGAGATGCTAACAGGAGATGTGAAAAAGTCAAATTATTTCAGATGACAGAGGCTACAGAGAATAACAATCACATGAATTTATGAGAGGGCAGAGAAAATACTGGTGTTATATAAACATTAGCTTAATTATAAAGTCTTTAATGTATTAACCATACAGGCTGTTTATTAGCAATATTACTGCCTAGTTCTTGAAGGTGATGTTATCATTACTGAAAGAGCTATTAATATAGAAGAGGCTCACCATTGTTTTGCTTTTTATTGAAAGGGTCAAGCCTTTTCAAGGGGAGCTCAAAGATATACTGAAATTCTAATGGTTTCGCCATGTGTCTGGAACTTACATAAGCTAATATGTACACCTATCTACAGGTTAGCTGCCTCTTGACTAGAAAATACTAGTAATATCTGTCCATCAATATAGTGAATGGTCATTATAAAGAATACTGAGGGAAAAGGCAGAATGTTCTTAATTACTACAACAAGGAAGCAAGGAAGCCTGCTTTTGTCTGGGGACCTTGAGTATAAGAAAACAAAGGATATATGTTAACTATATTTGTTTATGAATGATTGTGGAAAAAAAGATTATGAATATTTATCTTACCTTATGCATGATCCTACCATGCATACAAACTCACTCGTCGTTAGGACAATGGTAAACACTGCTGTCCAACATCTGCCGAAAGGCCGAAAAGTACTGCCTTGGTTTCTACCAGGGAACCTTGTTCCTCAATGGCTTTTCCTGCAGGAACTCACAGGAGGTCTTCACTTTATTTGATATGTTTCCTTGAATTTGCATTATGCTGCAGACCTCTCAAAATTGAACAGGCTTTTTATTTTTTTCCTTTAATCAACCAAGTGATCCATGGAATGTAAGATCATTGTGCAGGAGCTGAGTCAATGAGGATGCTGATGGGACAGCACCACTCACTTTTCATGGCTGTTTAAGCTAATTATGGTAATTAGGGTAACTGGTTTAACAGTTTATGCCTAAGCAATCTTCATACTATCTACTTTGTTTCATCTTCTGGCTAAGACCGATGTGTTTGTATAGGCTCTTTAGTATTAGAGGTAGAAGAGACCTTAGAGATCATTTAGACAAATCGATGCACAATTTGTAATAGGTAATACTTTTAAATAATTAATCGGGTATATGAATATGCAATACATTAGTTTTATTAAATTTAATTATAGCTAATTCAAGGTTAATCTGGTGATGATGTAATTCTCACTCATTTGCATATATTTGTTTGAATTATAGAGAACAGGGAGCAATTTATGGTTAACATTGGAAAGGTGAGTGGATATTATTCATAAGAAAGTAAATAACACCTGTTACGATGGGAAAAAAATTGAGACCTGTAGATTTAGAACAACTTGTCCAGGGAAGATGCTCAATAAGAACATAACATCAGAACTTCAAAATTCTGTTGATTTTTCTCCTACATCAATTTTTTTTCTCATATCTTTGGGATTCAGAAAATAAATGGTGGGGGACAGGAAGCATTTTAATAATCTTTCATTGTTGATCCCTCTGTTGGACATCTAAAGAAATGTATGGCAGCAGCAAAGCCAAGATGTGGCAGAAGATGAGCTGTTTCAAAGCTATTGCAAGCCCAGTGAGCAGATGAACTAGCCTGTAATTTTACCATAAATAGTAGTGAGGAATAAAATAGTCCAACATGGTGTGCCATGCAAGGCTCAGAAATCTGTATATAAACAGAAATCTTGTTTCAGTTTACTGAAAATCAGACAGTCGCATCCAGAAAAAGAACCACAATTCAAAAACAACAGGATTGACAGAGAGAGACTATTCTTTCGGAATGATATAAATTTATATCCCTGCCTCACACCATACACCGCTACAAATGGGGGGGGGGGGAGAGGGAAATGGATTAAAGATATAAATGTAAAAAATAGAACTACAAAAGAATTACAAGATGTAGCTAATACTTTTTATTTTGCCTAGACTAATGTATGACTGGATTACTTTCTAATAATAACTATCAGAAGTAATTAAAAACTCAATTTGAAAATAAGATAATGTGAATATAACAGCTAGTATCTAGATAAACAATAGCATCTTACTTTCCAAGTGGGACACTGATATATCTGTGGCAAGTATATAGTATTTGCTTTATGCATTTTAAAATCTTATATATAAACATATATATTTAAACCGTACCAAGAATCATAATTTCAAGTAATATACATTTAATTTAAATCACCAATTTATAAAGCTGCTTCAAACAAGACTGATCTATAATAATGTCAAGGATATAACCATTCAGAATAGAACAGAACCAAGATAACACTTAGAAGCATTTTCAAATAATGCAAAAGCAAAAGCTCTTGTTAGCAGGGTACTGTAATTACAAGATGACTTACAATGTAAATGAATGGTAGACGAATTCTTCTAGAAGGATAAGACTTAGCATACGAATGACACCTCCATTCCCCTTAAATAACAATCTTACAAAAATCAAGCAGTATTGTTAATATCAATGCTGCTGTTAAATGTTATCTTTTTTGTAATTATAAACTTGTAATATGGAGGTGTACATAAGATTAAACTTTGTAACATCAAGCATATCACAAAAGGAATTTTATAATTATATAAATTTAACCATTCCTAACTTAGAATAAAAGTAAATGCATTACCTCCAGTTCATTGCTAATGGAAAAGATCTGGCAAGAGAGGAGGTGGGAAGAAATTAAGAATTCTGTTTGAGTCATATTAAGATTGAGATATCTATTAGCTATCCAAGTGGTGATGTCTATTGGAAGTTATATAAAATGTGAAGCTCAGGGAAGTGTTCATCACTGAAAAACAATACTGGGGTCATATAGGAATTAGGATACAGGAGAAGATACTATATAAATGTTTCTTAACTAAGTAGCTATTATTTCTGAAGGAAAGTAGATACATCCCATATTCTGTTGGGAAGTTGCTACTGCACATGTTTAAAAAGCGAATATTTTAAGTGCTTACTGGGTGCCAGGCACGTTTTCATATATCTTATATTTGTTAAAATGATATTTAATTTTATGAGTCTGATAATACTTATCAACATAGAACACAACATGGCTCAGGCTGGGTCACCCAAAGAGCCTAAGAAATTAAATTTGCTGGCAGCCAGAGAACAGTCTAAATGCTTCTGTCAAACTCCTGGGGAGTTCTCTGGCTCTGTCTTAAAGAGAGGAGATCCTGAGGTTAGTGACCCCTTTTATTCACAGGTGAGGGTCTGAGTTCCTCTTTCCCAGTTGGAGGCTGGTCACCCTCACAGAGGCGCCCGCAGGGCCGGATAATACATGCATCTGGCTCATGATGACTTCGCCTTATTTCCTGAGAACACTGTCACACACAGAGCTTTCCCGTTCATCCCCTTCTGTGTCTGAGAAGGATTAAAAAAAGCTTATTTTTTTTAAAGGACATGAACGTTCATACTGAGTGGGTTTTTATCTCTTTATGATACCATTTGAGAAGACAACTCTTGTCCTGCTTTGGATTGTTCTGGTCATCAAAGGCCAAATGCTGGCCTTCATTGATCCCAGCATCCTGCTTTGGATTGTTCTGGTCACCAAAGGACTTGTATGCATGCATATAAGCCTAACCAATGGACATAAGACACTGGGGAATAGGGGAGGCTAGGGGACTGTCTAGGGCGGGGAAAAAAAATGGACACATATGTAATACCCTTTGTAATAAAAAAAATAAAAATAAAATAAAATTTGGAAAAAAAAAAAAAAAACAAAGGCCAAATGCTGGCCTTCATTGATCCCAGCTGTGACCCAGCTTGGCAATTTTTAGGAAGCCATGCTAATGTAAAGCAGATGAAACAGTTTTGCCTTGTTTCAAAATGACCTACATATAAATTAACCTAAGAGGCATTGGTTAGAGATTACCTTGGTTAAAAAAATTTTTGCAGAAATTAAATTGACATATTAATACATTTACTTATGTTTTATTGTGGAAAATATAAACAGCAATTTACCGTCAGACAGACAGACACGCACACACGCACACACACACACACACCCCAAGGTTGCATTTGATACTACACATACACAGACATCAGACAGACAGACACGCACACACACACACACACACACACACACACACACACACCCCAAGGTTTGCATTTGATACTACACATACACACACAGAATAAAAATTGTGTAGATATCTGGCTGATATTCTTTTTGTTGACAGTGTTGGCAATTTCCAAGCATAAATAACCCATAGAATATGAGATTCCTGAACTACACTGACAGAAGTGAATAATGATTGTGTAAAGTTTAAATATGACTTTCTGTGAAAGCCATACCTGCTAGAAGGATGGGTAATTTTTAAAACCCATACTTTATGGGACATATTCTATTAGAAGTCATTATATTTGTAAAAAGAAAAAAAAATCCGTTTTTACAGAATGAGAAAAGATAGTGTTTCAGTTTATTTCTATTCATAAATGTTTCTCCAAACTGATTTCTGTTGTAGGCACCTAGGGATTCACCTTGAGCTCAGAAGTTGTACATGTTGTGTGTTGCATGCGTGGAGTTACGGATATTTTCTGTTACGCCGTGTGAAATACAGAGCAAACGAGCAATTTTGTAAGGAATTGCTTTAAAATGCTGTCAGGGGTAAGGCTATTTCCTGTGAGCCTGATTAGCTAAAAAATGGGTTCTCTAATGAGGATATGATTAGGAAAGCTAGCTTCAAGCTTTATGATTCTTTGCTGGAAATGTCATTGATTGTCTAAGAGCATTTTAAGAAATGGATTTGGACTGAAAGAACAAGCACTGCCCAGAAGCCATGTATATATAAAACTTCTATTCCTGGCTCACTCTCTTGTTTATTAAACTTTTAGCTTCAGCTTCCCTATGTGTAGACTAGGGATATGGTGGCTGTCCTCCCTGATGCAGTGTGATTGTGAGGATCAAGTGGCAAAATACATGGATAACATAGGAACTTGAATATAGTATAGTTATACAATTTTATCTATAAATCACCTGGATTCACACAATCCAAATGAAATACTTTAATATTTAATAAAAAGCTAAGTGAATATTTAAAAAAAGTGATAGATTTACAAGAAACACCTTTAACATTTATTTTTTAGAATTGTCCTATTTACAAAATATCGATAAGCGCTGGTTTCCCAGTAAGCTACCTGTGCAAAGTCTTAATGCAGCAAAGTAATTCTCAGTAGAGAATATTTTAAAAACCAGATAATCTTATAAGAATATAGAAAACATTTGTGAATTATTTCCGAGATTGTACATTTTAAAGCTCCTGGATTATTTATTCAAATTTGCTCACATCTTCCCAGTTATTCTCAAGCACCATAATTCAATATGGTATGGGCAGTGTGGTTATCGTCAAGCAAAACAAAACCCAAACAAAGGCATATAATTCATTCATTCATTTGGATCAACAACATGAAGTCTTGGTTGAGCATTTACTATGTGCCAGGGCAGTGGGGATAGAGCTATGACAAAAGCAGGCCAATTTTTTGTCTTAAGGGAGCTCGCATTTTGTTGTTGAAGGTAACCAATGCAGTAAAGAGTGAGCCATGTCACATGTGGAGTAAGGAGCTTTATCAGCAGAGATAACAGCCATTGCAAAAACCTTAAAAGCGTATTTGACATATTGGAAGAACAAAAGGAGGTCAGCATGGCTGGAGGAGAATGAGTTAGAGGCAGAGTGAGACAAATAAAGATGGAGCAGTAGGAAGGGCCAGATAATATGTAGGAGTTGAGACCAAGAACATGGAATTTTATAGACTCGGTGCACATAAAACGGTTGGATTAACCACTTTTGGCCACTCATTTAACATATCAACTTTTTCTCAAAACACTCTATTTAGCCGAAACCGGTTTGGCTCAGTGGATAGAGCGTCGGCCTGCGGACTGAAAGGTCCCAGGTTTGATTCCGGTCAAGGGCATGTACCTTGGTTTTGGGCACATCCCTAGTGGGAGATGTGCAGGAGGCAGCTGATCGATGTTTCTCTCTTATCGATGTTTCTAACTCTCTATCTCTCTTCCTTCCTCTCTGTAAAAAATCAATAAAATATATTAAAAAAAAACACAAAAAAACCACTCTATTTAATAGATGGGACATGGAATGTGATATTTTTATATCACAGTTTTGGTTGGATGCACTCACCAACTTATTTGGCACACGGGTTTTGTTCAGAGAATAACATAAAGAACAAATGTAAATTGTGCATCATTTTGGGATGGACCCACCCTGTGTGGATTTGTGTAACTACATGGAGCAAGAGGGATAGAAGGGTAGCATCTTCTACAATTGTCTATTTGTTGAATGCACGTGCTCTATTCATGTATTTGAAAGCACCTCCTTTGTTTAGCCTTAATTTGGCCCAAAAGTTGTTCTCTGTGTTAGACCTTAATTTTTTAAAAAATATATTTTATTGATTTTTTACAGAGAGGAAGGGAGAGAGATAGTTAGAAACATTGATGAGAGAGAAAGATCAATCAGCTGCCTCCTGTACACCCCCTACTGGGGATGTGCCCCCAACCAAGGTACATGACCGGAATCGAACTTGGGACCCTTGAGTCCACAGGCCGACGCTCTATCCACTGAGCTAAACCGGTCAGGGCTATACCTTAATTTTTAAGTAAAGCGTGAGTATAAAGTAACCACGAGTCCTAAAAAGTAAAAAAAAAAAAAAAGGTGAACAACATGGCACAGAAAGCATAATTCATCGACAAAAGATGGTTCCCTTTCAACCTCCTTTATCATCCACTATTAAGACTCTCTTCCTCCTTTGACAAGCACCTCACCAAAAATATATATATTGTATCACCTGACCTATGGGGCTCATTTGGTTGAGTGTTATTACACGTACCAAGAGGTTGCTGGTTCAAAACCTAGTCAGAGGCATGTAGAAGGCAGCCAATCAATGGTTCTCTCTTCCCTCCACCCCCTCCCTCTCTTCCATTCTCTCTAAAAAACCAATGGAAAAAATATCCTTGGATGAGGACTGACAACAGCAACAACAACAACAAAATAAATAAACAAATAAATAAATAAAATAAAAACATAAAAAAATATATTTTGTATTAAATTGTGCATATTTGTTTATTCACTTTCAGTTGTTTGTATTAACTTTTATCATTAAATATATTTTTTTCTAACTGAATCTTATTTGGGTGTCTTGGTTTGAGATAGAATGCATCATAATAATTTCCATTAAAATTACTGAATTTTAAAAATGAATGTAAACACTTTTCACTTATTGCAGAGTGATGAGGGATAAATGAAACGCATTTCATGAGAGAGAGCTATGTTCTAAGCTGGGAGGCCTTGAAGAGCCCAAATAATTAAGCACAGGTTGTCTATATCAAGTTGACTTGCTCTCTCTGGAACTCTAGATAGAGTGGCAACATTTAAATGGCTTGCTTTATTTATTTATTTGTTTGTTTATATTTTTGCTAACAATAACCAATGACAACAGCAAAAATAACAACAAAAGCTTGCCTTTAAGGACACAGCCTAATTTTTACTTAGCTAGACACAATTGCAAAAACACACACACAAAAAAATAGCACCCCCCCCAAAAAAAAAACCCACTTAATTTTATATTTATCACATCCCAGAATAGAGATTGAATACCAAACATTTGAGAATTTGTTTTTGGTTATACACACACACACACACATACACACACATATACATATATATATATATATACGCACACATATACATATACATATATACATATACATATATATATAATTTTTAGAAATGTACTTTTCTTGTGAATCTTCATATAAATGCTCTTTTCCTTTATATTGCAACTAGAGGCCTAATGAATGAAATTCATGCATGGGGAGGGAGGGGATCCCCTCAGCCCAGCCTGTATCCTCTCCAATCTGGGAGATCAGGACTAAACTGGCAGTTGGACATCCATCTCACAATCTGGGACTACTGCCTCCTAACTGCTCATCTGCGTACCTGCCTGATCACCCCTAACTGCCTCTGCCTGCCAGCCTGATCGACCTCTAACTTTTGTTTGGTCATTACTGTTACTGTGATGGTGTCCCAGACAATTTGCATATTCCTCTATTATTAGTATAGATAATATTTTTATAGATTCTTTGTTTTCTACTTTCTGTTTCCTCATCTTTGAATGGTGCCTTGTGCATGGAATGTTCTTATTCTTTCTCACTGTTTTCCTTTCATATCTAAATTTGGAAAGCCACAATGTGGTTCCTAGCAGATATTTATGTAGAGCATATCTACTGGATGGAGCCAGGATTTTGTTGGCTTTTATTGTTCTGTCAATGGTTGCCTGCATTTTTTCTTTAGAGAATGCAGCTCAGCCAGATACGTGTTCCTCCAGGAGAGTTAGAATGGCTTTGAGGGTTCAAGCAACTCTAGTGATGCAGTGGTCTTATTGACCCTTTAACGTTAGGGATCTTTTTCTAACACTATACCAATAAAATTCTCCCTATCACTTATTTACTTTTTTCTGCACAACCAAATAGCACCCTTTCTCTTTTCCTCTCTGTTTCTCCCCCATCTCTTATCTCTATCTTCATCTCTTTATTTCAGTCTCTTATCTATACCTTTATCCCTTGCACTCTAAATCCCTAAGAGACTATCTTTCTGAGTTAGCCATAGACAGAGCTTTTCTACTGGTGACCCTGTGGATAATTTAGTTTATGTACATTGTCCTTAATCTGATTCGTTGTACCAAGGGAACAGGATAAAAGCATTGCAACCTATATGTATAAAAATCAGACTCTTGTTCAAAAGGAGACTGCTGCCATAGCAAGAACTTAGGGATTTTCTATCCAGAATAGTCACACACACACACACACACACACACACACACACACACACACACACTCTACTAGGATTGCACTGCTCATAGATAAATTATTTGTGCAATTTCTAAAAAGTAGCCAAGTTGCTGAGGAAATCAAAATAGCACTGTTCCTCCCTATTTACTGTATGTTGGAGGCATATTCTCTGACTGGAAGTAGAAATCATTGCACTGTTAGGATTGGGCATGACTCAGAAGATGATTCCCATGTAGTTGGTTTGTGGACATGTGATTTTAGATTTAAGTTGTTGTTGAATACCAAAGAAGGTTAAGATATTAAAATGATTCAAATATTTTTATTCATTGAGAAAAACAATGTTATTCTGGCTGCAAGGTAGATTATGTACAATAATTAATCAATTACCAATAATGATGAAGGTAAATCCCCAAATGTTATGTGAAATTTCTTTATTATTATTGTACATTGTATTTTTTAGCTAATTTTTTAATTTTGGAAATTTTTATAAGTGTGTAATTAATATACTAGTTATTATCCAAAAGTCCCCCAGTCTGTTTAGGCACTAAACAGGTAACATAAATGGATGGGAAAGGTAGGGAATAATATGATAGGGAATAGGAGGGATCATGGTCAAATTAAAATATGTGTCAGGTCTGAAATGGTCCAAGTACATTTTTCAAAACACGATTATGGCAAAATGAATACATCTGTGAGCACGTTGATATTATGGACTGCCAGGTTGTAACATCTGCCGTTTGTTTGTTTGCTTGTTTTGGTTTTCCCAATAACTCACCTGGTAAGAGACGAAGAAATAACTAGATGTAGTCCAGGGTAAGAGAGAATTTCTTAGTCTTTATTTAATGTAGAAAGGTCAGACTATGTTTATGGGGAGAAAATATTGTAAATTACAGGAGAGAAGAAGAAGAATGCATTGAGCAGGTGCCAAACCTGGAGAATACCTGTAGAGATGGAGAATTCAACCTTATGTAAGATAAGTGAGTTCTCTTCTTTTGAGGCTGATGCCTCATTCTGAGATTCAGTGAACTGCTCATCTCAAGCTTTTGCTCAAAACTAGTCCTAATGAGGCCTCCTGTGACCAGTGCATTTAATATTGCAAGCACCCTGGCACTTATAATCCCCTTAACCTGGCTCTACTTTTGCTTTTACTTATAACACTGACCCATAACACAAATGTTATTAGTGTTATTCCCATTTTTCTTACTAGGATGGAAGCTAGATGAGGGAAGACAACATTGCCATATTTATCCTCTGAGGTATCCCAAGGTCCTAGAATAGAACTTGACATGTGGTAGGCTTTCAATAAATACTTGTTGGGGAATGAAAATCTGAGAGAACACATGTATGGATAATTACAGGTAGCAAAAAAAATACAGTTGAGTGATTTCATGTTCTTGTAAAATAGGAAGAAGGGTCCTCTGCTTATAGAGAAGGATTTGAAGGAGTAGCAGAGTCTTTGAGTAGAATGATAAAGTTAACAACTTAAGAACCTAAAGCCATGAGCAAAAAACCATCTGGCCTACTCAATTAAAACCCTGTCTGAAACTGGGCACTTTAATGTCACAATGGTAAGCTTGGTTCTGTGATCTTATCTAGCAGGACTCTGACGCTTATAGCAGAGGAATCATGTGCCTAATAAAGTAGTGGATTGGAAGTGCCCAAAGACGGGGAACATTGGTAAAAACAAGATAATGATGAAAACCTTGATACAAATGAGTTTGTAGAAAGAAGTAAAGCTATGATCAGGCTTTACCTTGGATGAAAGTCAAGGATTATTAAGTATGCAGAGGTATCAGAGAGGACAGTAAGAAGTACACTTGAAATAGGGTGTAAGAACATTGTGGTTAGAGTCGCCCTTTGTTAAAGCAAGTCCCATTGCAGCGTGGATTTTGTCTGTCTGGATCAGTGCTGTATACTCGGAAGTGCTTGGCATATAGTATCATTAATACATGTTTGGAGTGGTTCAAAGTGTGACTATGGAGTGAGAGGTAAAGACTTTTGAGATGGGAGGGAGGAGAGTCCCTATGATTAAACGGCTGAATGACTAATACCTTGCCTTAGAAGCTTCTGTGAAGATAGAACAGGTGAAGGCCTGTTGTTAAAAACCTTAAATAACAAGGCCATATGGCTAGGAGGTCTGCACATGGCAGGTTGGATAGAGGGTAGAATACCTGTCATGAACCTTGGAAAAAGAGGGCTTTTCTGTATCAAAGAGGAAGAATAATAGTCTGAAGTGATAAATGGCTATTTGATCCAATGCCTGAAAAACAGAAGAATGGCTGATAGAACAAAAGAAAGTTACAGCAGGAAAAAGCAAAATTTCATTTCAGGCAAAGGGGTATAAGTAGCATTCTGTGAGCACTTGGATGTATAAAGATTGATTTACATTAGAAGGGTTTTACTAGAGGGGGCATGGGAAAGATCTAGAACAGGGGTGGGCAAACTTTTTGACTCGAGGGCCACAATGGGTTCTTAAACTGGACTGGAGGGCCGGAAGAAAACCATGGATGGAGTGTTTGTGTGAACTAATATAAAATCAAAATAAACATCATTACATAAAAGGGTACGGTCTTTTTTTTTTTTTTTTTTTTTTTTTAGTTTTATTCATTTCAAACGGCCCGGCCCGCGGGCCGTAGTTTGCCCACGGCTGATCTAGAAAGAAGATTGGAGAGGGGACAAGGGGTAATTAAATGGGCAATGACAACTAATCAGTATTCCTGGAGAAGGATTGATAAACTGTATCCTAGGGCAGTGGTCAGCAAACTGCGGCTCACAAGCCACATGCCGGTCTTTGGTCCCTTGAGTGTGGCTCTTCCTAAGCCTTAGGAGTACCCTAATTAAGTTAATAACAATGTACCTACCTATATAGTTTAAGTTTAAAAAATTTGGCTCTCAAAAGAAACTTCAATCGTTGTACTGTTGATATTTGGCTCTGTTGACTAATGAGTTTGCCGACCACTGTCCTAGGGTAATTAATACCCAGTGTTTTCAGAGATTTCAAAATATATTTTACTGCATTTATTATTTATAAGTAAAACAAGGGTATTGTTATGCTCTGAGAGTGTCACAGTGATTATTTATTGAGCATTATGATAAGCATGCCATTGCATTCTCTCGTTTAATTCTTATCCTATGAGGTAACTACTATCATTATCCATAACTGGGGCTCAGTGAGGAAGAGTAGTTTGCCGAAAGCTACACATAACAAGTGGAAGAGTTGAGAGCCCTCATTCTTAACCACAAATAAATCTGCTATACATTAAATCCCAAACTCTTCTTATTTTAATATAAAATAGGTATCCCTTCTTAATTTACATTCCAGGTTTACAGTGCACTAGCATACACATTCCAAATGCACCTGACTCTACCAGCCTCACTCAGACACACCTCCCTGCTATATAAACATGAACTGTAAGGTAACACTCAATTTTTAAAACATGTGTTGAGAGTACAAAATAAAGTGCTGTTTTTAAATACAAACTCTAAATCATTTGAAGTTCTGGTGCCAATATTTATGAAAAAAAATTCACTGACACAGTAAACAAAATCTAATTTACTGGTTTCATTGGGAATTAGAAAAGGAAGCAAAAATAAGAAATGACCTTTCATTATCTGTACACCAAATATTTCAGACACATGATTTATATGCATAATGTGGTTAAATTCACTAACCGTGTGTGAGATATGTAAATAAATGAGGAAACTGAGTTTCAAAAAGGTTAAGGTCATACATCTATCAAGTTGCAGATCTGAGATTTTAAAAATCAAATGCAACATATTTCAAAACTTTGCATTTTCTTCCACTAGCCTATGCTTTCTGATGGAATTATGATCAAATTAGTATAATTTAGCTCTGTATTAATGTTTTATGAAAAATTATATGTAAATGAAAAGGCATTTGATTAAATATTGGAGAGGCAGATTGTTTCAATACACATTGCAGACCAAAATTACTGAAATGGGTCTGCCTCCCCCCAAAATGAAAACATGCACTATATGAAAAATTTATTGATACGGTTCAACATATTCAATTTCACTTTATGTCATGGAGGTTTAATGAAAATATAAATTTTGATCTTAAATGAAAGCAACAATAATGAACATTAATTGAGCACTGAGTGTGTAGCCAGGCACTGTGCTAAGTACTTTCATATACATTAAATTAATCATCACAAGTCTACTGGGCCCTTCATATCCTGGGTTCTGCTGTGTCTTCAGCCTTGGAGCACTATTTATATCAGTGGCTTATTCAATGCTAATCCATAGGTTGGTGCTAGTCTGGCATCAAAGGATACACCTTAAATCTAAGAAAGTAAACATGCCAAGAGAAAAACCTAAAATATTCAGCCTATCCAATAATAGACAAAGATGGTAATTGACTGTACCTTTGCTACGCCTCCCATTGGCTAACCAGTGAGATATACAAATTAGCCACCAACAAAGATGGAGGCTAATTTGTATACTGCAGGCAGGGCGGGACAGGGCGAGCCGCCATTCTGGCCCTGTGTGTAGCCCCGCCCCGACCCAGGACCCCATGGCAATTGGTGAGCAAGAAAGGGCAGCCTTACGCAGCACCCAGCAAGGCCTGCTTCTGGGTCACCGTGGTGACCCCAGAGCAGGAAAGGGCAGCCTGCAGGCAGCCCCCGTGTTTGCCTGCTGCTGGATCACCGTGGCAATCAGGAAAGCTCGGCCTGTAGGCAGCACCCAACCCTGGCGACAGCTCAAGGGAGAGTACAACACACAGTGGAGGCCAGGAGCCTGAGAGATCAACAGAGATGGGTGCCTGCTCCAAGCCTCCACGGTGTGGCTGGGGGCAGGCCCCCAGCAGACACACACACACACACACACGGGATGCCTGCTCCGAGCCTCTGCTGCCAGACTGCGGCCGTCAGTAGGACATCCACTGAGGGATCCCAGACTGTGAGAGGGCCAGGCTGGGCTGAGGGAACCCCACCCCCCAGTGCACGAATTTTGTGCACCAGACCTCCAGTATTAAATAAGTGTTTATAATAAATAAAAGCCTTCGATAACATGACAAAGTACATATTATTTTGTTTTACTATTCAGTTCACTTCATTAGTTGATAGATTACTAATGGGCTCTAATAATTAATCCCATACTAGTATATAACTCATGAGTTGGATCAAAATATTAAACACTAGAGGCCTGGTGCACGAATTCGTGCACAGGTGGGGTCTGGCTGGCCTGCCCTGATTGGGGCCGATCGGGCTGGGCTGGCCTGGGAGAGGGGACACAGGAGGTTGGCTGGGAGGCCCCGCCCAATCAGGAGGGGGGTATCGGGGGCAGTGACGGCCAAGGGAAGAGGCTGCAGGTGGTTGGCGGGCCGGCCCTGCCCCCTGGTCGAACTCCGTTCAAACTCCCAGTTGAGGGGACAATTTGCATATTACCCTTTTATTATATAGGATGTTTAATAAATCTGGTGTAGTAGATTTTACTTTTCCAAAATACTGATCTTATCATAGAAGTGAAGACTATGCCCAGGGCATCCATCTTTCATAGAGTATGGACAGCTCTTTTTTCCTTTGGTGACAATATTCAAATCTGATTTATTGGATCAACTGAGGAGTTACCTTACTTAGTGAAATATAAGACACTCAGATCGCCGAAACCGGTTTGGCTCAGTGGATAGAGCGTCGGCCTGCGGACTGAAAGGTCCCAGGTTCGATTCCGGTCAAGGGCATGTACCTGGGTTGCGGGCACATCCCCAGTAGGAGATGTGCAGGAGGCAGCTGATCGATGTCTCTCTCTCATCGATGTTTCTAACTCTCTCACTCCCTTCCTCTCTGTAAAAAATCAATAAAAATATATTTTTTAAAAAAAGACACTCAGATCATTATATAGTGAATTATAGAAGAATCCCACTTCTCCAACAGAAGGATCCCATTCTAGTATACACATTAGTGCTACAGTAGTATGGAGGGTAGGCAGAAGGTTTATAGTTGTGAGTATACAAAACAGTTTATTCTTATGGTTGTATTTATTAATATTTTCAATACAAACAATAATATGGAAATTAATATAATGAATAAATAATATATATGATTATTTACTTATTCTCCAAAATATGCTTTATTTTCCAGAAAAGATCTTTAAATAATTGCTTCATTTTCTCCTATATTACTTTGGATTCACTAAACTGTTTTGCAGAGTATAATAGTGAAGCGACTAGTATTTGGATGAAATGCATTGAAATGATTATTAGTTTTCCTCCTAAAGAAATAGTTGGTTTGTGTTCTCCATGGTGGGCGAAGCTACTGAAGAGCCCATACCTGGTGAAGGCTCACAGTGAATGCCTGATTTGAACATTTTCATGTTCTATTATAGAATACTGTTATGCAGGATTAAAGAAGGAGTTGACTATAATTCTCTTATTATTTTATGCATAGACTTTCCAAATGGCAGTTCAGTATTTTTTGTTTTCTAATAATATTTGGTGTTATCAATAGATAAATGTTTTATGCACTGTTGAATGAGACTTACCATTCAGTAAACAAATCATAATTAAAGTTTATATGTAGTTCCATATAAAGGGGAAGAGTTTATTGTACTATACTGTTGCAAGGAATATTTTATAGATAAAGAAGAAAGAGAAATATAGTAATTATATATTATGTGTCAGACAAGGCAATGTTTTATTTTATATTCCTTTTAGTACTTATAAATAGTAATGTATACAATCATCATAAACTCTTGATCTAGTATCAGAATTGTTCATAGGTTTTTGTATTAAGGGAGGCACCATCTTAAAGAGGGATAAGTTAAGATTTTAATAGAATCTTCCTTTGCAGTTAGTTACTAATCTAATTTAAATACTTCCTTTCTCCTTTTTTAAAAATATATTTTATTGATTTTTCACAGAGAGGATGGGAGATGGAAACAGAGTTAGAAACATCGATGAGAGAGAAACATCGATCAGCTGCCTCCTGCACA
>NW_006293001.1:6593932-6617700 GCF_000327345.1 Myotis davidii
CTATATTTTCCCTCTTCCTTCAGATGTGTTTTATTTTACAGTTTTAAATCCCCTCACCAATTTCTTAGTCCTCTGCCCTCCATTTACTTTGTTAATACAGCATTCAATATACAATGTCACCTAAAAGAGTACAGAGCAGACAGCAACCTCAACTCCTTTAATTTTTTAAAAAATATATATTTTATTGGTTTTTTTACAGAGAGGAAGGGAGCGGGATAGAGAGTTAGAAACATCGAAGAGAGAGAAACATTGATCAGCTGCCTCCTGCACACCCCCTACCGGGGATATGCCTGCAATCAAGGTACATGCCCTTGACCGGAATCAAACCTGGGACCCTTCAGTCCCCTGGCCGATGCTCTATCCACTGAGCCAAACCGGTTAGGGCTAGGTACATATTCTTATCAAGCCTTTGGTTGAATGATGATTGATAACATCTCTTTGGCTATAGGAAGTCACATTGATCTCAGAGTCAGACTGTGTGGAGATTACAATTTTAGAGCACAAAAGGGTGTAGATACAGGGCAGAGGCATTAATTGAGACTATTAATACAGTCTATCAATTAATCTATCTTTTGACCTAGAGCTATAAAATCATACTTTGATCATAAGACAAAATTATATTTCTTCTTCCTTTCATAAACTTGATTCTTTCTATTGCATAATTTTTCCTCCCCTGATCTATGTATGTGTGTGATCTCTGGGTCATTGCTCCCTTGTGTGTTAGTATGGAAGGTTTTCTGTATCAGATTTCTAAATTAGAACCACTTTAAGACTGTTTTTGTTAAAGGCAACATTCAGAATAGCATTTTGATAAATATCATTACAAGCCTTGAGTCGCTCATTCCATCAATATTTATTGAACATTTTCAATCTTCTAGATCCTATTTTGGATGCTAGGAATAGTGGTGAACACAATAGGCATGTTGTTTTATCTCATAAATTTACATTCTAATAGGGGAGAGAATAAACAAGTAACCAAAATATACATAAGGTCTTTTTCTGAGCCTGATAGGGTGTATGAGAAAAATAAGGCAGGATGAGTTCATCAGGAATGATAGGGTAGTTAGGAAAGGCTTACTTACTTACTCCAATGGGTGTGTTTTGAGCTGGGACATCAAGGATGAAGTCTTAGTCATGCAGAGATTTGGAGAAAGAGGATTCTTAGCGGAGGGAAAAGGCACTGAAGACCTGAGGTGGAAAAAAGCTTACTTCATTGGAATATCAGGAAGCGGATTAGATTGCTGAATGAGTATAAGATGAGAAGAGGTCAGACTTTTGGAGCCTTATATGCCCTGGCAGCATTTAGAGTTTATTGGGGAAAAAAACCCACTAATGCTCCAAAAAGTCTCTTTTCCCTTATAAAAATCCTCCCTATGTCCAAAATCTTTTTACTCATCTCCTCCTGCAGGTAGAAGAAGACAAAACATGTTTTGTTTTTCTTCCTGGTCTCATCATCTGCCTTTGTCTTACTCGAGGGAATACCTAAATCCAGTTCAACCATTCACATTATATGTTTGTTTGTTTTACTGAAATCTATACTAGGAATTGTCACAAAAAGGAATGTAGATATCAACTTTTTGCCACAGACATACTTCATATGCTATACTACTGCATATGATTTTTAAATGATAGATCTTCATGCTGAGTAAATAGCTTATGGGGTGGTGACATGGGGTAGGGTGGAGGATAAGGCACATTTAGAAGCAAAGAAAGGGATTAAGAGGCCATTATGGAAAATTGGATAAGAGAATAAATTAGACTAATCAAAATTATCTGATACTTTCTTCCATAGGGCATCTAATAGAGAAGTAAGTTCATTATAGGCACAGAACATTTCTTCTTTGTTCACTTCTCACTTTTGAGGGAACATCTGACTCTTATCTAAGCTTTAGGAAAACCCTAAGAGCAAGGGACCTTGCGCTGGAAAAAATTGCAGCATTTTAGAGGTATCTGGAGCATTAACTTTATTGCAGAGTTAGACGATCTAGTAAAAATATTAACAGGAAATGGTTTTCAGCAAATTGTTTCTCCACAGGTCTTTGGAATTTCTGACTAGGCATTTAATGGTTGTATTTTATTATTGGTTTAAGTAGGATATAAAGTCTAAGAGAAAAGTGAATCGACCTAAAATCTAAGATATAAATATATAAACAATCACTAGTTGGCAACTCTAAATGGAAGGACATCACAAACTTGAATACTCTGAAGAGTCTTTAAATTTTGATGGTATGTTCTTCAGAACAAACTATAGGGATATTTTCATTTAGGAATCTGAGTTGATTTTTCACTTTAAAAGAAAATATTTGAGTAAAAATGGATGGTCATAGTATCTCTATTTTAATAACCCCAAAAGATAGGTCATTTAATTCTAGGAGGCAGAGCCAGAGAATAATAAAATAGAAATGCTTTACCTTTACAAAATGGGTAGAAAATGTAATTATTATTTTTACTTGAACTGATGCATTATGGCAGTGCCCTAATACTTTTGGCATCAAATTCACCCAATAGCATTTGGTATCAAATTCATTTTTTTGTGTTGTTACATGAGCAATGAGTTTAAGGTCAAACCTCACTGCAATGAATACTGGTGTTCACGCAATTACATACACACACACACCCCTAACAGCTTAGAAAGGGCCTCTTAGGAACAGAGATTTATTGAACTTTTATGTGTATTTTCATACTATATATAATTCAATTTGACAAATTCTCTTCATTCTCCAATATCACTTACTCTCTGTATCTTAGTATTTCCATATAATGTAAAAATACATAATAGTTTAGAATGGCACGGTTGCAGAGTAGAGCTGAATAGTATGATGAATCATAGCCAGCTGAATTAAGAAGCTAGTATTCCAGAAATCTGCTTTGGTTCAAGTGGGGATGTGGACTTTAGTGCTTGATCCTCTTGCTCAGACTGTTGGGAGGCCTCCTGTCAAAGACTGTGCATTTCCTGCAGGGCTCAGCTGGGGAAGGAAGCAGAGGGGTGGCAATCGGCATTATCATAGACTTGATGGATGAACATGTCAGCATGCTTGTTGTACCTTCACCATGGTTAAAGTACTATTACACCCTCCCTCACATCAGCCTGCAATAAATATAGTCAGGAATTTAATATATATAGCTTAGAAAGATAATAAACCTGGTTGCTGTTCATATCAGTTGGTAGAAATAATACCTCTAGAACCTTTCAATTTGAAGTGTCACCCGTGGAAGGGCAGCATCAGTATTACCCGAGGGTCTTTTATAAATTCAAAATCTCAGAAACTGCCTCGAACCTACAATCCAGTTTTAAAAATGGGCAGAGGACCCAATAGACACTTCTCCAAAGAGGACATACAGATGGCCAATGGACATGTGCTCAACATCACTAATCATCATGAAAAATGCAAATTAAAAAAACAATGAGATACCACCTCACATCTGTCAGAATGGCTATCATCAATAAATTAACAAACAAGTGTTGGCAAGGATGTAGAAAAGGGGAACCCTTGTGCATTATTGATGGGATTGTGCAGCCACTATGGAAAGCATTATGGAGGTTCCTAAAAAAATAAAAAAATAAATAAAAAAGAACTACCATAACCCAAAATATTCTACATTGTGAGTATAGTCCCCAAAGAATTGAAAGCGGGGTCTCAAAGAGATATTAGTTAACTCATGTTCATTGCAGCATTATTCATGATAGCTAAAATATGGAAGAAACCAAGTGCCCATCAATGAATAAGTAAGCAAACTGTGGTACAGTAGGGCCTTGACTTACGAGTTTAATTCGTTCCATGACGGAGCTCGTACCTCAAATTACTCATATGTCAAATCTTAAAGGGAATGAGTGAGACACGTGATGCTGGGCTGATGTTGTGGCGTTCACTGAGACGTTCGCTGCACCAACCAGCGGTGGGGTATCTAAAGCTGGCTCGTAACCCGAATTTTAGCCCACAACTCAAAGCAAAAAATCGGCCGAGAGATGGCTCGTATCCCGTAAAACTCGTTAGTCAGGACACTCGTAAGTCAAGGCCCCACTGTATTTATATATATATACAAGGCGAATATGCTAAGTGTCCCTCCGACTGGTCACTATGACGTGCACCGACTACCAGGGGGCAGATGCTCAACGCAGGAGCTGCTGTGACGCGCACTGACCATTTACAAAGAAACAGCACCTTGGACCTGGAGCCCACAAAGCAACACTCGGCTTCCCCCAAGTGAGACACAGGTCCCGCCCCCATCCCAGAGCATCAGCCCACCAAATCGCAGCAACACTGCCAAGACCTCCTGGCGCAAAATGCAGCCCATAGCCCAGCCCAGCCCAGAAACGATGGCTGTGGGCACCGGGTAATGGCATCACATAGAAATGCCCAGCTTCCTCCTCCTAGTGACTAGCCTCCTTGCAGATTTTTCAGTTCAGGAACATGACTTGCTTTATTGCCAGGTGCAAACACTTTACACTTTAACCATATGTCTGTGAAGCATTTTCATGTGCCTCATTTCATTTGATCCTCACAGAAGTCCTGGAGTAGGTAGGTAGGAGACTTGGTAGAATCCTATTTTTTTTCATTAGCCGGAAAATGGAGGTTTAGAAACTTGATCCAACTGAAAAGTAGGAAATGGTGGAACTTGAAAATGACTTCAAGCAAATTTATTTATACATATAAAGCTCTTGCTGGCACCAATCGCACGTGTGTGTTTCCATCTGTCATTGTTGACTCTGAATTTAGTCGACACTTCTATTATAGAGAAAGGGCGAACAGCGATATTAAAATATTTCTTCTATTTAATTTCCTTTCACTGTGCGTGAATTTGTACACCAGGCCTCTAGTATACATACAATAGTGTATTATTCAGTCTTATAAAGGAAGGCAATTCTAACATATGCTATAGCATAGATAAACCTTGAGGACATAATGCTAAACAAAATAATACAGTCACAAAAAGACAAATAATATGTGATTCCTTATATATGAGGTATTTAGGGTAGTCAACAATCATAGAGACAGAAATTAGAATGCTGATTTACAAGGGCAGTGGAGTGGACAATGGGCAGTGATTATCCAATGTGTATAGAGTTTACTTTGCAAGATGATGAGTTACGGACTCGGATGGTGGTGATGGTGTCGCAATCTAATGAACGTATTTAATACCCCTGAAGTGTAAAAGTAGTTAAGGTGGTAAATTTTATCTTATAGTATTATACAATTAGAAAATTAGAACAAAATTTTAAAATTATATTAGTCTCCGAATTAGTAACTAGCAACTGACTTTTTCCCCCACTTAAACCAAATAAATGCTTTATTACATCATAATTTTTAGGTATACAGTGCTTTTCCTTCTCTTCACAAACAGAATGCCAAAGATGGTTAAAATAAGTCCTAAAATGATTAAGAAGTTGCCTGGCTGGTGTGGCTCAGTGGTTGAGCATCGACATAGGAACCAAGAGAACAGTCAGGGCACATGCCCTGGTTGCAGACTTGATCTCCAGTGTGGGGTGTGTAGGAGGCAGCCAATCAATGATTTTCTCTTATCATTGATGTTCCTATCTCTCTCTCCCTCTGTGGCCTCTCGAAAATCAATAAAAACCTATTTAAAAAATTCAGATGTTAAAGAATAAATTAAAAAAAAAAACAAATTGAAAATTTCATAAGGATATATGAAAGTTGCAAAAGACATATTTGGAAATATTGAATCAAAATTACTTGTTACTGAAAACCCATTTGACTAGAAATCTTTTATTTCTGGAGGAAAATCGTTCAATTTGATTTTGAATAAGCTTTTATACTTTATCCCTCACCGAGGAAGTAATTCTAAAGGTATACTTGGAGCAAGGTAAAAACCACTAATTTCAGCTTCTAGATTTTGCTTAAATCAAGCCTATCTGCTTAAAAGAAAACGCATTGGAAACCACTTTAAATAAAAATGTTATTTTGATCCAAATCATCCTACTTCTCCCATGCCATTTAGAGTGTGTAAAAAGAAGGTTAAAGGCTTGCGAAGTTTCTCATTGCTGGTACTTGCCATTACTTTCCATGATTCACAGATTGATTTTCTGGCTTTATAGCTGTGAGAGACAGTGGGCCTTTTTAATACTCTAATTTTTCATAAGCTGATGAGTACAGGGATGATGAATGAGTGTTCCTCCCAGAGTCACCTCCAAGTGGGTTCTTGAAAAAGAATGTTGTTATTTTGAAGTTCTTTTATTTCATTTTGCTATCCATTGCTTTGCAGAGCCTCTGGAAATTACATTCCTTTTCTTATCAGTTAGTATTAAGACCTACAGATTTATTTGGTGCCTTTCTGGTATGGAGGTTATTTTTATCACATAGAGCTGGAGAATGAGACAGATGGGTATCTTGTGCTAGCCCACATCCAAAGATAAGTTAGGCAGGTGGTATTAATATCAGGTTGTGGTTATAAATTATTGATTAGGAAGGTGGTTCTAAAAATATGGATGAATAGAAGCAGAAATGATATCCTCAGAAATAAAAGGCACTAATACCTCAGCTTCCTTCTCTCTCTCCCCAGGATGCAGCTTCATGTGGGCACTTACTTCATTACAAGAAGCAAGTTTTCAGAGAGGGTTACAGTACAACCGTGTGTGTCTTTTGTGTTTCTCCTCTCTATAGATTCCTCCCTTTTTTGATAGGAGAAAATGGAGACTGATAATTTACATTAATTTTCAAAATTAAACCAGTAAGTATTGGAGCTGGATTTAAATTGAATCTCATACTCTGCCCTCTAAGTGACCTTGCCTGCCCTCAAGGAATGGAGTAAATATGCAAACAGGAAACTATTCTTACTACAGAGACTTAAAGTTTAAGCCTGCAGCACAACAGCAGCACTTCTTTGCTGTCTGTGTTATTTTGGGTTAAACAAGAGAGCTGAGTAGTTCAGAAAAAAGAGCAGTGAAGTCAAAGCTAGGAAAGAAGAAATAGGTAGGTCTCAGGACCTGAGAAGTAATGAAAATCTAGTCAAAGGGACTAATCTCTTCTAAGGAAAATCTGGGTCAGGCTTGCATTGGGTGGTTTGGGTTTATCTGGGATAGAGACAAACTCCACTTCTAAATGATAAAGCTGAAACGTGGGGTTCGGGGTGCGGATTCTTCCATGGGTCCTTGTCCTACGAAGTTGAAGAATACATTTGCAGACTAAAAGATTTCTTTAATAAAAATGGGGGAGTTTATTGTAGGCGTATGCAAACTCTCCCTGGGGAGGGGTCCCAACTAGGAAAATCCTGTTCTCTCTCTCTTTTATGGGAAAAACAAACAAACAAACCCAAAAACCTGTCTCATGGTCTCTGGTTTATATAAGCTGCAGTTCTTTCTCTGAACATGACCCTTTCTAATTGGACCCTTCCTTAACTTAGGACCCCCATGCTTTCCTCACTGGTCACTCTTTCGCAGTATATTAGTTTCAAAGTCCAGAACCCACGTGGCACCCCCCTACTTCTCTCTGCCTTATCTTGCAACATTCCTCTATCCTCTCGAAAATATGTTTCCCTCTTCCCAGTATCTTGTGGCTTTTCTCTGTCCTCTGTGAAAGCATTCTGGCGTCTTGGAGTTATTTCTGTCCTTCCCATATGCATCCCTCTCCCCAAAACCCTCTTTATTCACTGTTACAGCCTGTCCTGTCTTTAAAATTCCCCTCAGAGCTACTCTTCAATCTCTTTTCCTTTTTTGCCTGCTCTCTTTGGTAAGAGAACATTCAGATGAAAAGCAGACAACAAAAACAAAAACAAAAAAAAAACTATACAGTGTGCTTTGTGCCTTTCAGTCCTAAGCAAGAGACAGAATCAAAGGATTTAATTGAAAGCAAAATATTACCTGAAACTTTGATATTCCCATATCTTTAATATGGTTAAAATACCATTAGGATTCAAAATTGAATTTAAAAATTATGTTTCTCATTTATTTTGAGAATTAATCTAAGAACTTTTTTTTCTGAATTACATCAGCCCTTATTTATAGTCATTAAGAAATAATATTTTTTTATTGCTATGTGCTGGGTCTATGGTGTTATGTGAGTTTCTAGCCTCTTTCAAGCCATGATATTATGTATTTGCCTTCCAAGTTCTAAAAATATATTCTTAATTAAAATGTCTTATTGTTAGAGTGAGTTACATATAATTTTGGCATCTTTCTTATAGTTTAGGGACATATTTGGAGGACATTTTCTGAACAAGTTCTCTAAATCTCCTTAGAGAAAAATATCATAATAATTTATAAAATATATTAGAGAAATTGTCACTATTCAATTTTTTTGCATGATAACTATTTTTTTTATATGTTGATGTTACCTTTCTTATTTTTCCTGTGCTTCCTTACATATAAGGGCATAGCAGATTCAGTGAACTGTGTTATTACAATGTCCTCAATGAAAATTTAAGTACATAAAAGGTAAAATACTAGTTTTTTCTTTTATATATAACTATTTATGGTCCAAAGAAAATTGCAAGAGAATATGGAAGAAAAGAGGATGGTTCTGGTCTTAGACAATATGTTATTGTCTCCTTTTTATAGATTAGTATTAGCAATTTTTACTGCCAAGAGAGAAAATATAGATTTTCCAGTTACTGCTTGCTTGTTCCTTCATCCTACCTCTCTAGAAAAGATTTTTAAAAAATTTGTACTTACTTTCAAAACATGAACTATTATAAATAACATTATTTGTGAAAATTACTGCCTGCCATTCCCAGTTTTTGTTTGTTTGTTCCATTTTTTAGTTCTTTACATAGTAACCCCTCAGCCTCTTTGTCAGAATGTCTTCTTCCTTTGACATCTCTGAGTGGAATGGGTATCAGATTATCTAATAATACCATATTACATTGATATAAAAATCCTTTGTCTCTTGAAAAACTAAGAAAGCATTTTTCCTTAACTGTTTTATTTGCAAATTTGAATTCATAATCATACAAATAAACAGAATTACCTCTGATAGGCAAACCACTGAGAGTTCTGAAATTATCTTTTCTTAAGGGCTTTGTCAACAGGAGTTCTGAGTAATAAAAGAATTTAACTTTACCCGAAAAAGAATTCTGGTTTTTGCCTTGGGCTTCTGGAAGGTAATCTCTAACTAAGCCCTTAGAATGTCATGCCTGATTGTCTGTTTGCCTTGGGTCACTGATGGCCACATAGGAAAGACCAACAAGACAAGTGCTTAATTTCTCTAAAAATTGAGTGCCATGTTGGTATCATTTTATTTATATAAACATTTGTGTGTGTGCATGTATGCACATAAGAAAAACTTATGTTTTAAATGAGTGTTTGATATGTATCTGCTGGTACATGGAAATAGCTATTTAAAATGAAACATGACAAGTCAGATTACAGATAAAGTTACATAGTATATGGTGTGAGTCAATTCTGAAAACAGACAACTCTGTGGGAGTGCATATTTGGGTGTGTGTTTGGATGAGCAATGAAAACTTGTGAAAGTGCGTATACCCAGATGCTAATAGGAGTTACCCCGGCAAATAGGATTTTGTGGGTGGGTTGGGATGAGATAAGGATCTCTTACACTACCTAATGCTGAGTTTTTTCATTTAAATTAATGTACACATTTCTTTTATAATTTGAAAAACATCAAGTTAGTCGTAGAGATATGCATTGGTAGCATTTGTTAATTTTTTCTTCTATGTATGAGGGGCTGTACATTGATGAATTTGTGCTACTACATAATTTGTATTTAGCTTAATACTTAGTGTATCTTTATTTCATAAAACTTTGAAAGTAATTTTCTTAAGCATTCAAGCCTAGGTAGAATCTAATACATTAAATTTATTGAACTACTAAGGTTATAATCCCATTGAGTATCTAAAACCTTTTAAACAGCAGGCATAACATACACAAATACAATAGTTACCAAATATTAATGCGTGTTAGTCTCTCCTTATCCACAGTGGATGCCTGAAACCAAAGATAGTACTGAACCCTATATAGTCTGTTTTTTCCTATACACACATACATACATACATACATACATACATACATAGCTTTTCACTTAAAGGAAGCACTTCATGATTTCTCTTTGGCATATTCAAATTGCCTGTATCTGCATGTCTTTTTAGTGTCTTCCTTCTAGAATGTACATTGTATATGACTGTCCAGCATTATAAATCACATGGAATTATTGTATAATATTTGTCCACTCTCTTAGCATTATTATAATACTAGAGGCCCAGTGCACAAAAATTTGTGCACTGGCGGGGTGTAGGGGGGTTATCCCTCAGCCCCACTTGTGCCCTCTCACAGTCTGGGACCCCTCAGGAGATAACGACCTGCTGGCTTAGGCCTGCTTCTGGGTGGCAGGCGATCAGGGGGTTGGGGCGCTGACCCCTGTCACGCACAGAACAGGGCCCATCAGGAGGGTTGGGGCTCCGTACCCTGTCACACACAGAGCAGGGCCAATCAAGGGGTTGGGGAGTGACCCGCTGTCACGCACAGAGCAGGGCCGATCAGGGGGTTGGGGAGCTCCCCCCTGTCACGCACAGAGCAGGGACGATCAGGAGGTTGTGATGCCACCCTCAGTCACGCTCAGGGTAGGGCCAATGGGGAGGTTGAGAGTCCACCCCGTAACACACAGAGGAGGGCCCATGGGGAGGTAGGGGCGCCGCATCCTGTCACACACAGAGCAAGGCCGATCAGGGGATTGGGGAGCTCCCCCCTATCAGGCACAGAGCAGGGCTGATCAGGGGGTTGGGGCACCTTTCCCTTTCACGAACAGAGAAGGGCAGATAGGGAGGTTGTGGCCCCACCCCCTGTCACACACAGAGCTGCAGGGCGATCAGGGGGTTTGGGCGCTGCCCCCTGTCATGCTGCTCCAGGGGCCAGGAGGCCTTGCTGCTCCGCTGATCCCGGTGCTGGGAGGCATATTACCCTTTTACTATATAGGGTAGAGGCCTGGTGCATGGGTGGGGCTGGGTGGTTTTCCCTGAAGGGTGTCCTGGATCAGGGTGGGGGTCCCCACTTGGGTGCCTGGCCAGCCTGGGTGAGGGGCTGAGGGCTGTTTTCAGGCTGGTGGGTGACTGAAGCTCCCAACCGCTCCTTTTTCTCTTTTTCTTTTTTTTTTTTTTTATTCTGGGCCAGCTTTAGCTTTGAGGCTTGGCTCCAGCTCTGAGACCTTGGCTGCTGAAAGCAGGTATCTGGAGTTTGTTTAGCTTCTATATTTGTAACAATGTTTCAAACTGCAAGCTCAGAGGCCAGCAGTGGCAGGCAGGGAACATTGGCTTCCTCTGTTACTGAAACAAGCAAGTCTCATGTTCGCTTCAAGCTGCCTGGCTGCCGGCCGCCATCTTGGCTGGCAGTTAATTTGCATATCACCCTGATTAGCCAATGGGAAGGGTAGTGGACATACACTAATTACCATGTTTCTCTTTTATTAGATAGGATATTAGGAAGCATTATTAGTGTCATTATAATTTGATAGTGATGTACATAATTAATGTCTTAGAAAATGAGGGAATAATTCTGAAAAGCTAACCTATCTCTTTAAAACATTTATCTAGTTCATAATTTAGAATCCAATACTGAGTGCTCTTTCTACCTGGTTACAATGAGAATCCATTGGTGATAACCAGTTCCTGTTTGTTCTGAATATCTTGCCTTACATGTAGTTTATTGTGTTAACTCTTAACTACTTATATACAGAGAAAACAGTATACAACCTATACATTATTAAAAAATACACTTAGTAGAAGGAAAATGCCTTTGTATTAATATTGATTGTTATCAATTAACATTATTAACTAAATCATTTTAACTATTATTGACTAATAATGTGTAGTAGCATTGACTGTTTATGAAGTGATTAAAATCTAAAACATATCCTTTAATATACACCCATGTTTTGCATTGTAAAAACCTCTTGTATGATTTATATTAGTTATTGCCTTTCAATATAATAGTTAATGAATAGCATTTCACAAGCTCAGTTTATTTCCATTATTCATAACAAGAAGCCCAGTGCATGAGATTTGTGCACTGGAGGGGGGGGTGGATGGTGGTAAAGGGGGGTCGCTCAGCCTGGCCTGTGCCCTCTCGCAGTCCGGGACCCCTTGAGGGATATCCCTCTTTTTCTGTTTCCTTCTCACTATAAAAAAGAAAAAAAAATGTGTGCGTAGATAAAAATAAAAAATGTATATTTATTTACACACACACAGAGATGAAAAGTAAAAAATACCACCAAAGAATCCCCAGCTCTCCTCTGTGTCTGTAGCCCCTTGATGTTCCTCACTCAGCTGCCTCGGTCTCTGCTGAGGTTTTGTTTCCTGAACCATTTGTGCTCGGGCTCCCTGCTCTTCCCAGATCACTTGCTGTGTGTCTTCCGCTGCTTGGACAGCAGTGTGCAACCATCCTTCCAGTTCTCTATTCCGCCTGCGGGGGTTTCCTGCCGTTATTCTGCATTTGCCCACTTCCTGCAGAACAGCGTCTCAGGCAGTGATGAAGGGTTAGTTGCCTGTAGAGTTCAACATTTTATTATTCAGGTGAGACTTTGTCTTGATAAAGTAGTTCTATTTTCAAAATTTAAAGGAAGTTAAAGAAGATAGTTGGCACAAATGTATCCATTAAATAATTAATGATACAAAATGTCCCCATTAATGTTTAAAGTTATTCTTGATCCCAGAATTCAAATGGCATCTTCTGTGTTTTAAAAGTAGTCGATGTGCCTTCTACATAGCAGTGTCTAAGAAACAGTTCTTATAAGACTAAATGTTTCCTTTCAGAAATACTAGTTTAAATAGATTTTGCAAAATAATGGATAATTATCTTTAGGAACTTTGAATCACTAGGGATTCTACTTCCTTTTGTGTGTTCTCTTTAGTATTCTGATTCCAATAATACCAATACATATTTATAGTATATTTTTAATTGTCCATTATTGCTGAAATGACTCCTTGGTTTAAAATTCTCTTTTTCTCTGCATATCAATAAAGCAAGTGGAGAGGCAGCCCCTGACAACATCCTATGGAAAATAATCTGCAAAAATCAAAACAAAACAAACAAAACTAAAAAAAAACCAGAACCCACAATGGTGAAGAATAAAATGAATGACTACAAGCCTGGCCCTGAGACACAAATGTTTTCATTTTATGTTTCATTTTCTTTTAGGTTGTAAACACGATGACTAGGTCTGTCAAGCAGGTTGCAATGTTAATTACATTTATCCGTGGATGATTGGCAGCAAACGCCTGATTAGGGTTGGCTGCATCTAAAACTGAACCCTTTGCAGAGGGCTTATTAATATGTGCTGTTTGCTGCTTGGGATGCATTCCGCTTGTCACCACCTGACGCCTCAGGGGGCCTGGGGAGAACATTCTAATTAACCCCGGGTGAGTTGCAGTGGGGCAGGACGGTTTTGTGTTCTGTTTTGTCTTTTTTCTCTCTCTCTTTCCTTTTAGCAAATGTAACAAAGCATATAACACGAATTTAAAGACCAAAGGCAGGGTTCCTCAGTAAGCTTTCATACCACAAGAGACTATTACTATGAGTAACTTACTGGCTTCAGACAATACAAATGCTATAATTTGTAACACAACTGTCAGGATAGTTTGGGGGCTGGGCTGTCACATTTAAAGAAACGTGTGTGGCTTTATGTCTCTGATGTGATGTTAGAAAAATAGACATATGTATTTCAATAATTACTGGTTTAAGTGCAGTAAGCAACTTTTGAAAATATATATGGTGTCCCCCCAAAATGTATCCATATACATTTTTTATAGCTCAATTGATGTTTCTTCCTTTCCAATTGTTCATTGGCATGAACAATTATTCAAAGTGTGTATACATTTTTGGGGGACACCTGCATTTTACGAAGATGGCATTCTCTTCTTCAACTAGAAAAAATGAAATATTCTTAAACTACTATAGAAGGAATTTAAAGGTTAGAAATGAATAACTTCTCTAAATGAGATTTGCTTATCATTTCTGAGATGTGTGTGTGTGTGTGTAGTAGTTAAAAGACATTTAAGCAAGTTAATGAAGTATAGGGTCGAATGTAGTATCTGCAACTTTAGCTCCCTTGTTTACAGGGCTTCATGTAGTTTGATGCAATGCAGAGTCTGGACATCTGTCTGAAAGAAAGAAACGGTATTCCATCCCACCGTGGCTGCCGTCCCATTTGGGCACATCAGATTCACTTAGAGAGCTTTTTCAAAGCAGACTGGCTAGCGCTTCTTTATAATCCCCCTCAGATTCTGCCAGCCTCTCTCCTCAGTGAATCTGATGGGGAAAGAAATACATCATGATTCTTCTCCAGAAAGCTAGCCTGGATCTTTTGATGACTCCTGTATTTTAAGTACCCTTTCTTTCTATGTCCCCACAATTCTTAGAACTCAGTTTGGAGCATGAGTGTGCCCAATTATTTTATGCCATAGTTAGTTTTCTGTAAAGTGAGTGAATGATCCTCTCACACAAATATTTTATAATGACGACTACTTAAATTTATCTTGGAGGAGAGAGTACAGGAAACTACACTTAAAGCTACTTTGCATAGCTACTTTGCTTTGTTTTGTTTCATTTACATTTTTTTTCTGGAACATTTGAGCAATTCACATTCTGACTTGGTCATCTTAATGAATATGTTCTGAGAGAACGTTCTAGGATGGGTGGGAAGGACGGTCTGATTATTTGCATATTATAAATATGGAGGGTTTGGTGGTTGTGATGTTTAATTTTATGTGTCAACTTGACTGGGCTGAGGGATGCCCAGATAGAAACATTATTCCTGGATGTGTTTGGGAGGGTGTCTCAGGAAGAGATGGGCATTTGAATCGGTGGACTGAGTAAAGAAGATTGCTTTCACCAATGTGGGCGCCACCATCCTTTCTGCTGAGGGCTTGAGAGAACAGAAAGGTGGAGGGAGAACACATTTGTCTCGGCTTGAGCTGAGACATTTCAGCTCCTTTTGCCTTAGGTATGGGTATTCCGGCTCCTCTGGCCTTCTGACTGAACAATATTATTGAAATCCATATGTATATTTTCTAACATCACATCAGAGACATGGGCCCTCGATTTTTAGGCCTTTGAACTTGAACTTGAGCCCCAAGTTCTCAGGTCCTCAGTCTCAGACTGAGTTATACCCCTGGCCTTCCAGCTTGCAGATGGCAATGTGGCACTTCTCTGTCTCTATAATCAGGTGAGCCAATTCCTTATAAAAAGCTCCTCTTATCGACACCTATGTATCTATGTTTTATCTCTATTTACCATTGATTATGTTTCTCTGATAAATCCTTACTAATACAGTGGTAAATCAAAGACTGACTTAAAAACATTACTATAAGACTAGTAGTGGAAAACTGCAATTATTGCTTCTTTTTCCTCTATAAAATGATTTCATCAATGTGAGCTATTCATGTCAAGCTTCAACCTAATCTATAAATGACAGATTTGAAGAAAATGAACGTCTGTCTGTCTCAATTCTAAAAATCTGGGTTTTATTACAAGCTTTGATTGTTAGAAATACTAAATACTTTCTGACCTCCTGCATTGCTTCCAATTGCCACGTGTGTGTGTTTTATTCTCATCAAGTCTAACAATTGATTCTATTTTCTAAAATTCCTGTTAAAAAAGTAGGAAAGTGAATAGTGGTTATGCAGATGAACTGCAAGTTTTCTGTTACTCATTTTTTTCTGTAGATCCAAACATCAGAGATGGAGTGTTTCTTCTCAAACTCTTGACTAAACTGCCTCAACATCTCTCATAATTGTAAAAAAGATGGTCATGAGTTTTAATCTTTTCAGACTGTAACAATTTCCATATATTTATGAAAATTATTTAGGAGACTATGGAACAGTTAAAACGGTTGTCAAATTTACTTACCTTTTGCCAGTATTTACTGAAAGTCTACTTGTGTCAAGTTTGCTAAATGATGGAAATGTCAACCATTTGTCTTAACCATTAATATTATATGGTAAGGGCCGATTTTGAATATATTTTTACCCACTATAATTTTAAAGTCTTGTGTCAACATTGAATTGTGTTTTTAATGATACACAAAGAATACTCAGTGTTTAGAAATGGTTTCTTAGGAAATAAAAAAATATCCTGTCATTTAAAAAATACTGAGTTATCAACGTTCTATGTAGTTTGAAAAATCAACATTAAATAGCCCTGTGGGAGGGACCTATTGACATTCTAAAAGCTGGACTGCCTTTGGTTATGCTTTCTGATTGCTTCTCATTGATTATGGCATACCTGCCATGGTTGAAATTGTTAGATAAACACTTTTCTATTGATATAAACAGAGTATGGTGAATTTATTCTTTCAATTTAATGAATAAAAAATGTGTGTTTCTGGCACAAAGACATGAAAAGATCTATATGCATTTGACGGTCTGTATGATGTAGACAATTTATACTACTGGATTATGACATGAAGAGGGAAGGATAATAGAATTTACCAATGTGCTCAGAGTCTGAAAAACCCAAATTCCTGTCAGCTAGAGCCTGTCTTTCCAGAATCAAATTGCCTTGGCTAAATCTTGACTCCACTTCTTACTGACACCGTGATAATGGTCAGCTTACTTAAGTGGTTGAAATTGTTACATGACATGCATATCATTTCACTTAGATCTTAAACTGTTAGATTATATACTGCTTTACTGATCCAGCAACCAGAGAGGAGTGTGCCAGGAGCTAGAACCACGTATGGTCTAAGCAGGAGGACTTGGTTTTCGTGTTTTCTTCTCTGTACTTGACACCTACACTGTGAAGAAAGCCAGCTCCCCTTATGTTGGTTGATGTATGTAATAGTAATTTACCTATTCTTTCTCGGCTCCAGTTCTCCTCATCTGTAATCTGGTCTGTGATGCTGGGGCTGAGATTTGCACACTACATTTTTCACACTCCCTTGTCGACTGCTTTTCTGTTGGGCTTGGACACAGGAGAACTGGAGGGCTATCGGAAGGAGAGAGGATGGAGGAACATACCTTCTTTTCAGTTGTACTGTCATTGCCCACATAGTTCCTGCCACCAAGGTTGTCCTAGCCTCCAGCTTCCTTCAGCCAGACCTGCAGGGTCCCATCGGAGGCACCAATCACAGCTCACAGGCTCTAGCTCTTGGCATCAGCTCCGTGGACCTGCTTTTGATATCTTATAACTTCACCTTTCTTGTTTGTTCATCCTGGTTGTGTCTGCTGCCTGGTGCTGTTTTATCTGGCTTAACTCAGTTTAAACGTAGGAATAAAACCTTCCATAGTAAGAAGCTTTAACAATGGAAAGGTCAACGATTAAACAGCTTTCTTTTTATGGTGATGGAAGGAGACTTCACTTGGGGTGGTGAACATACTACAATATACAGATGATGTATTATAGAATTGTACACCTGAAACCTATCTAATTTTATTAACCAATATCACTCCAATAACAGTAAATTCAATAAAAATTAATTTTAAAAAGCTTTTACCTTACATAATTATAGTGCAATGTTGTTGTCTTTATTCATTTACTGTGCAATAAGTCTCTACGGCTTATTTACTACTCATTACAAGTTTGTACTCTTAAGTCCCATCACTCTTATCACACACAACACCCTATCCTCTGCTAACATTTTACAGATCTCTGTTTTTATAGATTTAACTTGTTTAGAGTCCACATATAAGTGATATCATACAATACTTGTCTTTCTCTCTTATTTATCTCACATAACATAATGTGCTCAGGGTTCATCCATGTTGTGGCAAATGGGAGGATATATTCCTTTGTCATGGCTAAATACTATTCCATTCTGTATATGTACCACATCGTTTTTACTCATTCCCCCATTGATAGGCATTTGGGTGATTTTCATATCTTGACTGTTGTAAATAATGCTGTGATAAACATAAGAGTTCATATATCTCGTCAAAATCCTGTTTTCATTTCCTTTGGGTGTCTACTCAGAAATTGAATTGCTGGATGGTAGGATAAATCTTTTTACTTTTTTGAGGAAAGTCCATATTGTTTTCCATAGTGGTCGGACCAATTTACACTCCCATTAACAATGCATGAGTGTTTTCACCACATGCTCCCCATCACCTGGTTGTCTCCAGTCTTCCTGATGATAGTCATTTTAACAAGTGTGAGGCGCATCTCATTGTGGTTTGGATTCGAATTTCCCTGATGATTCATGATGTTGAGCATCTTTTCATGTGTCTGTTGGGCATTTTGATGTTCTCTTTGGAGAAATGTTGTATATGGCCTACAGAATAGGAAAAAAAAAATCTTTGCAAACCATATATTGGATCAGGGGTTAATATTAAAAATATATGAGGAACTCTGTCAACTCAATAATAACAGCAACAGCAATAAAAATGTGGTTAACATTGATAGGAAAGCTAAATAGACTTGAAACACAGACAGTGTTTGGGTGTGGGACTGATTTCTCATCTTAGAGAGAATTAGAAGATTAGATTCCCCGGAAAGGGATTTATGATGTGCCTTGTTTAAAATAATACTTATGTGAGCTCCTGCAGCTGGCCCCCATCTCTGCTGCTGCGCCCCTGCTACTGTGAAGGGCCAAACACCCCCCGCCCGGCCCCACCTCCAGCTCGCTGCCAGGGAGGCCTAGTTGAGGCCTGGGAGTGTGCCTTTCGCCACAGCCTCCATGTGCAGCTACCTGGACTTGCCTTCAGTCATCTCCACGTGTTCAGGCCACAGGGCTCCGTCTCCGCCTCCAGGCTGGGGAAGAGCCAGCAGCCGCCACGCTGCAGGGGCTCCAGCAGCACAACCCAGGTCTCCTCACAGCGCATCTCACAACCAGACAGATGGTCAGACAGGGTGCGGACCGAAGGCTCACACCCTCCTGGCTGTGGTTATGCACTGAGAGCAGCGGCCGTCTGGTGACTCTCCTAGCCAGGGTGATGGTGCAGAGCCTTCACTGCGTTTCAGAAGGCATGTTCCAGGTCCCCCGTGCCCTGGCTTCCTGAGCCGGGGTTTGCAGGCGAGCAGAGCAAGGGTGGCCCTGCGTGTTTATGAAGCCCGCCTCCCACCGGGGACCTGGAGGGGAGGCTGGGAGCCCTCAGGGCTCCATGTGGTACCAGCCTCTGGGGACAGATGAGTCAGTCACTGTATCAAGCATCACACTTCAAGAGCAGGGCCAGGCCCCAATGAAAAAGTCACCCATGCTCTTCAGATTTAAAGACAGCCTCCCCTGCCTCCGCCCTGAGAGATGAGGGTTTGACACAGGGGTCACTGGAAATGTGCTTGGGAGAATAGGGAGCCTTATCTAGAGGAGAGAAAATAGTCACCAGGACCCAGCCGTGGTTTCAAATGTTTATAAATTATTTCATCAGTGCATTTGCAAATTTTCATAAAAACACCCATAATATTTTGTCCTTAGATTCTAGTGTGACAGCTAACGCAATAATGATTTCAAATGCCAGTGTTCAAAAGCTGATTTTGTATATTTTTCTTGTCAGCTGCATTGTAGTTAATGAAATTAGACACACCCATCACATTTGTCTTCAGGGGACAAGGAACTGAACACACCACTGGCTTATTTTTCTTTTAAAATAAATTGAAGACAGTCACATCTGAATGATCCTGAGTGGGGTTCACCCAGGAGCCAAGGCAGTCCCTGGGTACCAGGGTTGGGCTGAGCCGGTATTCAAGAGATTATGACATCTGAAACCTACCTACAATGAAACTTTTGTAATAATATTGAGGGTCACTCCATTGATCTTCCTAGAAAAAAGATCTTTAATTTCACTAATACGAACATGGAGGATAAGAAATCTACAGAACAGTTGACTACTTACGTGAATAGAACGGTTGGACAAGCTGTGAAAAGCCCCAATAAACTATGTAAGGTGATCTACCACAGGGAGACTTCATCATCCTTTTCCAAATCCTTGTTATAAAAAGAAATAGCACCCCCCACCCCCCCACCCCCCCGCCAAGAAGTTGGGGCTGTGACATAGCAAGTAAATAAACTGACTTGTGCAGGCCACCTGCTGAGAAAGTACACCATGATAGTCACACATATTTGCTTAATTTCAGTGATTCTGGCTCTTCACAGACAGAAAGCCCATCATCAAAATACAGTGGGGCTTTTTGTTTTGTTTTGTTTTGCTGTTTTGCTTTCCTGAAGTTTCTCAGGACCATGAAACAATGGCACAAGTTTTGTTCAGCAGAATCTGAGGTTGAATGTAGCTTTAGCTTTCTGGTAAAAGAGAAGTGTAGCTCAGTAGGTGAGGATAGAAGACCTTGGAGTGGGGGTGGGTCGCCTTCTTGTACTCAGTAGTTTACAGGAGGAAAACTTGGCTGCTGTGTGGGATTGCTGTCCCTAGTAAAGTCACTACTTAAAATAAGTTGGAAGAACATAAAATAGGTGGTTTAAACTGGCTTCAAGTGTCATAACAAGGTGGTGATCAGAACTATTATCTGAAATGGGAATTATAAATAATGAAAATATTCACATAAAAAAACAATTAAGTGGATTAAGGGAACAAGAAAACCATCTTCACCTGGCCAGGGGGTGGCTCAGGGGTTGAGATTCGACCTATGAACCTGGAGGTGGCGGTTCCATTCCTGATCAGGGCACAAGCCTGGGTTGTGGGCTCAATTCCCAGTGTGGGGCATGCAGGAGGCAGCCAATCAATGATTCTCTCTCTCATCATTGATGTTTCTATCTCTCTCTCCCTCTTCATTCCTCTCTGAAAGCATTTCTATATATACATATTAATATCTATATATATATATATAGATATATATATATATAATCTTTCTTTGGTTTCAGGATATATTGGTAATATAGCTATCCTTAGATGCTTATTATTACAGTTGCATTGAAAGACTTCATCTACTAAAGAACATTTGGTTATTCAAAACATTCCAGAACTATTTGATTTCCAAAAACAATCTCACCAAACAACTGTGAACTGTGGAAGAAATAAAAATTGTTTTTGTAAAGCCCCATAATGAAAACACTGAAAAAACCATAACAATCTGTTTTATATTGAAGTGGAAAAATATTCAAAAGTGGCTGCTCAACTTCAGTGAGGTGAAAGTGCACTGTGAAGATTGCTTGTTTTCACTGCATTTGGTAATATTGTTTATAAACTACTGGATCTTAATGAAATCCTGCATAAGAATATACTTAATGCTATGTGAAAAAATAAGAAAACATCACTAGAAACCACAAAGACCAATCATAATTACTTTTAAGATTTTATTTTATGAGAAAGCACTCAAAATGTTGCAGCTATTTTCTTATATTGAAAAGACTTTGAAAGTTTAAGACATCATAGCAAGTAATCAACACTAAAAGTTTTTGTCCACACTGAGATACTATGTATACAAATAACTTAATTATTAAAAAGCCGATGTGAATGATACCAATTTTCAAATATTAAAACTGACTATGCTTCTGCCATGATAAAATTATGTCATTAAATTGGGTTTCTATTCGTGTAGAATGTTGTTAACACTTATTCCACACCATCTTTAAAATTTGAGATGATTTTTAATATCTCTGGCTTTATTTTGCCAGAATCATCATGTCAGGTATGTATAAAAGATATATGTATTTATATCCTTAGCTGGAAATATTCACATATGGTTGGATAATTTATATTCACTTTCTGTTGCATATATATTCCTAATATGTTCAGTTCTGCATCATTTGGCCTTCCTTCATTTGAATAAATTCACTAAATATTTCTAAAGAAAATAATATTCATGTGACAGTGGCATGTTCTGGGCCCCTTCAAGTGTTATGAATTGAATTGTGTCCCCTACGGAAGATATGCTGAAATCCTAACTCTGCTGCTGGTGAGTGTAACCTTATTGAGGAATAGGGTCTTTTCAGTTGTGATGAAGTTAAGATCAGGTGGCTCCTAATCTAATAGTATTGGTGTTCTTTTAAGAGGAACAAAATGAAGTTCAGGTCAAGATGGTGGTATAGGTAGATGCAGTATTTGAATCCTTCCACAACCACATCAAAATTATAACTAAACTACAGAACAAACATCATTCAGAACTGCCTGAAATCTAGCTGAACAGAAATCCTACACCTGAGGATATTAAGAAGAAGTCACATGGAGACTGGTAGAAAGCACACAGTAGGGGAACCAGCTGGTCCTACACCCAAATCTGGTTGTTAAAAATCAGGAGGATATCTCAGCTGCAGAGGTCCCCCCTGAGAAGTGAGGGGTCCCAGCACCACACCAGGCCCCGAGCCCAGGGTTTCAGTGCTGGTGGGGGGTGGGGGGGAAGTTCCCATAACTTCTGGCTATAGAAAACAGTGGGGATTGTGGCTGAGTGAGATGGAGGGCAGCTGGAATCCCAGGCAGTTCCTCTGGCCAGTTCATGGACTTACTCAGACTTTTTAAAACAACTACATAAAAATATAACTTTAAAACAAATGAAAGAAAAGAAACATGCACACACACACAATCTAAATCAAACCCAGACCACTTCTCTTTTTTTAAATATATTTTATTGTTTTTTTACAGAGAGGAAGGGAGAGGGATAGAGAGTTAGAAACATCGATGAGAGAGAAACATCGATCAGCTGCCTCCTGCACACCCCATACTGGGGATGTGCCCACAACCAAGGTACATGCCCTTGACCGGAATTGAACCTGGGACCTTTGAGTCCGCAAGCTGATTCTCTAGATCCACTGAGCCAAACCGGCCAGGGCCCCAGACCACTTCTATTGCTTGTACATTGATTTACTCATCTTGAAAAGCAGGTTTGGTGAATCTCATAAATCAAGAAAAAGATTGGGATTTCTATAAGAAAAGTTCAAAAAAGAAAAGTTCAAGCAAAAGTTAGCCCAATCTGATGCCGTCTTGTGAGTAGTAAATTATTTTACCTGATTCATGGGAAAGAATACTATTATTTATTCTTAAACAAATGACAAATACATTGTTCAAAATAGGGCAAGTGATAGATTATATATTTATCTCTGCATCTGATTATTACCACATATAAATCAATTCAAGATTCAATTGTTTAGAAGTGCCATAAACTAACAAGGTGGCACACTAAAATACTCGAGTGATATATTTTCCTACAAACACTTATTAAATTTTTCCTATGTGGAAGGCACTTTAGATATATAAATATGGGAAAGGTGTATTTTGGGGGAACTTTCATCTAGAAGGGACAGGACCAAAGACTGCCTAAGTGAAGAGCTTAAAAACACCAGTAGAAAAGCACAATAGGGTGTGTACAGGAAATAAATATTGGCTCTGATGAGACAAAACAGAGAGATTATAAACAGGAAGAGTGAGAGAAAGGCTCGATGGGTATGTTGGTGAAGGATCATGGGAGACTGTGAATAGCTATTAATAATACTAACATTAATTTAGTATTTAACGTTTGTCCTGTACTTGCTTTGTATGCATCAATTATTTAATCATTACAATAACATTCTGAAGTAGATACTAATATTATCACCACAATTATGTAGATCTAGGATATGGAGGCACAAGAGGTTAGGCAATTTACCCAAGGATAAGAATTGGAATTCATAGGATTTGAATCTAGACAGCCTAGCTGCAAAGCTCTTAATTATTGTGCAATACAGGCATTAAAAAAGAACAGCTAAGTGGAGAGCAGAATAATTTGACACAGTTTTTGCAGGCAATGACATCTAATCTAATAAAAGAGAAACATGGTAATTGGCCTACGACCGCTACCCTTCCCATTGGCTAATCAGGGAGATATGCAAATTAACTGCCAGCCAAGATGGCGGCGGCAGCCAGGCAGCTTGAAACTAACATGAGGTTTGCTTGCTTCAGTGACGGAGGAAACCAACGTTCCCCGCCTGCCTTGCAGGCCTCTGAGCCTGCAG
>NW_006293001.1:6619054-6619585 GCF_000327345.1 Myotis davidii
ACCTAGGGATGGGCCTGCCCTCTGCCACCCAGGAGCAGGCCTAAGCCAGCAGGGCGTTATCTCCCGAGGGGTCCCAGACTGCAAGAGGGCACAGGCCAGGCTGAGGGACCCCCTCTTCCCCCCGAGTGCACAAATTTTTGTGCACCGGGCCTCTAGTATAAAAATAGTTTATTATAATGGAATTCTTACTATGTGGTAGGCACTCCACTAAGCACTTTGCATTCATTGTCTAACTTTAGTCATGACATATTCCTGTGAGCTAGGGGACTGAAGATTTTAGAGGCAAAGTAATGAAATTTACCCAAAGATTAAAGTAATATTCTGGGGAAAGTTTCTGGCAAGTTGCATACTGGATCAATATGGAGATCTAAGAGGTTAGAAAGTCAGTTTTGAAAGTATTCAAATAACCCAGACAAGAGAAATAGAGGTTTAAAGTTAGAGTTTTAGAAGTGGGGGAAGAAAAACTAATATAAAATATTGTGGGAATAGAATAGATATAGTGTGGGCAACTAGTCATTATATAAGGAAAGA
>NW_006293001.1:6619714-6651173 GCF_000327345.1 Myotis davidii
AAGATGATGATGCCCTAGCATGGGGCCATTCAGTGGGCGTGGTTTCGGTCTTGAGAAATGTTGACAAGCAGATAATCTTAGGAATGATCTTCATAGAAAGCAAAGATGTAAGATTAGAGAAAGCGAACCCAGAGAGAGAGAGACAGGGAGGGAGGGTCACTAAGGGACTGCTACAAGCTTCAGGAGGATGAGGGAGTCTGGTCATTCCACTTCCTCCTCTTGTTCCTTTACCTCTTTGTTCCCTATCCCTTCCTCCTTCATTTCCCAGTACCTTGCTTGTAGTAGAAGCTCAGTATTGAATGAATAAACGATGGAATAAAGGAATGAAGAAATAAATGAATGAATGAGGGAAACTTAAGACTACGTATATTTGTCAAACTTAAGAAATATAGTCAGAGAAAAAGAGAAATTAAAAATTGGGAAAGAATATAAAATACGATTATCTCGTCCATAAATTACTATGCTATATAGACCATAAATATAGATGTAAGTTTTCTTCTGAAAACTGTAAGTACATTTCTTATGAATTTAATCTTATAAATCAAATGCATTAGAAGACTTTTTAAACAACAGGAATATTGTTATTATTCCTAGGGTAAATGGAAAAGTCATCTCATATTAATATTTTAAATAAATTTGGATCCATCATATAGCAGTATTTACAGCGCAGTTTTACTTGTTTATAAATTAGCTTTCTTGCCCAGCCGGCGTGGCTCAGTGGTTGAGCATCGATCTATGAACCAGGAGGTCAGGGTTCAATTCCTGGTCAGGGCACATGCCTGGGTTGTGGGCTCGATCCCTAGTGTGGGGCGTGCAAGAGACAGCCGATCAATGATTATCTCTCATCATTGATGTTTCTATCTCTCTCTCCCTTTCCCTTCCTCTCTGAAATCAATAAAAATATGTTTAAAAAAGAAAAGAAATCAGCTTTCTTCATAGGAGAAAGTTTCTTTTTTTTTGTAGCATATCTAACAGTCCTCAATATAAATAGAAGGATAGAGAATTCAGTCTGTGAACTTATGTCTCTATTTTGGGGGTTTTTCTGATACATAGGAGAAAAGTTTATTTTTCAGAATAAATTAAAAAAACTAAAAAATTTATGTTACATATTGAGTTATATACAATTTATACTCATAGTCACACAACCATAAATACATGTTTAATTATATTTTAGCTATAAATTCTGATATATATTTTTCATCTCATATATATTATATCAATGTGCATGACTATAAAATCCTATAAGCTATATATTATAAATATACAAATAACTTAATATATATCATATTATACATAGTATACACATCTTTTCTGATATACATATTTTATTTTAATATATGATTTGCTCTATCATGTACCCATTTTGATACTACTTCCCGTATTTTTGTTCCTCCAAACTAAAATCTCACACCTATACATCTCTCAAAATCGAGTATTCTGAATACTGACTTGTGATTCTATTGTGCATTTCAGCATAATCATATTGTTGCCAAGGTCTTTTTCTATATTCAACGTGTGAACCAGCATCGGTGGTTCATCACATGCCATGTGCAATGTTTTCTTTCTTCTCAGTCTGCGAGTGTGATCCTATGGGATGCAGGTACTTGTCAGGGCTGCTTTTATGATGGGTACTATTCTGCCCTCTTTTTTACATTTGGAAATAAAATGATGTTTGGTTTTGCTTTAAATACACATTGCCTTAATAAGTGGATTTTTTTTGAAAGCATCATAGGATTGATTAGGGTTATAGAATTCTTAGGATTACTTCATGAAGGGGCAAGTAAGTCTCAGAAAAAGCAAGTGACATATATTTTCCCAAATTTGCACAGCTGTTGGATGGCTAAAGTTGGAACTAGAATTGAATTTTCTTATTTCACTTTTGCTTTGTTGCCTCAGTGGTATACATGTTGAATCCTATTTTCCAATTACACCTAATCGCATGAGTTTCAGTCTAATGAGAAGTTTTTCTTTTTAACTTTGTATAGGAGCAATTCTTTACCTACCCGTGGCTCCAGATGGCTCAGGCACATGAAGCAGACATCAGCGATTTTCTCTGCAGCACCTCCCCTCCATCCAGTGTGCTCCATCTATTTGTAGCTAAGCCCTGAGATTTCCATCATTCTTCGCACTCACAAGAGACTTGAAATTACTGTGAACATTTTATAAATGCCCAGATTCTGTAAAAACAGATCTGCAAATATTAACTCATATTTTATCTCTATTTCTCTGGAATTCATACTCTTCCTTCCCATCATTTTGGCTGAATCTCCCTTTCCTGTTAGTGGTACCAGGTTCTCTGTGATAGACCATGTTTGTACAAGCAAGCTGTCAAAACTTACAAATATGGAGTGAGCATCCTTATTCTGTCGCTTTTTTTTTTCTAAAACACAATTTGGAGAAATTCAAAGTGAATATCATTTTCTTAGCCAACTTTGATGGCTTTTTTGCTAGAGATTGAAGAATTAAGAAGCAGGGGAGATAAAAAGTTAGCCCAGTTTAATGTAAACAACACAGAAAGCTCTGGGAGGCAGAGGAGAGACAGACAATGATACTAAGAAATAAGACTGTTCAAACAATCTTCTTAGCCAATAGAAAAGTCAGCCTAGTGCCCAGCACAGGGCAGAGGTGTGTATTTTTTTTTCTGGGCTTCTCGTGCTAACCACAGAATACAGAAAAGGCTTGAGTGACGTTTTCTCAGTTCTCCCAGAGTTTGTACATGCTGAGTGCTGTTTTAGATTCAGGGGAGAGATCATAGTTTATATCATATCATGGATGCCTTAGGACATTGGCACTTAATTATTTCATGGAATCCTGGAGAGACAGCTCAGATACCTCCCTAGAAAGGCCAGAGTCCTGGTCATGCTTGGCTTAATTTTTAGAAGGAGATGGGTTGTTCAACTGTCCTAACTTTCTGTATGAAGAGAGACTCAAAGAGAGCCATGTGGATCAAAACAAGAGAGATTTGTGGATGTGAGAGTTCAAATTTTCTTACATTTCACTAATAATTTAGTCTGATAAAGAAATGAAATTATTAAAGTAGAATCCTGCATACTAGGATGTGAACCTGTGGAGTCTATGCATCGATTACAAAATTACAACCATCGGATTCTGTCACGTTCTCTCCAAAACTTGGACTCTTAAGTTAAAATAATTTCCCTGAACAGAAATTAGAATTTGCACCACACATTCTAGTGCCCATTTCAACAGCAGCAAGAATTTGGTCATTCTTTACCATCTTTGGAAGGCAGGACCATTCTACAATTCGCTTCCCGACCAACCTAGTTGTCCAGCACCTGTGTTTAGGTGAATTGAAAATAACCACTAGATGACAGCTGACCTTTAGCAACACATTTGTCTGCTCAAGAGGTTTTGGCTTCCTATGCCCGGCCGAAGGTTGGAGCCTTTCTTGTAGGTCACCAGTCCTCTCCTCAGGGATCCCTTGCTGGGCTTCCCTGTACACAGCTTGAATGTGGACTTGTCTTCAGGTGGCCACAGCCCCTCAGTCTCCAGCTTCCTGGCTGCCCACTCCCAACACTCTCTCTTTTTGTCGGAATCTCCTCCCTGCCTTCTTGAGCCAGGAGTAAGCTCACTTCTGCCTGTTGTCCACATCTCTTCCACGGACGCATCCGTGCACCCTTGATTCTGACAAATGCCTAGAGTTCACACTGAGCCCAGTGCAATGGATTTCTTCCTATCGCAGCCTTCTTTGTCTGGAAATACAGAGGCTCTCTGTGTGACCTCACTTAAGGCCCAGCCAACTGAGCTTAAGGCTATCCACCAGCTTCTCTGCTCCTCATCGGAGGGGGAAGCTTGAGGGACTCCCATCACTGCCTTCTACAAAGAGATACTCCTCAGGAATGTTCTCTTTCTAGTCTTCTCTCTACTCGCAACGGAGACCTCTTCTCATAGTCTCCATCGCTGCAGAGTTCAAGAGTAGTAAGTCTGGTCTTGCACATTATTTTCTATAATTTTCCATGTGAGAGATAGACAAAAAAGTCTTCACTGTGCAGCCACTGCAAATTGCCCTATTGTGAATGTGTATCATTGTTTGACAACGGGAACTCACCCAAAGAGATTCAGTTATGCCATGATCACAGAGTAAGCACTCTTCGTTATGCCAGCCATCGGAATAGATTAAATCAATTGTAATTGTTAGTTGTACTTATATTCAACTTAACATCAAAATGAATAAGTTGAAAACATTGAAGAACTAATGTTAATGACTAATGAAATGAAATAGTCTTAATCTCACTAAGTAATTGGTATTCATTTATTTTCCCTTCTTCCTGAAAACCCCATATACGTTGTTATGTGGAATTATTGAACCAATAGCCCATATCTTCCACTATGAAATCCTTAGTGGGAGATCCTCCATCTCCCTCCTTTCTTTAAAACCAACATGTATATGATCTGTTTCAGTCAATCTGATGCTCCAATAAAAGACTTTGACACTTTAGGAAGTAATATACAAGAGATGCAAGGATCGTTAGAAACCATTTAAGTCTGAGTAGAAATGATAGGCTGATTGAGGTCATAGCAAATGATTTATGCTACTTTTTTAAAGTTGAAAGCTAATTAAGCAAATATGTTATTTTAAATCCAAAGTCAATAAATTCAGCCTACCTCCTTTACAATAGCAGTGAGCAGCGACCCAAACCTTCCTGATCATATCACTCTGTCCTCTTGGCCGGTATGGGGCCCACATTGAACCAATGGGGATTTCATGGGATTTTTAAACTTAAATCTCTCTGGTTACAAAGATGTAAGCTTTGGGGCCCATAAGTTCTGAGGACCAACCCTACCTCATCAAAAAAAGAGTCTCAGCAAGAGAAATGAGATGACAGATGCTTAGAGGAAACTGGTCCTGGAGTTTACATTTCTGGTGGTCTTCTATGTCACCATTGTCATTCCTATGGTTTAGCTATACTTACCCATATACTTTCCTTTTTCCTTAAGCCAGTTTGAAGAGGATTTCTATTGTTGGCTAACTAAATGACCAGAATAGATTATGGTTCTTTACAGGTGAACTTACATCTATCACACTGCTGCTGCAGTTAGCTTTTAAAGTCAGATCGACAAATTAGAAAATTTGAAATTTAAAAATTTGAAATTTAAAACTGAATTATAGGAAATGTGGGATTTTATATTGAATGAAAATGAACTACAGAAATCCTTCATTACACACACACACACACACACACACACACACACCACCTATTCTAAATAAGACACTATTCCATCCCCTGAGAAAGCACAGCTACAAGGGAGAATTTATGATAATTGCAGAGTAATAGAGTGATTCAACTCCAGAGTTACCCAAATCAAACTCAAGACCTGGCATTGTCTGTTATTAGCCAGATGACTTAAAACATCTTACATAACTTTGTTCTTCGTAGTACAATCTTGTGAGGAATGTATCTGTGCATCTGTAGTGCTTAGCAAAGAACTTGTCTGAAAATATCGTCGTCACTGACTAAAGGTAAGGACTCATAAGGGTAGAGGTTATTTCTATTCAAGTCTTGTATGTTCTGAAGCAACACTTCCATATTGTAGGTAAGAGTTACTGTCATCACTGTGTGTCTTCCAAAAAGATACATTTCAGCCATCACTTTCTCCCTCGATGTGATTCATGACTTCGAAATGACATTTTAAAAGTGATTAATAAGCAGAGGATAACCTTGATTAGCTGAAGATAATGGCGACATAGAAAAACTTTGCTTAATTACAGGCTGTGGGAAACTGGTAATAAGTAAGTTAAACAGTGATGGAACAGATAGTAAAACACAATTTGTATGATGGATTGATTTAATCATAGTTGTATTGTTATTAAAAATAAATTACCATAAAACAGGATGGGAAAATGTTGCAGGTGAGGATGTGGCAGTGCTAAAAACAGTGACTTCCAATAGTCCACTGAAGCATTTATTCATGATGTGCTCTTCCTGACCCATTTTCCCCCCGTAGGATTGATTATCTCTGAAAGCTTTCCTGACATAAACTTTTGTACTCTGACACAAGGGAGGTGAAGCAAATTATGTTGATTAGTTACATTGTAGATCAATTTTTCTTAGAGCTCACCAGGGCAAAGCATGTACTTAGAGCAGTGATTTTCACATGGTGCATGCAATCCCCGACTATTTATTCAGGAGCACTGGCCTCTGTTCCCTTAGATTGTCAAATAAAAAAATGACAACAGCCACCACAACAATAGCTGTCCGGTCTGAAGGAATCAAAATGATACCTATTTTTTGTTAAATCAGCAAAAAACATATTTTTAGGTGTGCCGCAGAATTTTAGTGATTAATTTTTTGGTGTGCTCTGATATGGGAAAGGTTGGAAATTGCTGACTTAGAGGGTGCCTTCCAAGACAAGCTGAATGGAAAGCCCACTTTACTTTGCTTTTAATATGTTTAGATTTCATTTCTCACCAGAAGTTTTGGTGCCATCAAGTAACTTCTTTATCAATTGATTCTTTCCCCTTGACACAGTTCACAAGGAACAGTGTTACTCTTTTCTTTTTCTCCCCAAAATATCTCAGCGAACATGGACTTTTACAGATTTGGGCTCCAGCTGATGCTTCTAATTATACTTTATGTGCTTGCTTATCATAAGAAAAATGCAAGAACTTAATTTGAACTTATGTAAATGATATGGTTAAGTTTGTTTTGAATCCATACTTCAGGTTCCTGAAGTCTCTTCAAGACTGATTTCTGTTTACATAGAAGTAAAACCCCCAAAATGTGACGTTTAAGAACCAAAGATACTTGGAACTGAGTGGCTCAACTAAACGGAAGGATGGCTCTGGGTGCTCCTAAAGCAGCAAAAGGCTTCTCATAATTATTAGAGCTACTGGGTAAAGTGCCCGAGAATAATATAATTAAATTGAGTTATCAAACATGACCTTGTATGCGTTCACTCTTTAAGTTTTACATGCACTCATACACACACAAAGAAAAAAAGAGTATTTTTAAAGGTATTAATAATTAAACTTTTAAAATATATTTGATATTTAAATATATAGAGCTACTACTTAATAAGAAAATCATGAACCTGGAGCCAGTTTTTGGTTGGAAACCCTGCTTTGACTCTTGAGGTGTAGCCCACGGTATAACCTACATTTTCTTTCTTTCTTTTATTTTTTAAAAATATTTATTGTTGAAAGTATTACATACATCCCTTTTTTTCTCCCAATTGAACCCTTATAGCCACCCTATTTCCCACCCCAGGTCTCCACCCCCTATTGTCTGTGTTAATGGGTTATGCTTGTATGCATACAAGTTCTTAGGTTGATCTCATCCCACCTACCCACCTACCCACCCACCCCCTGCCTTCCCTCTGAGATTTCACAGTCTGTTCCATGCTTCTATGTCTCTGAATCTATTTTGTTCAACAGTTTATTTTATTTCTTAGATTCCACATATGAGTGAAATCATGTGATACTTGCCTTTCTCTGACTGGCTTATTTCACTTAGCACAATATTCTCCAGGTCCCTCCATGCTATCTCAAAGGGTAAGAGATCCTTCTTTTTTTTATTGCTGCATAGTACATTTTCTGAGCCATACATTTCTCATCTGTAAGGTAAAGATGATAATAACTACCTGATAGTGTTGTGAGAATTAAATGAAATTGTAAAAGTATAGCATTGAGTTCTCTATTTGATAATGTAGAATATGCTCAATAGATTGTGATTATATTGATGGTGATGATAGTAATAATGATCTTCTCTTTCTATATCAGCCTCTTTAGTCTTAGTGAAAGTGATCATGAACCTCACTCCTGCTTAGAATCATACTTCTGAGCTCATATATAGGACATAAAAGCAACTGCTTCTGTGCATGGAGTATCTGTTATAACCTATTGGGCTTTTCTAAAAAATGGCTTCTACAGTCTGCACATGATTAAAATAATGTTCTCTGGTTAGATAAATCAAACTGTTAGGATTTTATGACAATCTCTTACTTATATCAAACAGTTTAGTGTATTAAAGTGTGGGAGAGGAAAAAAATTACTTTGGTTTCTTTTGGTTGGTCTAATAATTAAATCTACGTGAGAGAGATTAACAAGAGAAAATAGCCAAATTTAATTACTTATGTTCATATGGGAACCCTGCATATGTAAGAGGTTCAGAGACAGGATGCCAGGTATACATGGCATCCTGAGCCAAGGAATGAGGTGAGATTCCTTGAGACTTCAGAGGGGAGGAGAGAATTTCACAGGACAATAGGAAGGCAGATGTTCAGTAGTTGGCCCTACCATATAGGTGGCTATTTCTGGCCATAACTCTTATTATGGGCAAGGTCCCCAATTTAGATTCTTTTAGGCACATCTTGGGGAGGCCTGTTCTAAACCCCTTCAAAGGTGACTTAAAAATCAACCTTTAAAAGACTACCAACTTTCTATCACTTCGTATTCTTCATGTGAAAATGGGTAATTGTAATATATGTTCTAACTTAAGCATTTATGTAGCACAAAGTTTATGGAAATTCATCTAATGATATTTCATAATTGTGATTCTTAAACTTTAAGAAGAATGTTCTGGACAATAACAAAAGAATAGAATGAAAAATATTTTGCCTTGTATATGTGAAAACTTGATATAAATGGAGACATTTTAAATAAGATCTAGGGCACCAGAGGATTTGCCTTGCACCTCTTACTTCAGAAAACATTGGAATGTTTGAACTGGGTAAAATAACTTTTGGACGGGGCCAAACCAAGCTTGTATTTCAAACAACTATTTGCAAATCTAACAGGAAAGCAGATATCCTGACTATCAGGCTGAATAAAGGCATTCTTTAGAATTAGCACCATCATGTACAGCTAAAGAATTACTTAGCTTGTTTGCACCTATAGAAATTCTTTCATTGACCTATTAACATTAACATAAATTTATTTCTTCTTTTCATGCAATTATTGCCCTTCTGTTTTTCATAAAATCCCAGTGACTTCCATGTCCTAATCAGAACTCTATTTGGGTTTGTGCCTGAATCAGTACTTCCCCAATAGCTATTCTTTTTTACTTAAATAAAGGCTTGATGCTGCTCACTTTGGCCATTATGTTTTGGTTACCACATACATATTTGTGGAATATCAAAACATTTTTGGTTGCTTGCTTAAATTATATAGGGTTCTACAAGGATTCTAAACAACTTAATTGTAACAACTTTATTGCAGTGTTATGCTTAGAAATAAATGCACCATGTTCATCTATTTTGGAGATGTTAGAATGATAAAATATCTGTCCTGTCTTATGTTTCCAGAATTTAATAGTGTGAGAGGGTAAAAGTTTTTCATAAGTGGGAACAGGAAGGAATTTTTATATTTGCTCTAATGTTTGAGAAACATGTTCATTGCCAACTGAATATTCACCTGTTAAAAAGGCAGCAGGCTGTCCCTCTCTGTTGTTATTGCAAACTACTGCACAGTATTTCAGGGAAATAAATTGTTATTAAATGCAGATTACAGAATTCCACTTACGCTTACCGAAGGGTAAATTTTGTTTTGATTTTGTTTTATCCTTGTTTTAATAATTTGTGTTTTAATGTTTATTTTCAATATAGACTATGTGTAAACGTTTTTCTTCCTTTGAACTGTAATCCAAGACCCACCAAGAGAATAACCATTTCCCTGTTTATAGAGTAGCTAGTTCCCAAGAGGCCAGCAGAGGGCAGCAAAGCCTAGACATTAACACTGATGCATGAAGGACAAGGATGGGAAAGGCAGGGAATCTGATTGGGCTTGAGTGAGATGTATGTAGCAGGTGACAGTTCTTTTTGCACTGGATGTTTAAGACTAAGTGGAGAGAGTCTTAGACCTTCAAGGCACCCTATCACTCCATTTACTCCACACAAATTGAAAGCTCCTGAGTTTATAAAGAAGAAGGCTGTTCCTCCATGAACACCTAACCTATTCAGTAAATGATCTAAGATATAAATTGAGTCAATAGGTTAAGAAGGATCAGAAAGATAGAAACCCCGAGTGCAGTGAATGAGGCAGTATGACCAGTGAGTAGTCTTGACTTTTCCCTCTTTGCAAGATGTCTCTCCTCTTAATCGATGTCTTTTGCTGTCTGTCATCTGTCTCCCACTCACAGCGATATAATCTATTGCTTTTCATGTTGCCTCTTTCCTGTTGTTGTTAATTCTCACCTGAGGATATTTTATATTGATTTTTAGAGAGAGTGGAAAGGAGGGGGAGAGAGAGAAACATTGATGTGAGAGAGACACATTGATTGATTGCCTTCTGCAGTGTCCTGACCAGGACTGGGGATCTAGTCTGCAACTGATTTACCTGCCCTTGACCAGGATTGAACCCAGGACCCTTCAGTCAGAGGGCCTACACTCAATCCACTGAACAATCATCCAGGGCTCATGTTGCCTTTTTAGCAAAGCTAAATTGGGAGAATCTCAAAACACTAGCGTTTTTCAGGGGCAAGTATATAGGTTTGCGCCACGTGAATGGGAGAGAATTGATCAGTAAACTGTATTTGGCCAAGTTGGTATTGTTTTAATGGGAAAAGAAATCCATTTCCACATTGAATTTTCTATACACTAAGTAATCTAGTAGGAGGCCCTTATGCCTGCTGGGAAATTGTGGAGATAAAGCACGACAGGATGTTTTTTCTCTCCAAAAACAGTTCCTATTAGCCTCCTGGTGTTTGGCTCAGAGGGTTGTGATTATGATCCTGCTGCCATCAACTACCCATCTCAACTAAAGGAGCAATGTTTTGGTGGCTCAAGCCCTGAGAGGATGAGTACTTGGAGCTTTGCTGCCTGATCATGTAACTGTGTGAGAATTGAGTGTGAGGAAACATGTTGTGCTATCCTCCTAGATGTCTGGTAGTGATATTACTCTATTACTCAACTCAACGAATACCGAAGGAGTTTCTACCGGGATCTTAGTGATGCCTTGGGTACTAGAGGGATACGGAGAAGTATTAGGCATGTCAGTTGTCCTTGGGGAGCTTACGACTTTATTGTGGATATGAGGTTTATATAAACACAAAAATGCCGCATGACTTAACATGTTGGGTTGAAGGGATTTCTGTCAGAAAGTGTGATTTCGACATTAAATGAATCTGCTTGGTGTTTAGGGGAGGAAACAAAATTCTTCAGGCAAAGTTACATATTGGGAAACAATATGTAACTTGCTGTCTGTTGTGATTTACATATTTCAAATTTAGTCATCACTCCATAAACATGCTGGCATTCTGATGAGTAAGCGCTTCTACTTTTCTCATTTTGTAAATAAGGCAATCAGGATGTTGGGAGATGAAGTAATTAGTCTAGGGCCAAAGTATTAGGTGCTAGGATTGTATTTGAATATACTTACCTTGAAGTTTTTGTCTCTTGCCCAACTTACAGTTGCAAGAGCCATTAAGCAAACCTTTGATAGTAACTATAATAATGGATTCATTAAATATCAACTAAAATATTTTGGGGTTACTTAGGACAACTTAAAAAGTTTTCCTATTAAGCATGAATTGTTAAAGAAAATCCTGAGAATAACAAAAGCAGACTGGGTTCTTCAGGCATTGTGATCATGCTAAACTGGAATGAAGAAACTATTCCATTTGAAACTGGGTGATAAGCAGTGCCTCTCAGCAGTGAATATCCTTCACTGATGCCTAAACGATCTCAGTGCTGCCAGGTCTCACCCTGTGGGTCTGCACACCTTCTAGGACAGGGATAATGTCTTATAAAACCTGGAAGACCCTACATACTTTTATTGCCTGCCAGGAGGAAAGGGTTGACTTGTCCAACACGGATTATCTGCAGGCTGGCTTCCCTGGAAAGCCCGGTGAAACTGGTAATGGCTGTGCTTAAGGCATTTAAGGTCAAGGACACCACTTAACTTTACAGCAGTTTCTAGATGATGCCAAGAGGGAGGTGTTCCTTCACCACCTATGATTGGTGATGTGGCTAATTCTACTTCTACTGGCCACAGCATTAAACTGCAACCACAGAGTTTGGTCCCCAACCCCTTCTTGCCTCAGAGCTGATCTGGTAGAACTGAAGCCAAAGTTCTGTTTCATCAGAGGACTGTTTTATCAGAATCCTTAAGCACATCAGGAGAAGGGCCGTTACTTTTCCATACATCCTGAGGGTGTTGGCTGAACAGCGCCTCTTACAAGTTCAAAGTCCACGTGCTCCACATTTCAAAGGGCCAATATTTAAAATGTCAGAGTTTGGGGTAAGGAAAGGTTTATTAACCAAGAAGGTGCCAGCTTCCCAGTTTATTAATCAAGGGTAGTGTTGGCTCAGTGGTTGAGTGTCGACCCATGAACCAGGAGGTCACAGTCCGATCTTTCCGGAGGCATGCAGGAGGCAACCGATTGATGTTTCTCTCTCATCATTGATGTTTCTATCTCTCTCTTCCTCTCCTTTCCTCTTCTTTGAAAATCAATGAAAACATTTAAAAAGAAAAAAGGTACCAGCATGAGAAAATGGGGGCCTTGGAGGTTCCTCAAGTCCATCTTGAGAGAGTCCAGAATTGAGGCTTCTTTTATGTAAAGGAAGGAAGAATGTGTAGGGCAAGAGGTGATTGATGATTGTAGATATCTGGGCACCAACAGGAACCCAAGGAAGATTGGGAAATCTCTAAATCTCTTTATCCCCAGGTGGTTGACCCTTGCTGACCTCAGTGTGGTCTTAAGACTCCTATAACTCTTTAATAAACAGTCATTATTTTTGTACATATTTTTCCACTTTCTCAGGAGAGACATCCTCTGGCAAGGGGACTCTTCTTAAAGAAAAAACAAACTCAAGCTGCAAGCAGAATTTTTCTAATGATTATCAGGTCAATATTCAAGAACACAGCAGGCTTGACCAAGATAGGGTTCGAGAGGCCAAGTATTTCACTCTGTTCCACACCCTCTGCCAAGGACTGAGCAAAGACCAACCTGGAAACCATTGCTATTGATTAGATGGCTGTTTTAACCCCCTCACCGAAGGTTACACCCATTGTCTTGTATCCTGCTCATGATATAGCAGTTCCAAATCTAAACATTGTGTGTGGAGCATTTTATGCTGGCCATCTGCTGTGCACTCAACTGCCACAGAGTCATGGGTGTGCAATGTGTGGCAGTGATGGCTACAGATTAAAACCAGCAAAGGTGACAGGTACATGAGGGAAGTCCAAAAGAAATGAGGTACAAGCTTCAGATATCTTCTTCCAGTTAAGTTACACAGGGACATGTTTAATTCTTGTAGCAACAATATGGTATGTGACAACACATTCAAAATGTTGCCACCAGGGAAGCTAAAGCCTTGGTGTTTAAGGTTTTTATTGGGAGTCAGTCATATGGGCTTGCCTCCCAGGAAAGGAGTCTGTCCCCTACTTAGAATCCAGCAGATAACACACAACAGCCCAGAGCAAAAACAGGCATTTGCCAAAAAACATATTGTTAGCATAAACTTATCTGGTCACTGGTGCAGCATGGCCTCAAGGCCTCAGGCACAAATACAAAACCAGTTTTATCATGCAGAGTATTCCCAGGAGCTGGCTGGGGGCCACCACTTGTCAGAGATGTATGTATTGAATTCAGTGCAGTCCAGGTGACAGTTATCTCAGAAGAATTCTAGCGCAAGAAAATTTAGTATGCATTCCCTTCTTACCTCCCACAAACTCGGGTGTTGTTTGTTTTCTGGGCAGAAACACAGGCCTTGGTTTCTCAAATACTACAAAGAGAAGGAAAGGAAGGAAGGAAGGAAGGAAGGGCTGGGGCTATAATGGCCAGGCAGTAGTTCATCATTCTTAAACTAGATTTACTATTTTTTTACTATTTTCTCCCTTGCCTATGATGGAAGCAAGTTTCAACCTCTTTAAATAATTATGAATGTTTGAAAAAGTGGTTCATAATACTTGGTTACTGGCATCTTGGGACTATTAATTGGTTTTTACATCATATTAGCAAAGCACTTAAGAGTGAATAGCATGAATAGGATAGTGAAAAGTATTGAATACATTGCTCATAAAAATAAATGTTAGGAATTTATATTTCTTGCATTATCCTTTCAGACATTGTGCAAGCACAATAACTTGTCATTTTGTGTGTGTGTGCTTGCACACGCATTTGTGTTCTTCAAAAATCAGAAAGCAGAGTATAAAAACTCATGTGTTATAGTCAGTTTTCTAGGTATTTGAAAAGTCTGAGAATTCGCCTATGGTGTAAAGGACTTTGCTATATGATTTATGTGCTGGGTTACATTATTATGCACTGTTATGGAAAGACTATGAATATCATAGATCGGCAGCCATTTGCATTTAGGAGCCAAGTAGTTTGCATACTGATAGTGTGCTACTTTCTGAAAAGGGGGGGAAGGGAGCCTCAGGACTCACTTGAGACAAAGGAGCAGGTTTGATATTCTGTGGTTTGGGGGATGAGACTTCAGGAACAGTTTTCATACAGTGTCATTTTTTGAGTCATACATCTGTTGCAAGAACTCACTCTATAAAACCTTATAAGCAATGAACTGTTTATTTCAAAATGAGGCTCTGGGGAATAATCCTATAAGAAACACATCTTGCATTTGTAGAGAAACCCAAGGGGATGGTATTCATGAAGCATTATCCCAGTGCAGACAAAAACTGAAGACCATTGCAAACTCATCAAACATTTGAAAAGGAAATGCTTGATTACTGAATAATTTCTTGCTCCCCTGCCTCCTCTCCCAAGTGCAAAAACCCATCATTCTGTGTTATAGGCAGACTGATGGTTTTTTCTTTCTCATCCATTTCTTTCTCTGTTTCTATAAAATTGTTCTCGAGTTCCACCTACTACCCAACTGAGCAAAGCAAAAGCAAAATTTACTACAGACCTTGAAGGTTTTTTAAGTTATAAGTCAGGCCTCTTATGTCATGCAATCTCTATCTCATGCTTTGTGAATAATAATTCTTGTTATAGGTTTAACTCGTAAGATTATACTGTGGTATAGGAGCACATGGAAATTAGTTGTAAGGTGTCAGGTGTTCAAGTGTTTGAGAGATTAGCTGTTTTATAAATTATAGCGGAATCAGTGTTTCCCCTATAATAGTGTCATGTTCACTGACTTCCTTTGTTTTTCAGAGTGAGGAAGTGCTGGAATTACAAGAAGGTGAAAGCATTGAGCTTAACTCCAAGCTTGTGCATGGCCTGGAGAGGATCATATCTATGACCTTTACCCATGAGATTGGTTAAAAAGGGGAAGCATTGTCCTGGATAGCCTCATCTCTTGGTTTGATTGCATAGAGGCGTACTTTCCTTAATCTAAGTCCAGGTTTCCTCCCTGCCTTCTCTAGATATCTTTTTAAATATATATATTTCAGATCCCGCTCTAAATGGCTAGCATAAAGATAGTAGAAGCATGGAGTTCTTTTTCTTTCTTGTTATTCTACTAACCAACCCAAGAGGCAGCTCAAGAAAGGCTTGACAGTAAGTATAGTAAGCCAGTGCAGGGTTAAAATTTCAAACAACTTTATGCAGAAGATAGTGAGGTTTGCAAAATAGTTTTGCCAGAATTCAAATTGCAAGAGGTGCTTCTTACACGGAATGGTGTGTAAAGTAATGAAAACAGTAGTGAAAATGGTGAGCAGTAACTCTCAGAAAATAAATACATATTTCCTTTCACTGAAGAATGTAGACTTTCTTCAGTTTCAGAATAATGATAGAAAAAGTTAGAGGGACTATGGAAACATTGAAATAAAGCTACTGAATACCCAATATGATGTCATTGTATTGGTAACTCGGAAAGTTGGTCAGGTAGAGAAATGGTGATAGCCGTATTATATGTCCACAGAAGGCATTGTATTGCATCACAGAAGTATATTTTCGATGATATTTTTACTAAGATCATTTTTCTAGGCAATCTGAGAACTCAAATTTTTTAAGTAAATACATAGCAGGGCTTTGAGATTTCTATTCCTCTGGCATCTTGTAAGTATTGAACCATTGCAGAAGTAGACAGCGATGATCAAAAGAGTCGTAAGAATTACAAATGAAAAGAGAATTCAAACAAATTATCAAAATGATTTACTGTGTTTGAAGGCCCTCAGGAAAATCCTTTTATTTAATTCTGTGATTGGGGGGTTTCCTGTGGTTTGTGAGATCTCCTATGTACATTCAATTTTTCCATGAAAAGGGGAAGAAAGAAGGAGCAATACTATATCTACTGCTTCTCAAATTTCCCCTATTGAATTGCCCTGAAGGGGTTTTATCTAGAAGCTGACCATGAAGCTGACCAAGGTCAAAGAAATTTGAATCTTTCACGTACCTGCATGTGTAACACTACAGCAGAAAGACTGAGAGCCAAGTTAATTAGGAGTTTCTTATCATGAGCTAGAAATTGTGGTGTGTCTTCTGTTGATCTGTGCTACAGAAAATTGCATCCCCAAACCTGACGGCTTCCATGATTAGAACTTTCCATTGCTCTCCTCCTTGTCTCCACTTTCCTTCACATCTCTTTTCTGCTGAGTTTCCATCTCAATGTAAAGACCTTTTTCTGACTCAACATGCTCATCATGTCCCACCTTTTTGAAGTGCTTTGTTTCAGAAGATGTGGGTTCTAGGCTTTCCCCAAGAATTTAAAGGGAATGAAAGAGAATTGTCCTGTAAGAGTTTAACTTTAAAATCAGCATTGAAAAGCAAAGCAATATTGTCACAGTATAGAGACCACAGGTCCTAGGATCTAAGATTTACTTGTACTCTGATTAAAGGTGTAATGTATGTTACTGAAGGATTGTAATAGACAACAGAGAGGTGCATCAGTCATAGACTCAGAGGAAGGGGCAAACACTAGCTAAAGCCGCCCATAGGGTAAGGGCACACCATCTGTCTGGTCCAGGTGGCAGCTAATGACTTTAGGACAGAGTGAAAAAGTATAAACTTTCTTTATATGGTTCAAAGGCTTAATGGCATTGGGTCACACAGTCCACCTATTCTGAACTCACGCTAGGCAGTCTTCCAATCATAATTTAGCTTTCCATGAAGGTTGCTTACTGAGTGATAACATATTGACTGCAGAATTCCACCTGTCCAGTGCCTTTGGCAGATATAGATTAAAGCTTTCATATTAAAATAACAAACTGATATCCAGATTTTAACTTGTTAGAACAGGTTAAAAAGAGGACCCTGGGGCTTTCATCTCGGCAAGAATAACTCTCCGAAACAAACATTTGGTCTTATGGATTTAAACTAAAATCTCTTGAGTTCAGTTAATGCAAATCTGTTTCTAGAGATGGATTCAGGTCGGGAATAGATAGAATCAGGTTAGTTAGCCTTTGAGGCTAAGGTATCCCGACTTCAGACTACCAGTAACCTCATGTGACCTTGTCTACACCTAATTTACCAAGCAATATGCTCTCTCTGGGATTACTCATACGCTGTTACTACTGTTACTCAAAAATACTGCTCAGAATTACTTAAAGTGAATCAATTTATTTCAGTCATTCTAATTTTGTATTATTAAATTTTTCTATTACACCGTATTCAATGATGCTATGAATAATGTTAATACTCAAGTTTTTGCTTTCCAGTGAATCCATAAAAGGATTTTAAATTCCCAAAGCTCAATGAAAGGTACAGAGAAGTATTCTGTAATTCTAACATACGTGTTATCTGCAAGCTGCAAAGCAACCCTGTGAAAATATATAGATGATATTCTCGGCTAACTTTCAGAAACCTGAGGCTTACCCGAGTTAGATGATGCATCTGTGTGTTGAAGCTATGCCTTCTAATTTCAAGGCTTATGTTTATTTGTCTTTTGTTTGTTTGAGTTATTTTAGGTCTAGTTGGATTGATTCAGGAGTGTGTGTGTGTGTGTGTGTGTGTGTGTGTGTGTGTGTGTGATGGAGGTAGGTAAATTCAGGAGCAGAATAAAGCTAATGTTAACTAAACAAAACTTGTGATAATATAGTATCTATTGAGTGAATGGCTCAAGCATGTGATCTTAGTTAAGCACCCCTTCATTTTCTTCACTTTGTGGTAATGCTTATCTCAGAGCAACATAGTAAACATGCAACATACATGTTAGTGCTTAGTTTCCTATATAAAGTTCTATAGGAAAGTGGGGGTGCACATTTAAACTGCAGGTTTAATAGGTAATGTTTTTATTTAGCACAATGCTAGTAGTTGCCATATTTCAAAAACTACATATATTAGCACTACAGACATCATTTTAAGGGGTCATAAACATAGTATTAAGAAGACTCTATCTTCACCATTATAAAGTATTTGGATTGAAAATCCAATTGAATTGCAGAGATCAGGAAAGTGGTTATTTCTAAATTACTGCATTAGTTGAGTCTTAAATTACCTTAAGGTTGGTAGATTGGGTGTCTCACTGAAAGGGAAAAAGAGTTAGCTTTGGTATCGTATCTAAGAAAGGGGAGGTGAAGTTAAGTGCTACCTGGAGAGGTAGGGATTCACAAAACCAAAGCACAGAATTTGAAATAAATGTCTTCAAAGGTCAGTGAGCAACAATGAGCTGGAATAAGGTAGCGAATAAAGCTAGGTAGGAGTGCTGATTATGGGATTCTTAAAAGCAAAATTTATATTCATATTAATTTGTTTATCATATGTCTTTCCTTGGGTTCAATTTATCAGACAAGATCTGCTTGACACTTAACAAACCATCTCCATTAATAAACCCACAGACATGACTTCGACATTGTCATCTCTTCCTGTTTGCCTCTGTCATCTCAGGTAATTGATTTATCTGTATCTTGACCTCCTTCAAAGGCACAAAACTATCCTATTTCCGTCATTCGAGTTGTGGGACCAATACACCAGCCTTTAGTCTAGGGGTCATTCCACCACGAGGTCCTCATTCATCCACAAGAAATATACTTGGCTTTTTTATAAATTTAAATACAGTGCAGTCATCTTTATTAAGACATTTTGCATTAAATCATTTTGTGTATTAAAATATACTTTAGGAATTGATGATGGTAATAGATGAACATTTTTTCTTTTTAATGAGTTTACTTGGAAAAATTAAAAGTCAGTACCATTCTATCTGGTACCATTTTATCACAATTTAAAAAAATACTGGTTTGTAAATTCTAGGAATCTAGGGTTTTTATTTTGTTTTGTTTTGGCCTTGAAATCTGAAAGTAAAGGAACAACATTTTGAGAGAATGTGTAGAATGTGGAGAGACAAGGGAGGAAAGCACAACCAGACCAGCCCTTCCTCGTCCACATGCAGATCATCTGCAATAATTTGACCAGGAATTGTGTTAAGGGGGTTCACGTTATTTTGGGGTCTTATCTAATGTTTCCATTATTTCTCTTTCCTGACATGGAGCCTGATCTAGCGTTCAGACACCTACTGCCTTCTGTGCAGTTCCTCTCTGATAAGTATGCCTTTGCAGACTTCCATCCTTAAGTAGAAGTTAGAAAGCTCTCATTTCCCCCAATAAAGACAGGAGTTTTTACTAGAAAAGGATGTGCAGGTTGGCAAGATTAAGTAGATTTCTGAGCTGAGATTATATTTATTCACAAAATTAAAAGGATGCATTTTTATTCAAGAAGCACTTTTTAAATAGCAAAGCATTATCTTGCCTTTAGTGAAGTTTATGGTCCAAAAATGAAATTAAACAGACATGAAAGTAGACTAAGCATTTTGATGCTGTGTGTGGAGATTTATTTAGTTATTTAGTAGTGTTTGTGTAATTAATAGTTATTTAATTTTTGTTTAATAATACTATGGTAACAGAATTATAAATAAGTACTACTTTATGTGTTACATTATATTCTATTATTTATCAAAAATCCTGTTAACCAGAATATTTAACCAATAAGTATTTCATATTACATAGCCAGGCAAAACTCATCCATCCATTCATTCACTCATTTATCTATCCATCAGACATTAATTAGGTACCAATTATGTGCTGCAGATGCAAAGATAAATAGAACAAAGCGAGAGACAGACACGAGAACATCTAATTACCACAATGTAGGATGTGATGAAGCGAAGGGAGGAACATTTCATCAAGGGATCACAGAAGGGGTCTCTTGGGGTTATCATGGAATGCTTCTGGAATAGGAATCATTTGAATTCTTTATTGAACAAAGAGTAAAGGCCCTTCATGATACGTAAGTGTGTGTCTGTGGGGATGCATTTACTGGCGAAGTGGGAAATGAGAGAGAAGATAGTTGAGGCAACAGAGAAGGGATAGCTAAAGATGAGAGGGAGAGAAAAAAAAGTGACACATAAGAAACTGCAGAAAGGCAGTTGTGCCTGGCATTCTTGGTGCATGTGGAAAGGTGGTGGCAGGAGAGGGAAGCTGGAAAGAAACGCGCTTGAACTTGACTGTCTAGGTAATGGCATACCATTGGAGAATTTTAAGCTGAGAAATTAAATAATAGTTCCTTCTTTTAGAAATTTGGCTCTGGTTATGTTGTGGATGGGTTGAATGTAGGGAGCTAGAGAAAGTGGAAAGATATTGAAGCACTCCAGGAGAGAAGTAAGGGCACAGGCTCTGGCAATGGGGTGGAAGTTGAAACGAGAAGATTGGTTGAAAAGATTTCTAGGCATAATGCTCTCCAGATCCATCCATGCTGCAGTAGAATCAAGAGCATACAGTTAATAATTGAAGATAAAAGGCGAGAGAGAGGAAAGTATAGAATTATTCTGAGTTTTTTAGCATGGTGGTACAGTGGGAAATGTGCTGATCACTAGAATAGGAGAAAGTATGCAAAGTTTTGGAAAAGTCTGTGAATGATACAAATGTATGTTCTTAAGACTCATTTTGAAATGGTAACTGACACACATATAGTGTGTTCTGTGAACTAGTAATTCATTGACACGCACAATTTCTGCCTCTTATGTTAGCCAGCTCTTGAAGGTAGAAACTGTGCAACTGGCTTTCTTTGTACAATACCCACTCAAATACAGACAGTTTTGATGATGAGAAAGCTATAGCCAGGAAAATTGGATACACCCCTAAAGCAGAAAACACTCCCCATTAAGTTTTGAATCTTAACTTTAAAAGCTTTCAGTTTGTAAGTATAGTCAGTCTTGAAGATGAATGACTGTATTTCAGCATTAACCAATTTCAAGCATTGGAGGGAAATAGATGTGTACATTCCTTGAAGATAACATTGGGAGAGCAGTTTAACCTAAATGGTTTCCACTTAGATAGCACAGTGTGTTTGAGGCCAGGCCCAGTTGGGTGTTTCCTGTGGCTTTTTGTTCAGTTTATTTGGTGGTGCCAACATGAGGCCATGAGCCAGCCACTGGCCAGAGTGGTGGGCACTGCTGCAATTATAATCTCATGTTTACTTTTCTAAAATGCAAAGAGACTAGGAAATGCTTTGTTAAGTGAGTGATTGCCCAGGGATTACTGCTCACCTTCACCACTTATTTAGGGTAGGATTTCTTTCAGACAAAGGAAGGCATGTCTGCAGGCCGATGGAGGCTGATGAAACAGGCCTTTGGTGATTGTCTGTTAACACCCCTCTCCACTTAGTGGAACACATGTGCCTTTTTATTTTTCCACACTTCCATTAAGTTTTATTAGATCAGCTAAGACAAGCATGGAACACTTTTTGCCAAATTGCCTATATGGTATTTTCATACTAAAACCCATCCCTCAACTCCTCTTTAATCCCCAACCCCCAACCCCACTACAGTCAAGTATAGACATGCCAACAAGGGCATGGGATTTAAACTGAAGTGACAACAGCCATAGTAATTTTTGAAAGGATTGGCATTTTATCCTCATCCCCTTATTCTTTTGTATATTTCCTTCTCTCTTCTAAAGAGATGTAGTCCTCTGTCTTTAAATTGTGAACTGATTATTTGTATGGAAGTTCCCTTGTCTCACTCAATTGCACCTGGATGGGTCATTTTTTTTTTTATGTATGAAATCTTGTCAGGATTCATGACATTGAAATCTATACAATGCCCTTAAGGATGTGAAGACAGTCTTAAAGCTAATTAATATGCTTACAAAAATACAACAACAACAAAACAAATCCCTCCATAACTTAAAAACATGATTGGGAGGACCAAAGCAGAAGGGAACTTAAAGGTTAAACCTAAATCACAAATTTAAAATTGTCATTTGGTTGAGTAATGATTTTTGTGACTGTTGAATAAATAGGAATAAAATTTTCAATTTGTGTAATTCTGTGGAAGAATGCCCAAAGCATAATGTAGGATGAGAGCCTAAAACATTATGCATTTGTCATCAAGAATAATGCATTTCCTGTTTCACCTGGTTAATAAGGACCTTAAAATCAATTTGCGTCTCTTGGGATTAATGCATAACCTTAATTCTTGCGGACGGTCTTGAGGTTGAGAAGTTGAGTTTTCTAATATATTTTGCTGTTGAGTGAATATGAATACTTGATAGGAGAAAGAGAAGCGAACATTCACTGCAACAACTAAGTTGAAAGAACATATGCAAATGAAATTTATTTTATTACACAATAAAAATGTAGTGCAAAAGCTAATGTACCTGACAAAATAGCTGAACCCAACTTGGAGCAAAGGGCTGAGTATAATAATAATTATTATACTGAATTTGTTTCTCTCCAGGCAGATATCTTGCAACTATTAGATTTTCTCACTTTGTGGAGTGAGAAACCCTTTTAGGCTGTTAGCCGCCATTTAATTTAATGGTTCTTTTGAACTAAAAGACAGTTGAAAACATTCACAAACCTCACCAAAGTGCTTTATGAGTTATTTTCTCCTACTTCACTACTTGGACTAATTGTCATGGTGGCTGATAAAACATTGCCTTATTGTAGTGCTCAAATTATTTGATGCAATAAAAGTCTTTTTTAAAGAACCACATTTATTATGCTTAAGAATTATGCGTTATTAGTGGGAGCTGTTTTCTAATCTCAGCTGTACTGAGTCTTTTCTAGTTAGAATCCTGCTCTGAAACACAGCTCCTGGTCTGTAAATGAGGGGCTCGCATTGCACAATTCATGCTTTGTTTTCCACTACAAATTATTTGAAACAGTTTTTCATTTAAAACTGTAGGTATTAAAGATAAAAAAAGTTTGCCCTATTTGCTTCTACAACAGATCTTGAACTATATAAATATAAATGTTGGAAACTAAGTGTTTGATATCCTCTGTCTTATGTGTGTAGCCCTTGATTTTGAGATAATGTCAGATGACATTTTGGAGCTTTGGATAGGACACTGGACATAATCAATTCTCCAAAGGATGTGGAGGTTGGAATAGATAAGAAAGGTAAAACAGTCGTTTTACAAAGATTTGTGGAAAGATGGAGCACTCAACAGTGTGCATTAGGGTGCATACCAGGTTATTACTGGAAGCTGATGGATGAGTAAATGTTGACATTTTTCATAGAGAAATTGACCTGAAAATACAATATTTTTGAAGTATTTTGACATGTAAGGTCTTCTGTCCTTCTATAAAAACACTTAAAGGCCATAGTTGATATATGTATGAATGTTTAAGAACTGTGATGGTGATCTTAATGTCCTTTCTCCTCCTTCTCCTCCTCCTCCTCCTCCTCCTTCTCCTTCTCCTTGCTTTTTCTACTATGAGCTAATATTACAAAACCCTGGAATCCAGTTTTCAACTTGTTTTGTACCTGTAAAGAATTTCAAAGAAAAAGAGATGCACATTTTCCTCAAAGGAAAAGTTGTCTGAAAATGTCCCTCTCTCTCTTCTCACTTTGCCAGGTTAACATTTTGTTTCATGAAAACCAGGACTCTAAGTAAACGTGGGAGAAGAGATAAATCTTCTTACAGAACAATTCCAAAAATGTATTTAATAATGTTCCTGTCCCTATTTAGATGTAAGCCACCCCCTGCCGCCTTCAGTGTGGGCTGCAGTTGGTAGCTCACTTCTAAGAAACAGAGTACGGGAAGGAGGAGGACCATTACAGTGGAGACACTGGCAAACAGGATGTTAACAAAGTGGTCAGAGTTAACATGACCACTGATAACTCATGTTGATACCATGCACCACTGATGCGATGGGTTTAGAAGGGCATTTTATCTCTATTATACTCTTGCTCAACACCCATAATGCCAATCTAAGCATGAGGAAACATCACACAACCCCAGATTGAGGGGCATTCTACAAAGTAATTGACTAGTGTTCCTTAAAACTGTCAATGTCATAAAAAAACAGAGAACAAGAAACTGTCTCAAATGAGATGAGGCTAAGGTGACATGATGACTAAATAAAATGTAGTATTCCTGATGAGATCTTTGATATTAAATAGAATGTTAGAAAATAAAAAGGGACATTAGTGGAAATATTAGTGAAATCCAAATTATATTTGGAGTTTAGTTGAAAGTAAATGGCCTATACTGGTTTCTTGCTTATAGCAAATGCACTATGGTAATGTAAGATCTTAACAATATTGAAAGTGGGTTAGGGGGCCGAAACCGGTTTGGCTCAGTGGATAGAGCGTCGGCCTGCGGACTGAAGGGTCCCAGGTTCGATTCCGGTCAAGGGCATGTACCTGGGTTGCGGGTACATCCCCAGTGGGAGATGTGCAGGAGGCAGCTGATCGATGTTTCTCTCTCATCGATGTTTCTAACCTCTATCTCTCTCCCTTCCTCTCTGTAAAAAAATCAATAAAATATATTTAAAAAAAGAAAGTGGGTGAGGGGTATTTGGGAACTGTGGGCTATCTTTGCATTTTCATATAAATATAAAACAATTATCAAACAAAATATTTAATTTAAAAATGAAAGCTCAATTTCTTAATTAATTTGATTAGTGTTACAAGTTTATACCTTATTTTATAATCAAATACCTTAAATAGCTTTCAATTTTTGCCATTAAAGAATCAATGGTTTGAAAGTTAGGAGGAACTATATAAAAAGAGATACTGGAATTAGAAATGATAAATTATTATTTTTGACCCACAAAGAGTAAGGAGGAAAGGCTTTAAAAAATGTATTTATAGGAATAACCATTTGACAGTAAGGAAAAAGGTTTAAGAAGTAAAGTTTGTTTGTTTTTAAAAATATGTTTTTATTGATTTTTTTATAGAGAGGAAGCGAGAGGGAGAGAGAGAGAAACATCTATCAGCTGCCTCCTGCAGGCCCCCTATTAGAGATGAAGCCCACAACCTGGGGATGTGCCCTGACCGGGAAGCAAATCCGCAACCTCTTGGTGTATGGGATGACCCTCAACCAACTGAACCACACAGGCCAGGGTAAGAAATAAAGTTTTGAGGGGAAAAGTACAAGATCCTATTTGCATGACTTTAAAAAAAAATCAGTTGATTCAACTCTTTCCAAAATGTGCTTTAATAAGATTTGAAATATGAAAGAGAATATTTTATAGAAAGTCATACTCTGACATCATGAAGTCATGGTATTGAAGTCACTGAGTGTTGACTATGGTGCAGTTTAATAGTATCAGCAGATTAGAGAAGAGTTAAGAATTGAATATTCAGAAATGATAAGAAAAATTTTTAATGCAGAGCTTCTTTAAAAGTGGAGTTAGAGAACTACTTCCAAGCAAATTTTTTTAGCTACTGCAAAATCTGCTCAATAAATATACTGAATATTCCCTAGGTACTAGTATAAGGTATTGTGCTAATCTATATTTAAGAGTTATCATAACAAGCAGATCAGTTTTCAATTGAGTTTCAGATTATTTAGCTCAGCTTAAATGATATTGGAATTCTTCATCTGTAGCATATTTTATGTAAAACTTATTATTCCCACACCTTTTTTTTCCTTATTGATTTATCTTGCTACTTAAGATATTACATTGAATCTCACTAGAGAACAGAGTGTCTTTTATGTCTTCCCAAATTCCAGAAATGTCTCGTATTGTTGCTATACACTAATTAACAAAGAGGTAATATTTACAGTTTCTATCACAGTTCAATACATTTCTTATTGAAACACCATTGTAAAACAATACTACCAAGAAATCAGACTATAAGATAAATTATCTTCCAAAAAAGCAAAATAATATAATTGCTATAATATACACATGAAATCAACTCTGAAACTTATTATTCCCTACCCCAAAATGAAGACTTAGTATCTATATTATTTTCTAAGTCATAATTAGATGTAATGAAGAATTGAACAAATGTTAAAATTATATAAGCTCAGGCTTATATAAAGATTTGAAAATAAGCCTGAAATAGGACAAAGTCATGAAGTTTGGATTATGAAAGATATGACACAAAATTTATTTTTCATACTGATAAGTTATACTAAACACGGCAGAGATAAAACAGGAAGCCTTAGAAATAATGATTAAAAATAGAAACAATATCTAAAGCAAAGCAACATGTTTAGATTTAATTTTTCATGAGACAATACATTTTGCTGGGCTTATAGGAAGAACCAAAATTCAAGAAAAATAGTTCCGGAAACAAAATATAATTCTAAAAGTATCTTATTGCAGTAAACTCTAATAGATAATATAGAAAGAGTACATGAGTTATTAGATGGCATTGGTTCATTATTGGAGTTAAAAATCAAACCCACTAGTCTTTGATTTCGGCCGGTTGTAGTAAAGCTCTAAGAATGAGCAGCAGTAAATCATTCACGGTGCTTTGTTTGGGGTTTTCAAGGTGGCACGTTATTCAATTTGTAAAAATATTATGTAGAGAGGCAAGATGAGACACATGGTTCAGAGACCATTCCTAAAATGTGCTGAGGATTTACGGAAAGCAAATCAAGGTCATCTTTGTGTCTATGCAAAACGGGAGGGGGATTTCTGCAAAGAGAAACAAAAAGAGCGAAAGTTTTAAATTATTCATAAAATTGAATCGCTTTACAAAATCTATTCCCAGAGAACAGTGCATGAGCATCTATTGTGTAACTAGAAATTGTGGATCGTGGCTCTCCAGAAAACATTTTCAAGCCATACCCCTCAATTCCAAAGCAATATCAAACAGAATTGTGTAAAGATGAATGCAAAAGCATAATTATTTAAGAACTTAATGAATAATATATTGGCTTGCCACCTGCCATCCTATATCACTGCAGTACATTCTGAAGATAACTTTATTTTGTCTAATGCTTTCAATCTCCGAGTGGGGAAGGATAAAGGAAATGGTGTGGTAAATGACAAGAACTGTATCTAACTACCTTATTTTAAATATAAATCACAGTTAAATGATGCAAGGTTCTGGTAATATATAATCTGCACAACTAAAATGGGATAATACTATATGGATTGCTTGTTCCTTAAATTTTCTGTGTTTTGGATATTAGCATTTTATAATTCATATAAAAATGAGACAAACACAATGTTAATATCACTTATTTCAATCTTTCAGTGGTTTTCTCTTGTTCTAAAAGATAGACCATGTATATTATGATTTTTTTGTTTTTTGCTAAGATGGAAGCATTCTGAATTTAGTAATATTGGCACTGGCTTATCAGGGTTCTGTTATTTCCCTTAATGCAGGGGTTCTCAACCTTCCTAATGCTGCGACCCTTTAATACAGTTCCTCATGTTGTGGTGACCCCCAATTTCATTGTTAGAAATTGAACATAATTAAAGCATAGTGATTAATCACAAAAACAATATGTAATTATATATGTGTTTTCCAATGGTCTTAGGCGACCCCTGTGAAAGGGTCGTGACCCCCAAAGGGGTCGCAACACACAGGTTGAGAACCGCTGCTTTAATGTTTATTTATGTTTGTAGCTACTTTTACATTTTTCCTAGTTTGCCAGAAGGAAAGTGGGATACTTTGATATATTTAAAAGCTGAAAAGATTAAAGCTGCTGGAGAATTGAAGAGAGGGAGGATTCATTGTGTAGTGGTTAAAAGGAGGGACTTTGGAGCTGAATTTCAAAGCTGGCTCTTACGAGCTTTGCAAGCTGGCTTAAGGTAATAACATCACCAAGCTTCAGTTTTCTCTTTAAGATGAGACTTCTGACAATAATATTAACAATAAAAGGACTATCCTGACGTATAGGGTCATTGTAAGGAGTAAGGTAATGCAAAGAAATTGTTCGTGGGTCAGTGTCAAGGGTAGCAATGATTATTATGTGTGGATGGTAGGCTTAGAGAATCACAAAAAGTATGTATATTTGCATCTTGGTATGTTGGACTTTACTATGGAGAAACAATAGTTATTGCATATTGCATTATGTTAGTACACAAATTTATTTTCAGACTATGCTAATGTGAAGGTAAAAAATTTTAAGGTATCCTAAGGGTAAATTATTCAATTATTTTTCCCTAAAAAATATTTTAAAATAGAATTTATAACCACTAATGATGAACATTAAATATATTACTCTAGTATTGTCTAATATATGAAATAGATATATGTAACCTAAGATTTACCACTGATTTATTTTTCTCCTTTCTTAAATGAGATTGGATTAAAACTTTTCTAATTTCTTTCTGTGCTAAGATACTAGTCCTATGTTATACGTTCCTTCAGAGCAGCCAGCACAATCATCACTTCGATGTCTACAACACTTGGTAGTTTATTACATCTCATTAGATTCTCACAACAACCTAATCAGGAAGCATCTGAATCCTGTTCTTCAGATTATAATGGAATAAAATAAAACAAAAGAGCATTGAGGATCGTAGGAAAAGACACGGACTCCTAAACAAGCAGAGCAGGGATAGAAACTGGCCTCCTACCCGCAGCTTTTCCTTTAAGGTGTCGCTGCCTGTGAATCTGTCTATTTCTCTCAGTCCTGTCTGTGAGGATCTAGAATAGGATCTTGAACGAAGTGGCTATTTAATCAATACTTGATTAATTGCTTAACCATAAAAAAACCACAAGCCAAGAAATAAGCAATTTCATTTTTCTAATGAAGTTTAATCTTAATTTCCTTTATGAGTTCTTCGTATTCCTCATAGCAGCAGAACACTTGAAACGTGCTTCCATGTAGTTTCTTTTGGGTAAATATTCAATCGAGTTCAAGTACTTTTGTGTAATCACCAATCACAATTCCTTTCGTGATTATATTTCTCATTTTATGCATTGTTTCTTCCCCATGTCCTGGTCTCAATTCTTTTTTAGCAGGGTTCTCTTGCACTATTATTCAGAAATGACAAGGACGGAATCATTAAGAAGGTTAAATGGAAATTCAATTTATCTTCAGCTTATAGATACATAGTTTATCCACTGTTCACCACATTAAGCAGTTGGGCATGCTATATCAATTTTATTTCATCGGATTTTTAGATACATAAATAGCCAAGCTATAAGCAATAATAGAGACAAAAAATAAATGTATAGAAATTCAGACCTCGTTTCGCTATGAGCTATGCTATACTCTCCATGTCCCCTTCTTTTCTTTCATTTAGTATTTACCTTTCTATGGAGAAAAAGTAGACTATGGAAAAAAACCCGAGAGAGCTTTAGCTTTGCTTGCCCCTAGGTATTTGACACTGCCTAGAAAGTGGAGGTAAATTGTAAGCTAATATAATGCATTTCACTGATAGAGGGTTGGATTGTGCTAGCCATTCTAAATTGTGTGTGGGTGCCTATAAACAGTAATTTACCCTGTATTGAATGTATCTCATTGTATGCTCTACAAGGAGGTAGATAGCATACAGGTGAATATAAGGAAAATGCTTTCAATTATCAAGTTATACTTGGGAGGAAAAAAGCCTTAACTATCCCTTCATCTTGTTGACATGGCAGAGAAATAAACCTTATCCAATATCATCTTAAATAAGAAGTCAATATTTCCAGCCAATGATCCTTTGCAAAAATGCTGATTAAGAAGTAAAGATAGCCTGGCTGGTGTGACCCAAGTGGTTGAGTGTCAACCTATGAACCAGGAGTTCAGGGTTTGATTCCTGGCCAGGACACAAGCCCGGGTATCGGCTCCATCCCCAGTGGGGGGTGGGGGGGCGTGTACAGGAGGCAGCTGATCAATTATTCTCTTCCATCATTGATGTTTCTATCTCTCTTCCTCTCCCTTCTTCTCTGAAATCAATAAAAATATTTTTAATTATAAAAAAGAAATAAAGATAGTCTGTAGCTATATAATAACACTATCATATAAACTATGAAAACTATATTTTATTTAATTATGGAATTGATAGGTATAACTCTTTCTTTTAATGAGCAATAAACAGAGTACAATACAATTAATCCTTCCAGTATTATAAGCAATATGGCTGATATAGCTCCTAAAATGTTTAGCTGTGGAGATTTAAATAACTAAATGGAACAAATAATTGTTAGTCATATTCTAGACCTGCTTGGAGAGGTAATTTTCAATAAAAAAATATTATAGTGCTAGGGTGGTGCCCTCTATTTCTCTGAATTCTTCAGAAGGTCTAATACAGTGCAAGCTGTTACTAGATGTTCACATCTGTTTCTTGACTTGTCAAAGCACTGGCTTGAGGGGCCTGCACAAAGTTATTCTGATTACGTCTGAAGCTCAACGATTTTTCAGAGTAGTCCTTTAGAAGAAACTGTAGGATGCTGAATCATGAATAGAGATAACTTCAAAATGCTGCATTTTCTTTTTGAACTTTTTCCTTTTCTTTTTCTTTGGAAAACGAGAAAACAGCAACCTTTAACACACATTTCACTGAATGCTTGTACATCTGCTGTTTTCATTAAAAGGTACCTGATACTGTGCTTTTGAAAAGACACTTTGTTATATTTTGTAAGAGAATATTTTAGCTCAATGAAAACAGTTCCCACTGAGGAAAGGTTAGAAGAGACGATGAAAAATGTTTGGGGCTGCACTGTTCTCAGATGTAATTTATTATGCATGATTCGAGGGCGCCAAATCATCAGGTTTAGCACCAGGCCTCCTGGTTTCAGAGAACTTGGAAAGGACATGGTATCCTTCACATTTGTTTCTGCTGCTATTAAAATGAAACTAGTTGAGCTTCTCAAATTTCTTGCCAGAATGTGTTATGGATGAGGGTGAAACACATAGTGGCAAACACGTTAGATAAATGGGTTCATATGCATAATCACCTAAGCATTTTATCATTTTGTCAAAGAATTTGAATTACCATTTTGTATTTGAAGTATGCTATTCTGTCTAAATGCGGGGGTGGGGGGGGAACACACCTACAGACTTCACTTGCACCAGGTGACTTCCACCTCCCCTTGGTGAGGGGGGGAACACACCTACAGACTTTACTTGCACCAGGTGACTTCCACCTCCCCTTGGTGGTAATCAAAATCCTAGTTAATACCTTTTCCCACCCTGAATAGCTATTTTAATGAAGATGCCAATTAATTTCAAGAACAAATATTATGTGTATAAACTAAATTGTTAAAATCTATTTTAAATCTCATCCACACAACAATCTGTAATACAAAGTCTGAGCTACTAAAATGAAACATTGTTCCTACAGCTGCCAATAACACAACTTGCATTTGTAAGACTGGCATTGAACTTACACTGTAAAACATTAACAGTCTATTTTTGTTTGATGATTGAAGAGACCTAGTTATGTGTTAGCCCATTGTCAGAAATTGGTCAATAACTCCACTTATTTTTAAACTAGATAATGTTAAAAGAAAATAGTGAATGTTTTAATATAAGAAAGTC
>NW_006293001.1:6651217-6663458 GCF_000327345.1 Myotis davidii
TACATTTGTCTTTTAATTTCAGGGCAATCACTTATGGAACTAGATTGGTTATTGATTTTGAAAATTAGAAAGGGAATCATAAAAATGCATTAAATTTGGGATACATATGTACTTTTGAAATATAAATGAAATAATTGATTATACTATTGCATAATTGCTTATTTGTCTATTTGGAGAAACACTGCGGAAGTATTTTTAAGTTGATTTCATATGAAAAATGAACCTTCCCTATACTGGGGAAATGCATTATAATTTTAAGTCAGTAGTCATAACATCAAAATCTAGAAAAAACTATGCAAAATATCATAAACATAAGAAAGCACTCATGTCAAGATTATATTTTGATTTTTCTTTCTTTGAGTATATTTTGATGTATTTTGAAAGCTAAATAATTGCAAAAAATAAATAAATATAGCTGAGTTTTTACTGTTTACAAACTTCATTCCCTGGACTTTAAAGTAAGAGATTGATGCATTGTTAGTGATAATTCAGCACAGCTTTATTTTCCATAAATTAACATTTAAAAGGTAACTTTGAAGAACATAAGCATTTTAGACATTGCTGAGTATTTAAAGTCACATGGCCACAATTTCTAATATGGGGAGGGTTTATTAAGGTGAATGGAATATGGTGGAGGATTTATAGTCCTGGGCTCCATTGGCCTCCCTGGTCTCTAAACACGCCTCACTCTGCCTTATTTACTGAATCAGTAAATAAACTAGAGCTTATCAGCAGATAAAAATACTGAGACCTTTGAACAGAAGTCAAATAGAAGGTTCCACAGGACAGAAAAGAATTATTATTTAGAGGAAATCTTATCTTTTTCACAGTGCCATTTATCTTTCCCTGCCTATCAATTGATAAGTAATAGAAAGAAGGGGAAATGTTGTTTTCAGCATATTGATGATTTAATTTTGTTGGAGTTAAATTTCTCCTGACTGTTGGTCCTCTTAATCTTTTCTGATTTCCCTTCATCATCTTTCCCACCAAACAACCACAATGTAGGAAGCCACGGAGGACTACACTTACTATTTTAAAACTTTACAATATTGGTTATAGTAATAAATGTGTATGGGTGTGAATAAAAAGCCAGACCTATCTAGGAATTCCTCATAACAGTGAATCTGTAAAGACTATCAAGATTGTTCTTGCTCTGTAAATATGGTGTTAACTATCTTTCTTTAAGAGATCACCTAACACATTTTTGGGCCTTGAAAATGTGCAATTCTTATGAGCTCCACTACCACCCTTAGGAATCTGCTCTAGCATATATTTACCCATATGCTGAAACAGACAAATTCAAAGATGTTCATTTCAGACTGGTGAATACCAGTGGAATATTAGAAACAAACAATACATATGCCCATTAATAGAAAAATAAATCAATAAAAATTATATATACACAAATATTTTTAAGATTTACATATTCACAAAAATTATTTTAGAGATATACAAATCACTGTGAAAACATTTGAAACATTGTGGAGTGAAAAAAGTGAAATTATAGTAAAAGCATGTTATTCTTTATGTAAAATAAAGATACACAAAACTATACACTTATTCTGGATGTATATGTACAGTTTTAAGAAAAGGAATAGAAGAATAAAATCATAAACACATCACAATTGAAAGTTTTAAACGGGTCAAGTAGATGGGAGTTGAAGTGAGCTTTACATTCTGTTGTCTGGTCACTTCTGTGGGCAATGTATTCATATAGTTCTTGCATAATTGTAATAGATATCATGTAGCATTATATTCAACTGTGTGTGACATTTAAAAACATACACACACACACACAACAGAAATGATTGTGGTTTGTGGAAGGTAGAAGTTAATTTTTCTATCACATGAAAGAGGTAGGTTACCAGGGCTGGCATGGTGACACGGTGTCATGAGGCACCCAGCCACCTAAATTCTTTGCCATTCTTAGAATTGTGACAAATTATGATCCAAAGTGGTTGTTGGAGCTTTAGTTATAATTTTTGCATTATAAACTAGTACCAAGAGGTAGGATTTATGAAGGCATATATTCATCTATTTAGGGACACGGGCTTACCTTATTTCTATCTCATTAGCCAGATTTACTTGTGCGGTACCCCTTGCATGCCAGGGATCACTGGGGCTTAGAGTAAGAAGCTGTCGGGGTGAATGCTGGCTACCAAGCAGTTATGGATGGCCACCAACAATGTATGCCACCAATGTCTTGAATTCCAAAAGATGCATCCAGATAAGTGTCCCTGTGGGTGTTTATTTGGTTTATACTCCTTTTGATGACAATGAGGTTGAGAAAGGTTATTGTTATTGGTGAGTAGATACTGGAAATTTAAGTTTTAATTAAAGTAGGTGTGATTTTACTCCAAATAATCAACTCAAACTGGCTGAACAGCATATGGTAAAGGGAAAAACAAAAATTCCTAAATCTGTTATGCGAGTGTTTTTCACAGGGGAGCATTACCAAGGATGTTCTTTTGAGTGTTAGTGCTGGGGCACTGAGGTGGCAGAGCATCGCTGTGGATCTCAAAAGACATATGAAAAATATACTCTATTTATTGTTCCCCATTTATACACAGATGACTTCACCAATATGACACCCATGTCTATAAGCATCTTTAAATTCAGAAGGTAAGTTAAGAAATAAAAAAATGATTTAAAAATACACTTGTTTAAGCTATTCTAGGTTCTTTGGATTTTTATGTACCTTTTCAAATCAGCTTGGCAATTTGCACAAAAATGCCCAGTGGAATTTTGATTGGTATTTCAGTGAGTCTAAAGATCAATTTGGGGAGAGCTAATTTCTTAATAATATTGAATCTTCCAATCTATGAATGTGGTATCGCTATATATTTCTTTAAATTGTCCTTAATTTCTCTCAGTAATATTTCATGGTTTTTAGACTCAAGAGCTTGAATGTCTCTTATTAAATTTATTCCTAGAAATATCATATTTTATGATGTTGTAAAAGAGTATTATTTTAACCTTTCAGTTTTCTAATATAAAGAAATGCAATTAATTATTGTCTATTGACTTTATGTCCTGGGATGATGCTAATTTTACTTATTAATTCTAGGATTGTGTTTTTTTTTGTAGAATCTTTAAGACTTTCTGTGTGAGCAAGCTTTTTCTCTGTGAAGAAGACGGATTTATTCCTTCTCTCCCAGTGGTATTGCTGTATTTCACTGCCTAAAGCCCTTATACAGTATCTATAAGAATTGGAGTGGGCAGCTTTGCATAGCTCCTGATTTTAGAGAACAATCAGTGTTTTACCACCGAGAATAGTATCAGCTGCAGGTTTTGTGTGGATGCCCTCTATCAAATTAAGGAAATTATTTTCTTGGTGTGCTGAGAACTTTTTGTAATACTGGTTGTGAATTTTGTCAAGGTCTTTCACTGTATCTATTGAGCTGAAATGCGTTTTCCCCTTTATTCTGTTAATGTGTTGAATTACATTATTGATTTTCACTTATTGAACTAATTTTGCATTCCTGAACTAATTCCTAGTTGATCACAGTGCATTTTCCTTTTCTACGGCTCTGTACCTGATTTTCTAACACTTTGCTAAGGATTTTTGTGTCTGTGTTTACGAGGACCATTGGTCTGTCATTCTCTTGTAATGCCTTGGTCAGATTTTGGAGTCAGGACTGTGCTGGCATCATACAGTAAGCTGGGAAAAACCCTCTTGTCTGTTTTCTAAAAGGGGTTTTATAAGATTGGAATATTTTCTTCCTTAAATGTCTGGCAAATTAACCAATGCAAGTCTCTGCCTCTGGAGCTGTTATTGCGGTTGGATTTTTAATTCTGAATTTGATGACTTTTATAGATAGAATGCTATTTTGACTCATTCTGAGTAGTTTTGAGAACTTTTTTTTCAAGAATTGTCCTTTTCATTTAACTTTTCAAGTGTTTTAGCATAAATGCTATTTATAACATTCCCTTTTATTGACTGTAGGTTCTGTAGTGACATCACATTCTTCATTCCTGTTATTGGTATTTTGTGTTATTTATCTTATTTCTTAACATGCTCTGCTAGATGCTTATCAATTTTATTCATTGGCCAGTAGATTATTTTTCTTACTCCTTTAAAATCAATAATTTAGGTCAAGTATCAGCATGTCATTGGCAGAAATAACTCTTCTTGCTATAGCAGTAAAGGTTGTTTGTTTATATACAGGGTGTCCCCTAAAAATGTATACATATTTAACATCTGATAGCTAAATTTTGAAAATGAAATGTATTTTAATAAACATTGCCTTTATTCAAAGTGTGTGTATACATTTTTTTTGAGATACCCTATATTTTACCAAAATAGCTGAAAGAACTGATTAGTAGGCATCAACAGGAATTGGGAAGTGCTAGTCTAGCGTGCGCTATTAAGAGTTGCAAAATCAAGGCTATATGAAAGAAAGTTTGTTGATACATGGAATTCTACCATGGCTCATGATTTAATAACCTAACAAAAATTCCTGTATCAAGTTCCAGTATGTTGCAGTTGAGAAGAAGCCCAGGTTTGGGGACCCATGCAGTGTGTCCATTCTTCCCCTTGAGACTGCTCCGCTCATAGACCTCTCACAGGCCCATCACAAACATCAGAGGTGGAGGGCTGAGGGAGAGACTGGCTGCTCTCCAAGGGGCTTCTTTGTGATTGCCGCATTTCCTTCCTCTGTGTTGGAAGGAGATGTCTCAGGTGGGCACGAAGAAGCAATAAGATTTGCACACTTTGTGCCCTCTCTCATAAATCCACCCAGATGCTTAGCTCCCATAACATTTTCTCTGGCTTTCCAATCTTACACTTCCCAGACCCCTGACCAACTAACTAAGTTATTTAATGTTGCTCAGAATTTCAAGGCCATCCCTATTTCCATCCTATCCTCCCGCTATACCGAGTCAACAGGTGTATAGCTCACTTATCTGACTAATGGGAGTACTGTTCTTAGTTGTTTTATTTCAGGACTATTCTTGAATATAGCTGGAGTTCAACAGTATTTTTTATTCTCTCCAACATCAGAAGGCACCCCATCCTGAATAAGACCCGGGTAACTTTATTCTTTGGTCAGCTGCATGTAAGGAATTCCCCAACAGGCCTTAGGTGTGGCCTGAAGGAGCTCTGTGGATACATGGTGCATAGACGTTTGCCACTTGGATTTCTTTTGCCACTTGGTTGTTGAGATTTACTTGTACATTTTGTACCTGCTTGGGCCCAATCCCAAATAATTGCCATTATGTAATTTGAGTTTAAACCCATTGAAGAAACTCTGTGAGGCAGTGTAGGACACGTGTCTCAGAGATATACCATGCAGGGGATAGTCAAACTTATTTACAAACCAACCCCTGTCAGTCACTGTTTAGGGGCTGTTGCTACAGGGCACTAATTTGCAGGTGCATCTGGGTTATCACACAGGCAGACAAAGCAGGCTGCAATATTCAGAGAAATTCTCAGGTAGTACGAAGCTGACATTTGGTCTGATGTGAATGAGAAACGGAAATGGTAAGTGATATTTTTGTGTAATTATATGATAGTGTTAGGCTTTCAATTAGATTGCAATTGGTCACAGAGTTTTAGAGTACTCTTTAATTTTAAAGTACTCTATTTTTTAAAGAGGAATAGATTATCACAGTTCAAATGACAAACAACACAAAAGGATTTGGAACTAAATATTTCCCAGTAGACATTCTACTCTCCTCTCTAGATATAATCATTATCAGTTTCTTAAGTGGTTTTTTTTTTAGAGTTATTAATGATACTAGAGGCCCGGTGCACAAAAATTTGTGCACTGGCTGGGGCGGGGGTCCCTCAGCCCGACCTGTGCCCTCTCATAGTCTGGGACCCCTCGGGAAATAACCACCTGCTGGCTTAGGCCCGCTCCCCGGGTGGCAGATGGCAGGCCCAGATCCCGCGCTGGGTCACAGATGGCAGGCCTGGATGGCGGCTGGTGGTGGGGCGGGGCGGTGGATTCCACTGTCTCGCCCCGCCGGCAGTATGCAAATTTAACGGCCATCTTTGTTGGGTTAATTTGCATACTCTTCTGATTGGCTGATGGGTATAACTAAGGTACAGTCCATTAGCATCTTTGTCTTTTATTAGTGTAGATATAGGCATAAATGCATACATGTGCATTTTATATTCAATTATTTTTTATTTGCTAATTTGAAAGGAAAAAATAGTATTCTAATTTTTATTTTCATTAATTTTTTTGGATATTTTCAAGCTATTTGATTTTATTCTTCTTTGGGTTAGTCTCATGTCCTCTGTATTTTTCTTGGTCTGTTTTTTTTATTGTTAGGAATATTTTCTATACTAAGTAAATTAGTCTGTGGTTATATAATTATAAATACTTTCCTTTGTATGTGTGTTTTGCAATGTAGATGGTTTGATTTACATTTTTTTGGATTTCCCTTTTTTCATTTCTAGTCTTAGAAAAGATTTTTCATTTCATAGTTTAAAGTACTCCCTTTTTTATTTTATTTTATGTTTTTTTATTGATTTCAGAGAGGAAGGGAGAGGGAGAGAGAGACAAAAACATCAATGATGAGAGAGAATCGCAGCTCTTACTGGGGACCCTGACAGCAATCCAGGCAAGTGCCTTGACCAGGAGTTGAACGTGACCTTCTGGTTCATAGAGCAGCCTCACCCACTGAGTCATGTCGGCCAGACTCCCATGTTTTCTTATGTTGTTTTTATATTTCTCCATATTTCTTATGTAATTTTTTTCTTTTTTGTGTGTAAAATATGATGACTATTAAATTATCCTAATACCATTTATTAAAATTCATATTTGAGCTACAAGTTTAAAATATAATCTTTATTATATTATCAGTTTCTGAGTATAGTTTTTGTTATTTTTGAATTTAAGAGTCTATTCCAATAGTCTGTTTATAAAATGCTATTTTTAACTTTAAAAAAGCTTAAATTTCCATTCATTATAGATCAAGTAACCTTAAGCATCTATGCACAAGTTTAAAGCCCATGTTAAAACAGCAATAACAACAACTTTATATTCGTCTCATCATCTATAATTAAATTGGACTTTAAAATATCAGTGAATACTTTTTAATAAAAGAAAAGAACTGGAGCAACAGGCCAGATAACGGGCTTCCTAGGAAGTAAATATTTTTATTTTCTAAAAAGAAATTTGGTTATTAACATCTCATGTTAAAAGTCTGTAGTTTCTTTCATATAATTTATTTTGTGTTTTAATATATTTTTATCTAGAAATAAGTCAAGTTAACTCAGAAATTAAAGATAAAATGTATTGCCTAAGGCCCTGATTCATCTAATGGCATCTGGATTCATTTATTTTTTGCAGCTAATAATTTAATATGATAAAATAGAAAGTCATAATAAATTAGAATACTAACAGTTTCTTTGAATTTAAAATATGGAAGGTGGGGGAGACTTTCTATCATTGAGAACTTTGGTTGTAAGTGTCATAGATTGTTCATTATATATCCAAATGCCTTTCCATTTATCTGCTAAGACCTGATTTTTCTATAGATGGAGATGCACTCCTATTTCTAGCCCTATGAGTCAAATCATGATCAATCTAAACCTGTCAATGTCATCTCAGTGGCTTTCTTGGGCCCCGGGAGGACCATCCTATATAATAAAAGGCTAATATGCAAATCAACTGATTGGCAGAACGACCGGTTGCTATGATGCACACTGGCCACCAGGGGGCAGACACTCAACACAAGAGCTGCCCCCTGGCAGTCAGTGTGCTCATACAGGGGGAGCACCACCCAGCCAGAAGCCCTGAGCCAAGCTCAAGGCTGGTGAGTGCAGCAGCAGTGGTGGGAACCTCTCCCACCTCTGAGGCAGTGCTATGGATGTCCTACTGACTGCTCCCTGGGGTGTGGGCCTAAGCTATCAGTCAGACATCCCCCGAGGGCTCCTGGACTGCAAGAGGGTGCAGGCCAGGCTGAGTCCCGCCCCCCCCCTCACACACACACACACCACCACCACACACACAGAGTGCACCAATGTTGTGTACCAGGCCTCTAGTTGTAATATAAATAGTTCCAGCTAGAGAACTTCTGAGATTTCCTGCTGTCAAGAGAGAAGGTGCTTGCTAGTGCCATCTCTTCTTTCTTTCCACTTTGAACCAAAGTGTGATGCCTGGCAGTCAAATTGCACACTAAATAAGAAGTCCTAAAGATCGCAAAATGGTCTTTATTATCACAGAGATAACATTACTGATTTACTGATTCAATCACTATATGTCTAGGAAACTATAGCTTTAGGGGGAAAATCATTATGGAACAGAAAATGACTTCTTCCTGATTTGATACATTACCTTATTTAAGCATGTAATACTGGCAGGCCTATTACAGAAATATTTCAAATAGTGGATTCCATGATGTTCAAAAATTTGATGCCAACCCTTTTTGTGAGATTCTATGGGAGCACAGAGCACAGACCACCCTGTTGTTTTCATTATTTAAGCATCTGTGGCAGCCCTCTATCATGGTCCCCAATGATCCCTGCCTTCTAATGTTTATGCCCATGTATAATTCCTTCCCCTTGAGTGTGGACTGGATTTAGTGACTTGCTTCTAAATAATGGAATGCAGTAGAGGTGTTGGGCTATCATTTCTGAAATCAGGTGACAAAGACTGTGGCATGTGTCTTGGATTATCTCTCTGGCTCTTTTGCTCACTCCCTGTGCTATGCTGGGAGCTGCTATATAGGAGAAACACTCCCTGTCTGTTTCTTCTTAACTCTCACTCTACTACCTTATTTACACCATTTCTGACACCAGATTTGTTGGGGGAGGGGGTGTTTTTTGACACCAACAATTCTCTGTGACACCAGTTGGGTGTAAACAATTGAATTCAATTCTGATACTAACTGAAGTTAATGCCGACCCTACAGGTTAAGGACTCAGTTCCACAAGACTCCCCTTCTCACTCCAACCCCTCGCCAACTTCAGACACCAGTCAAAAGTAATAGGCCCCAGGTTACCTACAAATCAGAGGTTCGCATGACTCCCTATTTGGATTTGATCATTTGCTAGAACAGTTCACAAAACTCAGGGAAACATTTACATTTAACAGATTGTTATGTAATAAAGGTTAGGGTCAAGGATACAGATGAACAGCCAGACCCAGAGATACATAGCACAGGTTCTGGAAGGGTCCCTAGTACAGAACCTCTGCTCTTGTGGAGTTGTGGTACATAAACTCCTGGTACCTGGATGGGTTCGCCAACCTGGAAGCTCCCTGAACCCCATACTATTGGGGCTTTTATGAGGCATTATCATGTAGGCATGACTAATCACTGACTCAGGTTTCTTATTATTTACAGCTGCCCTAAATAAGGTCCGAGTAACCTGGAATTTGGGTTTCTGGCCAATAGCCACCAAGGAACTGAGCCCTCCCTAACACACAGCTAGGGTTGAAAACAGATCCTACCAGCAGAGCCTTAGGATGACCACACTGCAGACACCACCTTAACTGTAGTCAGGGATTTTCTGCTTCATGTACAAAACTAGGAAAATCATGAAAAATGTTACACAGCTGCCGCTCATTAGTGTCATCATTCACCACTTAGTCTTCCCTACTCTTTCTCATTTGGTATGTAGTGGTTGTACATTAGCACACATAGTCTCTAATTCCTTCTCATCTACATTATCTGTTAAAATTTTGCTTGCACTAGACACAATTATAATAAAAGTAAAATATTTTCTTTCTGTGATAGACTTTAAATAGTGGTGATTATTATATTACATTCACTTAACTTTCAATATTTTTTTTCTTTCTTTTTTTTTCCCACTGAGGGATGCACATTTAGCAATAACAAAAGCTAAATGCAGTACAATAAAATTATGTGGGGAGGATTTCAATTTCATAGGAAAATGGTAAATTTATTATGAAATGTTTACATATTTGCCCTCATTTTAAAACATAACTGTTGGTTATTAAGCTATTTTTTCTCAGTTACAAATTCACTCTCCATATTCAAAATTTTAAAAATATATTTTTATTGATTTTTAGAGAGAGAAGAAGGGAGAAGCACAGAGAGATAGAAACATCAATGAGAGAGAAACATAGTCAATTTGCTGCTCCTGTACACCTCCAACTGGGGGTTGAGCCCACAACTGGGCATGTGCTCTGACCTGGAATTGAAGCTCTGACCTCTTGGTTCATGTGTCCATACTCAAACACTGAGCAATACTGGCCAGGCCATACTCAGTTATTTTTTATGCCAGGGATGGTAGTCTGACAACCACATTTTTTCTTTGCCAACTGGCTCCTCATTGGGTTCTGCCAGTAGAGACATTAGAACAAGTGCCAAAGAAGGAGGGAGAGAAAGGGATCTCTCTTGGTGTTCTTATTGGCATTGCTCCAGCATTGGCCCTTCACCTTGGGCGGCAGCCATTGCATCTAGCTTCTAGCTTTGTCGCTACTCTCAGAAGCAGCCTTGGCAGCAATGCCAGCACCAACCAGCTGACATGCTCCATCAGTGTCTAGGCCCAGCTACCCAGGGATCCTCTTTCAGATTCCAAGATGTTAACATTAGCCCCACAGCGTCTACTCCTCAGAGTCCTTGGTTCTAGATCTGTAGAGTCCTTCCTTCAAACTGTGAGCTCTAATAACCTCAACTCTTGGTCCCCGAGTATTAGGGGTATGAGTTACTTCTTATAATTATCTCTTTGCATCTCCGTATTGCTGTTTGTTTGTTTTTTCCTTGATTTTATAATGTCAGCTTAACAAATTCCCTGTACATAATACTTTCTTAAAAAATAACTTCTTTGGTTGCTATTTTCCCTGGAGGGGATTACAAATCCATAATAAAATATTACATCAGGCCAAAAGATAGGTTTGATTAACTTTTATTATAGGTTGTTTTGAAATGTGTTTTGATATTTACTGCTGCTCTTAGAACACAAATTTCCTTAATGGAAACCTCTTTTAAAGGAGACAAATAAATAAGATGGCAATGATCCATTCTCTACTGTCCTCCCAATTCAGAGAAGACTTCCAACCTTCACTAATGACCCCTTTCTCCGAATTTATATTTTCTTTACATACTCTGCTCCCCAATTTGATAGCTTATATACTATATTATTTCTGATTTTTTTACTTTTTCCCTCCCAAATAAGATTGGAGGCTCCTTGTGGATAATTAATCATTTTCATTCTCTTGTCTTTCATACTGTTCCTAACACCACTGTTTAAAAATATATATTATCCTATATAATAAAACCCTAATATGCAAATCGATCAAAAGGCAGAACAGCTGGTCACTGTGATGTGCACTGACCACCAGGGGGCAGATGCTGAGCTCAGGAGTTGCCCCCTGGTGGTCGGTGCGCTACCACAGCGGGAGCGCCACTCAGCCAGAAGTTGGGCTCACAGGTGGCAAGCGCAGCGACGGTGGCAGGAGCCTCTCCCACCTCCACAGCAGGCGCACATACCCTGAGGGGTCCCGGACTCTGAGAGGGTGCAGGGTGGGCTGAGGGACCCCCCATCCCAGTGAACAAATATCATTCACTGGGCCTCTAGTTTATAAAAAATTGTTGAACAAATTTTCCACAATGATCTACTTTTATATCAATAAAAATACTTATTTTAAAGAGGTCAGGGGAAAGAAATGTGGTAATGTCAGAGAAAATAAAAGGAGAGAAAGGGGTAATAAAGACTGATAGATTACAATTTGTTGCCCTAATTTAATAAAAACTATTTGCTGGGTGTCTTAAGATGGCGGCATAGGTAAACACCAGATATTGCTGCCTCGCACAACCACTTCAAAAATACAACTAAAAGACAGAACGGACATCACCCAGAACCACGGGAAGGCTGGCTGAGGGGAAATTCTTCAACTAGAAGGAAAGAGAACAGCATACCGAGACTCAGAGGAGGCACAGTGCGGAAAATACAAAGGTGCAGAGGTGTGCGGAGTGGGCTGGTGGCTGAGGGCACAGTTGTCTGTTTCAATCGGAAGGGAGGCTCAGGCACTGAGCTCCAGTTCTGGGCGAGTCTCTAGGGACCCAGACTCAAACGGGAGCAGCGGGACTGTCTGGCTTTGGTCAGAACTCGAAGGCAGCTTTCTCTCCGCGGTTTGCAGCGGTTGCTGGGACTCAGAGAGGCAGAGCCCCCGGGACAGGACTGAGAGCGGCCATAACTGCTCTCCCTCTCCGGCCCGCCCTGTTGATCCCGTGTGACCCGCCCCGCCCAAGCCCGGCACAGAGGCTTTTGCCCGATAGCCTCAGGCATAGGCTAGATTAGCACCTCCCTAGAGGACAGAAG
>NW_006293001.1:6664362-6675951 GCF_000327345.1 Myotis davidii
CTTGGGTGGAAAGGGGTGTGGGAGATGCGGGAAGAGACTGGACAAAAATTGTGCACCTATGGATGAGGACAGTGGGTGGGGAGTGAAGGCAGAGGATGGGGTGGGAACTGGGAGGAGGGGAGTTATGGGGAATAAAAAGAGGAACAAATGTAATAATATGAACAATAAAGATTAAAGAAAAAAACTATTTGCTGAATTTTTATTAAAATATATACTGCTAAATGTTTGAAAGTGACCAAATTTTATGTAAATATACTAAAAATGAATAGTTTTAATTTACATATAATAAAATATGCCACAAGTCAACAGCAGAGCTGGGAAGTCAACTCATGCATTTTAAAATTTTCATGAATGGGATATCTACACCCAAATATCTGGAAAAAATTAAAAGCTTATATCATAATTTTTAGACTAAAAAAGTTTAAGCATTTAAAAATACCTTTCTTATCTTCAGATATTACTTAATTTGTTGGACATTGTCCCATGCACCAAAAGTTGCTGGTTTAAATCCTAGCCAAGGCACATGCCCAGGGTTGCGGGCTCCATCTCCTCAAGGGGGGGATGCAGGAGGCAGCTGGTTGATGTTTAACTCTCACATTGATGTTTCTCTCTCTCTCCCCCTCTCCCTTCCTCTCTAAAACATCAATAAAAAAAATCTTTTAAAAAATGTTAAAATGAAATACTACAAAGTCAACAAAACAAACACATGGAAATTAAATGCCCACTGTCTGTTTTAACTTGTATGTTTGTTTTGACTCTGTCATATGCTCAAACTTCAGTGGAAGTCATGAGAACCTATTATTTTTGCCTGCTCCCTCCTTTACATTGGAAATATTCTTTTTTACTCAGAGGGACCTTAAGTTTGATGTAAGGGATTGTTTCCATTGCCAACTGCTTTCTTCCTTGCCAAGTAAGAGAGTTGTTGTGAACTCTTCAGTGATGCCTTCCCCAGGGTATTTGCAGATGTGGTTGGGAATAGTCATTTCATCCCCGACCTTTGCATGTCAGGTGCTGGGGTGCCTGGGGTGCCATGGCGATCACGGGGAAGCAGGCCAGCTGGCACCCCTGACCCCAGGGGGTCCAGGGTTGCTGGCTGGCCTGCGCCCGGGCTCTCTGTCCCTCTGATCCACAATGCGATCACCGGCTGCAGGCAGCCTGCACCCCCGGCCTGGGGTTGTTGCCTCGCCTGCCACCAGGCCCCCCAGCTTTTGCCTGCCCCCTGGGTTTCTGATCACTGTTCTTCCATCCTTCCCCTTTCGCCTCTCATGATTGTGCCTATGTATGCAAGTTAACCGCCATCTTGGTTGGCAGTTAATTTGCATATTGCCCTGATTAGCCAATGGGAAGCATGTCAGAGGTATGGTTAATTACCATGTTTGTCTTTTATTAGATTAGGTAGATTGTGAAACCATCACCACAGTAAATCTAGTTAATATCTGTCACAATACATAGTCACAAACACTTTTTTCTTGTGATAACTTAGATTAGATAGATAGATAGATTGTGAAATGGTCACCACAGTAAATCTAATTAATATCTGTCACCATACATAGTCACAAACACTTTTTTCTTGTGATAAGGACATGTAAGATCAATCTTAGTGCCTTTCAGATATGCAATACAGTGTCATTAGCTATAGTTGTCATGCTATACATTGCATTCCCATGACTTTAGCAAACACCTTTTATAAGACTAAGTTGCAGTCCATTATCTCTCTATTTAGAAGAAAACTCTTAAATCAGTTTAAGGTAGAAATACATAAAAACTCTCTACTAGTCTAAATGGTTTGTAGAATCTTTTATCCTTTTGTCAGTTTTATTGCATATACACATAATTTTTATGATATGCAAAATGGTAGCCTTTGTTTGAAGCAGCAGTTTTCTCATTAAACATTTTAGTGCAATCTTGAATCAAGGGAAAACTGAAAGTAGAGAATAATGTAGTGTAGATAAAAGGATTTAGATAGTCCTGACATGCTGGCAATAGAGTATTTGTGTGAGTGAGAGCGTGGGATGTTTTAGAGCACCAAAGTCATTGAAATCCTATATAGACATCTCTGCATTAACTAGAAAAAGATCTCTATCTTCACAGAGATTTTAAATCCTTGAAAAATATTTTACACGTCAATTGATGTAACAAAAAGTGGTGTAGATAGAATAAAGGTGTATTTCTCTCTGATATAACAGTCTGTCTGGTCCTGGCCAACAGGAAAGCTCTGCTCCACAAGGTTGTTTAGGTAACCAGGCCCCTTCCATCTTAGTTGTTCTGATCTCCTCTAGGTGCTTTCCTTGTCTGCAGCATGAAGGCTAGATGATGACTATCTGAAGTCTAGTTTACAGAACAAAAGAAAGCTAGCAACTTTAAGGCATAATTCAGACTTGTAACAAGTAATACAGAATTTGCACTCATCACTTACACTCCATTTGCTTGGCAAGAAGTAAGTCACATAAATCAACAGTAGCTTCAAGAAAATTACATTTCATTTGGGTCACAGAATCTTTAAAAATTTTCTTTTGAGAACTAGAACCTTATAAAATTTTGTAAATGTTTCATGCTATACTCCACATGTTCTAAAATGTGTATATTATACTTTTTAGGACATAGGAATCTATAAATATATAGAAGGGCATACATCACATACAGCCAATTCATGGTTGTTTGCATTTCTATTCATAGTATTTATGACAGTTTCTCAGTTTCTGATAAAAGTGTGTTACATTTGTCCACTATGAGAATAGTTTGTTTTTTTCCTTATTACTCCATCGTATAGGGTTTATCTCTTTCTAGGAAATTTATTAGTGCATATAAGTTCATAAATATTTTATCTTTTTCATGGCATGGTTTGGTTCTCTCTTTAGTTCTCCTAATATTTTGGCCAAAATAATACTGCTTGTTTTTCTTTTAGTTGATGTTTACTTTCAAGTATCTCTCTTTTAAACTGTAAATGTAGTCACCATATAAAGAGAGCAGAAATGGGAATCTCTTGCCTAAAAAGATGTGACTGCCTTTTCCTAGTTTTCATGGGTGAGTTTGTTGGTATGGTTGTAGCTCATTCTTTGTATCTCCGTTGGCCTTTTCCAGCTAATATTAAGATCAAAGCTAGTTTCAAGAATGTTTTAGTGATTAATAGTAACATTTTATCCTTAAAGTTTGCTAAAGAATTTCATGAAAATAGAAGGATAGCTATAATTATATCTGGAATGGCAAATTCTACAGATTAAATGAATGTGTGCAAATATTGAAGATAAGACTTTTTATATGCTGAGAATATTTTGAAAATCATTCACAAAGTAATGCCATCAGAGATAAACAATTGCCCTTTACAGGATCTCCTATTCACCCTCATGATTTTAGCTATTATTCTCATCAGTTATTTTACAGAGTTAACCTCTAGTCATAGCTTCTTTCCAAATTATGTATTCTTGAATTCCAACCAATGGCCCAACATTCCCACTGGCACTTGACACTCAACATCTGTTCCTTTCTTCCCTTAATTTTATTACTCATTAAGGTTAATTCTTCCCTAGAAATGTAAACTTTTAAAAGGCATGTGTACTCCAAATAAATATACTCTTTTTTATTATTAAAGGCTAAATATTAATTGCAATTAAGTGTTTCTGAAAGGAAGATACTGTGACTTTTTATTTTATGAAATAAAATACTGGCTTTGATCATAGTTTAATATGCATTTGACTCTTTGGCATGTAATACATAGACTAAAGTCATTGAGAATAGTACTCAAATTATCCACTTCCTTTTGTTAATTTGCGTCTATTAAATTGCAGCTGTTCCCAATGTGATCATTTATGATGTAACTATTAGAAGAGCAGAAGGTGACTGTGTCCTTAATGAGCTGGCTATTAGTTTCTTGAGAGCATATTTCTATCTACCTTTACAGCATCTGGTTGTAAATTTACAATTTATTTAGGACCATGGATATGTGTGTTGTGTCCCCTATTTAAAGGTGAGAACATATGCTTATGAGTTTCACCCATTTGTTAGTGGTAATTAACATATAAATGCACCCTGCAATATTTGAGCAGTATTGCCTGGATGTCAAAAAGCTTTAAAAGTTGTTTAATATTTTTTGAGGCAGCTCTTCTCACCTACTACATTTTCCCCATACTGCCTATTAAATATACCAGCCATCTGGAATTCTATTGCTGTTGAAGGATTCATTTAAATAAAACCCCACAACTTAGTTGGTTAATAATGCATTAAGCATCATGATACTGAAAAAAATAATTTCACTGACTAACTTTTTAGAGAAGTAGGCCATATATAACAGTTATCTGTTGGCTATCTAGGCCCTAGATATATCAGAAAACAATTTAAGTGTCTTCACAAGTATGTAGATATATGCTTCTTATTAAAAGAGAGTCTACTCATAGACATAAAATGTGGCATGTCATAAGCACAGTTGAGAGAATCAGGAAAATAAAAAATTGTAAAAATTAGTGGTGTAAATCAAGTATTCAAAGAACTTTAGAATGTTCAGTAATTATTCTGCCAGGGTATTTAAATGAATGAAAGTCATAAATTGTATACTTTAAAATAAAATGTATAAATCTTCTGTCTTGCAAATTGGGGTTGAGGAAATTTGTGAATTATTTTAGGAGTGGTAAAATATCCTTAGCTTTGAGTATAAATCAAATGGAGATGGAATACATTAATAGAATTGGGTTGTAAGCTTAGCCAGGTGACTAAGAAGCTGTGTCATTTTTATGGGTCTTAGTTCCTTTCCTCATTCAGAAATAAGAGAGTTGGGTGAAGAGGAAGAGTTCACATAGTGGTCTCTGTCTTTCCACTATATAAATCCAAACGCCTCTCCATGCAGACACCACCACTCACTGCTTACCTTAGCTGATGACCCTGAAGATATTTGAGTTTGTCTCTTGGAAATAGCTCATTTCAATGGTCACTTTCTTAGCTAGAATTTTATCATTTAAAATGTCACACATACCTCAATGGGATTAAATAGAGCACACCAAGAAACATACAAGAAAGAAACAAGATTCTGGTTGCCTGAAACTTAACACTTGCCCTATCTGTATTACTAAAAATATACATAAGCTCCCTTCTTCCCCACCTAATTGTGGTCTCAAATGTAGTTTTTCCTGTAAATTTCTACATGATCATTCTTACATAGGCTTTAGGCATTGCACAGGAAAGACTCTAGGTAATATAAATGTTCATTTATCCTTGAATAAAGTAACTAATGGCAAGAAAATGTTAGTAGAACAGTGGAGGACTTTTGGCAGATAGCATACTACTTCCAAACATATGCTCTCTAGAATTTGGCAACCTGCAGATGTTTCAAGGGGAACCCATCAGCAGAGTTGTCTTTTTGATACAAGTAGTTCTAGGGCATCCTGCATGTATTATCATATGACTTTAATCAAAGTCTGCAAATATCTGTGGGTGAAGAATAAATTCATGTATTATGACTTTGGTGTCACTTTGATAAACGTTGCTGGCTATGGATTGGAGGACGAAATATAGGTGCTACAATTTAAGGATATATTATTAATATCCATATTTTCAATCATTACAAGTCACCCATAACTGATTATGAGTCACTAAATTTATTTAAGATACCTATCAGAGTGTAAGCTTTGGAACAATTTTGATGAATTTACACTTTCTGACTCCTGAGTCACCTTTCTCATACCTACTTGATTTTATTCTATAATTATAATTTTCTAAAATATTCTTTTAATGTTTATATCAATAAAGTTGGAAAATATTTTCTTAGTTGTTGTAAAGATAGAAGAAAACCTTTAGATCAAGTTTCCTATTTGCAAGGGGTGGTGTCTCATTTTGCAAAGTGGTTTTTCTGAATTACTCCATCTCCTTTGATATTCACATCAGATCTAAGAAGTGACCTGAGATGTCATTTCGATTTTATAAATGAAGGTACCGGTGCTCAGAAGGAACAACAGCTCAGCCATCATCAGCTCCTGACGGGCAGAGCAGCCTCTTCCGGATGTCCCGCCCCCATTCTGTCACACAGCATTAACTCCTCCAGCAGAGCGTGTCAATAGACCCTCACACAAAACCAAGTACAGAGTGACTGGCTCTCAAACGTTAGAGTTCATTGAGATCACCTGGAGGGCTTATTAAAAATGCATCATATGTTCTCAGTCCCTATAGATAATGACTTGAATAGGAACTAGAATTGGCATTTTAAATCAACACTTCTGGGTATTCTGTTTCAAGTAGACAGAAAATCTCACTATGTGAAATTCTGATTTTAAAAAGTGCACCCCGAATTTTTAGTGGCTTATAAAATATTAGACCTGAATCTATGGTTTCTGAGTATAAGAGAGACACATATTAGTAAATTTTATGCTTATTCATCTAGTTTCTGTGTAAAACACAAGCTGATTTTGATAACGAAGAGTTCACGCTGATTGTATTACTTTATGCTCTAGGGTAGTGGAAGCAATATTCTTGTATTTAGCATATTCTTGAATGCATAAGAGTAGAAATAATTTATTTAAGCCATAATTTCTGTTCTCTCTCTCCCTTACCTCCCCATTCTACTATGAATAAACTAGTGATATAAAGGAGATTTATGGTGGGATTAAAATGAAAAGCAATTAGAAGAGTAATTAAAAATGGGAACTGACATGTCTTGATATGCCTAATGTAAAAAAATATATAAATATTTCAGGGAAATTTTATTTTGTTACTTAAAAAATTATGAAGCAAGGGGAAGCACAGTGTTGGTTCTCACTAGCTCCCTAATCACCATCGCCTTATCAGCTGCGGCCCCAGCTAGAGCCAAGAAGGGAAATGCAAAGTGTATTTAGCTAGAGAAAGAACTGCTACTACCAGAAAATAACAACAAAAAATCTCCATTATATTGAAAATACTGAATCTTTAACTCCTTTGCTTATGGTAAATGAAGAAATGACCTCCATAATGTACTTTTTTTTTTTGGCCTGAGTTAAACAGAGTTCATTGATAAATGGTAAAAATAAAGGGTTTACAGTTTCACCACCAGCCTGACATTGAGGTGCTCCAAGGACCTGCTTCCAAGTGAAACTGACCTAAAGAAAGAAGAAAAAGCCAAACTATTTGAAATCTCTGGAAATGACCTTAAGAGCACAAACCAACCGAGGACCTACTACAACACAGTAAGAATTTGGCGATTCCATGGTATTTGAACCAAGCCTTCTCTCTCCCAGCATAGCTATCACTCCAGAGTGGTACAGTTAAAACATAGGACTCACTCTCCCACCAGCTTTCATTCAGAGGGTAATGCTCTCCCTCTTTCAAATACTTGGAGTTATCAAACATTATAGGACAGGAGGTGCAGAACATCAGTAGTTATCTTCCCGAGCTACCTGTTGCCGAGGCTAAGTTCTAGGTGAGTGCAGCTGAAAGATGGGGCTCCTTTTTGCTACACTAAAAAGACAGAGGGTGTACCTCAGACATGGCACCACTGAGACTACTGGGCCCCAATCACTGTGGCTCCAACTCATGGGGAGGATGTTCAATGCTGAGAGAAGCAAGCTGAGGAAGCCTGAGGGTTCCCCCATCCACCAAGCATTCCGTTTCTAAAGGAGAGGTGCACTCAGAAGTATACCATTATCCCTTCCCCCAGCACGAAAGCCTTGGCTCAGAGATTTTGCTTGGGAAGAGAAGCACAGCATCGAATTGAGAACTCCAAATTCCTTCCCCAGGAAACTAACTGACTTCCTTTGCGGACAAGTTCCACAAGTGTGGACAAGGTCAAGCTCAAAGACAGTCTCAAAAACGTTGAAAACTGTGGTGGCAGGCTATTGATGTTGGAGCTATCAAATACTATAGGGTAGGAAGTTTCCCAGAAAGAGAAAGAGAGACAGTTGAGAAGAACCCTTCAGGGGTCAGAACAAATCTCAGTCACTGATTTGGGGAACTACCCCATCAAAGGACTATGAATTTGGTTGGATAAATCTGTAAAGCAATTTATGCCCTAGGGCATTTTTGAAAACAATAGAATAATCAACAATTAGTGGTGCTTAACAGTTGGGTGTGGTCAGGGAATTGAGACAGAGAGAGCCCTGCCATAGCTATTTTAATCCCAGGGTGACTGAATATACTGAAGGCTGCATTACCTGAGAAGTAACAATAGGGGCCTCACACTAGCACCCACATCATGGGAGAAATAAACTATACTAAAGTAATCCAACTAGTCACTAAATAAATATACAAGTAAATTACAATAAATAATAAGTTTCAGAGTCAGGGGTGGGGGATGGAATGGGAGGGGGTGAACCAGGACCAGACTTGCAAAAAATGTGATTTACCATACCAGTTTTCAACAAAATATTTAGAAAATATACAAATAAACAGGAGAGTATGACCCATACACTGAGGAAAAAGCAAGCAACAAAAACTTCCTATGAGAATAAACAGATGTTAAATTAACAGAAAAAGACTTAAAGACTTTAAAGAACTAAAGGAAACCATAATTAAGAAGTAAAGTATGATGACAATGCCATGTAAAGTAGAAAATATCAGTAATAACATAGAAACTATAAAAAAACAAGAAATAAATGAAAATACTGACCTTAAAAAGTATAATAAGTTAAATGAAAAATTCACTAGAAGACCCCAATCATAGATTTGAATCAACAGAAGAAAGATTTACCAGACTTTGAAAACTTGAGAGACAGGCTGGTGTGTCTCAATTGGTTGATTGTCATCCCATGCATGAAGAGGTCAATGTTTTAATTCCTGATCAGGGCACATGCCAGGGGTTGCTTGCTTTTCCCCATTAGGGGGCCTGCAGGAGGCAGTTGATTGATGATTCTCTCTTATCAATGTTTCTCTCTCTCTCCTTCTCCCTTCCTTTTTCTCTAAAAAAAAGTCAATAAAAACATATTTACAAAAAAGAAAAAGAAAACTGAAAGAATGACAGAGCTGATGTATGGTGAAGAAAAGAAGAAAAAGAATGAAGATCAATGAAAATAGCCAGAGAGAAAGGTGAAACACTATTAAATGTACGGCGACATTTGTATATATGCATATAATGCAAGTATCAGGAGGAGAGAGTGAAAGAACAGAAAAATATATTTGAAAAAATAAGGGCTGAAACTTTACCAAAAATATTGAAAAACAATGATCTACATATTCAGGAAACTCAGTGACTCAAAGTACAATAAATTCAAAGAGATAAAAAAAATAGACATATCATAGTCAAACTGCTGAAAGTCAGATTCAGGAAGAACTTGAAAGCAGCAAGAGAAAAACAACTCATCACTTAAAAGGGAGCTCTATACACTAGCAGCTGATGTCTACACAGAAACAGTGGAAGCCAGAATGTAGTGGGCTAACACATTCAAAGATCTCAAAGGAAAACACTAACAACAAAGTGCCCTAGTCCATCAAAGATATCCTTCAAATTGAAGGTAAACTAAAGATATTCTTAGATAAACAAAAGCTGAAATAATTGATTGGTTGGAGACTCACCATATAAAAAAGGAAGTTCTTCAGGCTAAAAGCAAGTGACCTCGGAGAGTAATTGGCATGGAGATGAAAAAAAAAGAATACCAGTAATAGGCAGTATAAATACATATATCTTCTCCTTTTCCTCCCTCCCCTGTTTTAAAAAGCAATATAAAACTATATATAGTTGGGCCTATAACATAGACAAGTAATATAGTTGCCTATAAATAGCACGAAGGAGGTGGCTGGGAGCAGTGCTGCCTTTGGCTGAGGAAATGACTCCAAAGTCCACAGCAACAAATGAAGAGCAATAGAATAATGCAGAACAAAGTTAGTATTCTAGTCATCTTCTTTTAGCTTTTTAAAAGACACCAAACTTTAATTATCACGCTGGATTATTAGTTTTATAGCAGTTATAGATCTATATGTAATAATAATTCCAAAAATGGGGTGGGGAGGATAGAATAACATATATATCACTGAAATAAAATTAATATATATGAAGCTTAGTTCCTAATAAGTTAAGGTGTATATGGAAAGTCTTAGAGTAAAAATTAAGGAAATAATTGAAAAAGATATAGTATAAAATCATTAAATTAAAATGCTACAATAGAAAATATTGCAAAGGAAAAAATGGTGAAAAAGGAATAGAGAAAAAAAAGACATGAGAAATATGGAAAAGAGAAAAAAATGGTGCACAAATCCATCTATATCAATAAAAAAATTAAATATGAATGGATTTAATAAAGCTATCCCAAAGTAGAAATTGTCAAAATGGAGAAAATCAAGATCTAACTGTATGCTATCTACAGGTTCAATGACACAAACAGATTGAAAGCAAAATGGTGGAAAAGATATGCAATCATCCAGTTCAACATCGGCCTAGAGGTTTTAGGCAATTAGGCAAGAAATAAAAATCATTCAGATTGGGAAGGATGAAGTAAAGCTATTTCTATTCATAATTGACATGATCTTGTAAATAAAAAATTCTATAGAACACACTAAAAGACTATTCAAATGAATATATTTATTCATCAAGGCTTCAGGGCACACGATCAAAATACAAAAATTACTTGTATTTCAATACACAGGCAACAAATAATTTGAAAATGAAATTGTAAAATTTTTTTTATGATAGCATAAGAAAAAATATTTAGGAATAAGTTAACAAAATAAGTGTAAATCTTGTACTTTGAAAACTAAAAAAAATTGCTGAAACTAGAGAAGACCCACATAAAAAAAATTTGTGTTCATGGACCAGAAGATTTACTATTGTTAAGATGGCAGTCTTCCCCAAAGTGATCTACAGATTCAACATAATCTCTGTCAGACTGCTATGTAAAAATTGACAAGCTGAGCCTAAAAATCTTATGAAATTGTGGGGACCCAGAATAGTCAAAACATTCTGAAAAAAGGACTAACTTGGAGGACTCACCTTTGTCCACCTAAAAACTTCCTATATAATAAAACGCTCATATGCAAATTGACCTAAGCCATCAGTCGGACACCCCTCAAGGGCTCCCGGACTACAGGCCGGGCTAAGGAACACCCCCTCCCCTGAGTGCACAAATTTTGTCCACCTGGCCTCTAGTACTATATAAAACAATAGTAATCAGAAAAGTGTGGTAGTAGTATAAGGATGCACATAAACAAATGAGATGTAATTGAGAGCTCAGTGGGGGAAAAACAACATGTGTCTATGGTCAACTGATTTTTGACAAATGTGCCAAGATCATTCAATGCGGGGTGTGGGGTTGGGGGAAGGAGAGAGAGTCTTTTTAACAAACTTCTGGGGCAACTGAATATCACATGGAAAACAATGAAATTGGAACCATGACTTATAACATCTATAAAAATTCACTAGACATGGTCCAGAGATATAAGTGTAAGTTATAAAACTGTAAAAATCCTGGAGAAAATCCTGGGTTAATCTATATCAATTCAGATGTAACAATCAATTCCTAGATATACTAACACCAAAAGCAGAAGCACGCCGAAACCAGTTTGGCTCCGTGGATGGAGCGTCGGCCTGCAGACTGAAAGGTCCCAGGTTCGATTCCGGTCAGGGGCATGTGCCTTGGTTGCGGGCACATCCCCAGTGGGGAGTGTGCAGGAGGCAGCTGGTCGATGTTTCTCTCTCATCGATGTTTC
>NW_006293001.1:6676081-6677953 GCF_000327345.1 Myotis davidii
AAGAAAAGACAACTCACAAAATGAGAAAAATATTTGTAAATCATATTTCTTATAAGGAACTTCTCTATGGAATATGTGAAAAAGTTGTAATACTTAATAATAAAAGGACAGGTAACTCAACTATAAATGGACAAAGGCTTTGAATAGAAATTTCACCATACAAGATATATAAATGGCCAATGAGCATGTGTAAAGATGTGCAGCAGCATCTTCACCATGGGTAGACAAGTCAAAACCAGAATGTAATATTGCTTAACATACTCAGATGGCTAAAATTTAAAAAGTGGATGATTAAAAAAAAAAAGTGGATGATTGATGAAGATAGTGAAAAATTAGAATACTCATATTCTTAATAAATACTCCCAGTGTGAATTTAAAATGGTGCTGCCAACTTTGAAAAAAGTATTGAAATCCCTGAAATGTTTAAACATAGAATTTTCATATGACCCAGCAATTCTACTCCAAGGTATACACCCAAGAGACATACATCTATACACACAAAAAACTAGTGTACCAATGTTTATAACAATTTGCCTCAAAATAGTCAAATGGAAGAAACTAGCGAAATGGAGAAAACAACTCAACTGTCCATCAGCTAATGAATGAATGAATGAATGAATGAATGAATGAATGGTGATATATTCATGTAATGGAATATTATTGAGCCATACAAAGCAATGAAGTAGTGGTAAATGCTACAAAATTAGTGAACCTTGAAAACACTACTAAGTAAAAGAAGTCAGCCGCAAAGGATCACATATTATGATTCCACTTACATGAAAGTCCAGGGAAGGCATATCAGAGACAGAAAGTGGAATAGTGATTGCTTAGGACGCGGGCGAGGGTGTGATGGAGGGAGACTAGGGAAGTTATAGCTAAACTGTCCAGGATGAATATCTGGAGGTGAAGACCATCGGGGTCCATCTTAGAGATAGTTCATCATAAAGCATATCATTTTACAGTGGCTCCACTTCTATATAATTAGGAGAATCAAAGGAAAATTTATAAGCAGGCCTTTAAAAGTCATATCCACAGTTTGTGAGAACTGAGACCTTGCAGTTTTGTCTAAGGTCCTTTGTGTGTTCATTTTCTTTGTTTACTTATTTTTTGGTTGTTTTTGTTTTCCCCCTTGATGCTTAAAAGAGCTAAAAAATAAGGAAGGTTCAATTTTCTGATCTTTATGTGGATATTTATCTTGACAATGTGCCAAAGAATTATCAGAAAAAAAAGAGCAGCCCTCATGGTAGCTATTATTTCCTTGGGATAAAAGCAAATGTAGTGATAGTCAGTTAATAGTAATCTCATAGTACAAATAACAACAATAAAAAACTTATAATTATCAGTGTCATGTACTGCTTTATGATACTATTAAATTGTAATCTGGCTTCTTATGTATGCTCTTGTCTCCTTATCTAAGTTTATAGTATAATATCTAAAGTCTACTAGGCACTCTAATATTTATTAAATATTTTTCTGTGAATTAGTCCTATAAAATGCCCCATTTATTCCTCAGATTCCAAGCTGGGATCTTCATAAATCAGACTCCTAAAATATAGAAATATTTATATGAGAAGTATTGAAGCCATCCTTGAGCGTCAAGAGTATGGGTTTAAAACATGATTATGTTTCTCACCCGGAAACATAGTCTCTTGCTTTTGTCTGTTTTTTTTTCATTTTAGCTTTTCCCTTGGGTTTGACCAAAGGAACTGAGTCCAGAGACCTCTTTCAGGGACACTCATGTGGCTCTTCCTCTTCCTCCCCTTGCTTCCAACAGGGGATTTAGTTTGTACTTTCCAAGTGATAATCTTTTCCCTACTTCCGTTTTGTTCTCTCAAATCTATTGCCTATTCTCTGAGTGCTTTTAATTTTTTT
>NW_006293001.1:6678870-6680174 GCF_000327345.1 Myotis davidii
AAAACACATATGTAATTACATATTGTTTTTGTGATTAATCACTATGCTTTAATTATGTTAAATTTGTAACAATGAAATTGGGGGTCACCACAACATGAGGAACTTCCTTAAAGAGTCGCGGCATTAGGAAGGTTGAGAACCACTGCCCTAACTAGTTTAAGTGGAGAGAGCGATGGTGTAATGATTAGAAATTCTGTATGCTTAGCTAAGGCTTACCATCGACCACCTCTGAGTAGCCATGGACAGGTCACATTACCACTTAGGATAGGGATTTCCTCATTATGCAATGAAGGTAATAGATCAGGAGAGAGTGATGGTGTAATGATTAGAAAAATTCTGTATGCTTAGGTAAGGTTTTACCATCGACCACCTCTGAGTAACCATGGACAGGTCACATTACCACTTAGGATAGGAATTTCCTCATTATGCAATGAAGGTAATAGATCAGTCGACCTAGGCCAGTGATGGCGAACCTATGACACGCGTGTCAGAGGTGACACGCAAACTCATTTTTTTGGTTGATTTTTCTTTGTTAAATGGCATTTAAATGTATAAAATAAATATCAAAAATATAAGTCTTTGTTTTACTATGGTTGCAAATATCAAAAATTCCTATACGTGACACGGCGCCAGAGTTAAGTTAGGGTTTTTCAAAATGCTGACACGCCGAGCTCAGTAGGTTCGCCATCACTGACTAGGCCTTTCATTCCTGTTCCACATTATGGAATGGGGTATTTTATTGTTGTGTCAGCAATGTGTGTTTATTTTAATGCAAGAACACTACAGTTTTTACTGTTGGTATGCAGCTACATGCCTATTTTTTATTTTTCAATCTGAAAGTATGTGCCCAATAACTTTCTAGGTTTGTCTGTTCACTACTATTGGTTAAAATTGGTTAAAATTCCAGATTGAACTGCCTGGGATGCAAGTGCACTCATTTGAACTGGCTCCTTCTAAATGACTAACGTTGATCAAGTGTCTCTCAAAGCAACAGGGAAGTAGTACTTGTTTATCTAAAAGATAGCATCAGGAAGTTATTACTACTTAAAACTACTGTTTCTACCCTGCACTATTAAAGAAAAATATTTTTGAGCAAAATCTTTCTATGCTGGGCATCTATGAAAAGGGTATTTTATTTGTTTTACAAGTTTAAGTAAAATTGACCATTTTTGAGTTATTTGAAGGTCCCACAAATAAATTTTTTATCTAAAGGAGAAAAGAAATTTGCTCAAATATATTTTAGCTTATGTCACAAGTAAATCCAGAAAGACATATGTTACTCTTTGAAGTGTGAGTTTTTTTTA
>NW_006293001.1:6685034-6687072 GCF_000327345.1 Myotis davidii
GAACACTACATTTACTGTTGGTATGCAGCTACATGCCTATTTTTTATTTTTCAATCTGAAAGTATGTGCCCAATAACTTTCTAGGTTTGTCTGTTCACTACTATTGGTTAAAATTGGTTAAAATTCCAGATTGAACTGCCTGGGATGCAAGTGCACTCATTTGAACTGGCTCCTTCTAAATGACTAACGTTGATCAAGTGTCTCTCAAAGCAACAGGGAAGTAGTACTTGTTTATCTAAAAGATAGCATCAGGAAGTTATTACTACTTAAAACTACTGTTTCTACCCTGCACTATTAAAGAAAAATATTTTTGAGCAAAATCTTTCTATGCTGGGCATCTATGAAAAGGGTATTTTATTTGTTTTACAAGTTTAAGTAAAATTGACCATTTTTGAGTTATTTGAAGGTCCCACAAATAAATTTTTTATCTAAAGGAGAAAAGAAATTTGCTCAAATATATTTTAGCTTATGTCACAAGTAAATCCAGAAAGACATATGTTACTCTTTGAAGTGTGAGTTTTTTGCATGTAAGTAACGGCAATGCAGGCAAAAATGAATGTATGTCTAACAGAGCTAAATTGGCTCAACTTTAGGCTTATTTCTTTTCTTTAAGAGGATATTCAAAATAGTTTGTTACTTTTGACACTCATGAACTGACACAGTTTCATATATTGTAATCCCCTCTACTTGGCTGATGGATAATTTTAAAGGATCAGCATTATCTAGAACACATTGATTATTTTTAAATGTTTAATTATGTTCTTAAAAATAGTCCTTGATATAAGAAGAAAAAAACTGACTCATATATGTTTTATAAATTATGATGTCTTTGATTTAAAAAACAACAACTGCAAATCATAGAAGAACAGATGATTTTTATTGAAAGTATACGTAGTTGATTGTTCAATGAGGTATCATTGCTGTTAAAGGAATTTTACTGATTACATTTGTCATTACTTTCCTTTTTTAGAATTAGTACATTTTTCTCTTCGAGTTCAACTTTGGGCATCTCAGTATTGACAACTGCCCATTTTTTATGTAGACACCGTTCAATCTTCTGGCATTTCAAAATGCTTTTAATCCTCTTCCTCTAACCCATTGCTGACAAATGCAAAGCCTGACAAACAATTGAAATCTGAAGATAAGAGTGATGCTGAATGTATGTAATAGAATAACTTACCCTGGTCCTCTATATAGTGTTAATTATTCCAACCAATAAGTAGAGGCAGGAGAATCACTTCCTTATATTTGCTCAACTCAGAATGACAGGATATGTATATAGCATATTTTTTATTTTGATCCCTTCTAATTAAGACAAGGAATTTAAATGTCTACAGGTCTGTCTTTATTTTGTAATGAAAACTGGGAAAAAATAATTCATACTTCTGAATAGTTTTTGCTGTTCTTGTATGTAAGGCCAACTGAAACTTATTATAAATAATTTGCATCATTCAGTTCAAATTTTACATATTTAACTGTTCTCCTTGAGTTTGACTTTAATGAAATAGGTCCCAATTTCTGGCTACTAATCAGTCCCATAAATGTATCACTTGCTCTGACCTCAAATATTCCCATTGCCCAATGGCAGAGGAAGAAGATGAAAGGGATCCTTGAAAGCTCAGTAGTAGTTATATGCTGAATATGCACCCAAATGCCTGTGCATGTTGTGTGGTCTACAGATGACATACAGTATATAAATAGAATAGTCAGGGAGTTGAAGCCTTTTGTAGACTAGAATAGAAGAAATCAATGGACAATTTCTTGAATTCTCTGGCCAGTGGGGAAGACCTATCTTTAACTGTCAGACCTTTGTTACCGGTTGAAAGGTAGCAGTAAATTGCAGCATCATGTCGCTTTCTACTACTGTGCAAGTTATTAGAAAAGCTGCTTTAAAGAAATATAGACTGACTTTCTTTTAAAGGATGACAGCTTATTACTACTAATTCCTGTCAAACAGAGTTTTCCCTTCCTTCTGCACTTTGAAACTCTCCATGAACTTCATAAACATTAAGAGAGAGCAAATAAGAATCATTCCTTC
>NW_006293001.1:6687085-6705449 GCF_000327345.1 Myotis davidii
TCAGTCTCAGCCATGTGGCAAATGTTCCTAGAAATGGAGGAATTTAACAAGATGAGAAATACTCTCAACTAGATCATTTCAGAACTCTCACAACTAAGATCATTTTCAAATTGTACTGGAAATGAACCTAAAATGATTTCCACCAACACTTTAAATGTGCAACATGTGACCTTTAAAATCTGCACATTTTTGTTGTGCAAATGTTAGTTTCTAACTTTAAACTAAAAGTTTAATTATAAAAGCAATATATGAACATCCCAACAAAATAAAATAGTGCAGAAGAGTATAAAATTGAAAACCTATCTGTTCCTGTGATTACTAGTTTCTCCAAAGATAATGGCTCTTTCAGAGTTTGGAATTTTCATTTTTTTGGTATCTTTACTGAAATATGCTTATGTATATACAACATGTGTTTGTATAAAGATACAAGTTCAAATTCTACTCTATTAAAATGTGTAAGAAGCCAGAGTAATGGTCATTAGTTCATGATGTAAGAATATATTTAATCACTTTACATATCTAGTATAGCCCTACTGCTACTCTTCCCCAGTTTAGGGAATCTCTACTTGGTATAGGGTTATCATGTTGTTATTTCCCACCAGAAGCTATTCCCCATGTTCTGGAGGAGAACTGTGACATGGTGGGAATTTCTAGGAATCTTGCTTCCTAGTCCGGAAGGCATGATGTTTCTAAGGGCAGTGAGTTATTGCAGAGGCTCTGTTTTGGTGTGAAGATCAGGGTTCAAAGCAGATGTGTCATTGTGTTTCTTTGTGTTTGTTTGTGGATCGGAGACAAATGAAGCGCATCTATAAAAGACATGTTATGTTTGGAAAGTAATGGCAACAGTAAAAATGGCACCACTTATAAGAAGTTCTGCCAGCAGTTGATAGCTGCTTCCCTGCAAGTAAGAACAATCCTGCCCCTCCGCTCAAGTCCAAGTGCTTCTGGTGTTCAGTAGCAGTTTGGTATTCGGACCAGTAGGAACTGCACTACACATATAAGGGTCCTGTCTAGCTTTTTCCCCCACGTCTTTTTGAAACTGATAGCAGCTTAAACTTTAGAATGACACTATGTGACAGGAGGCTGACTCAAATTCAGTAGGCTTTGAAAACATATCTTTTCTTATGATGTTTGATTCAGAAACAGCAAAGTGTAGGTCTGAAAATGTTCCATAAGTATGAAGAGGGATATGAAGTTTAAAAAGTAGCTAAAGGAATATTACCTGCATGAAAGGGGGGTATTGATTGACAAATGTCCTCTCCTAATAGAGATTGGTGTTATAATAACCTAGAAAATGCTCGGATGTAGAACAGGAAAACTTTAATTCACTGGAGCCTTAAAACTGAGGTTAAAAAAATGAGAAAATTTATATGTAGCTATTTTCCTAAGCAGAGTAATAATTGATGATATTGTTGCTTCAGTTTTGATTGTTTTTGTTGTAACTGTTTATTAGTTTAATTTTTAATTTCTTTAAAGACAGGAACCAAGTGATCACTGGAAGCAGGGTTTCACAACCACCATGAACATCTGAATAGCAGATAAAACTGGTGCCCCTCAGTAGACTATTACTGTCCCACATAACTGTAGAGATTGACACTAAGCTTTTACAAATATTTATAGTGATTGGACATTGCCACAACATTTAAGTTTGTAATCAGTGGACGTATCATATTCTATTGCTAAATAACAAAATTACCACAAACTTGGCTGCTTTAAATGCCCCATAATTATATACTGTGGTTTTTATGGGTCAGGAGTCCTAGCATGACAGTGGGATCCTCTGCAAGGCTGAAATTAAGGTGCTGGCCAGGGCTGGGTTCTCATCTGGAGACTCAACTGGGGTCAGATCTGCTCCTAAGCTCTCTCAAGTTGTTGATAGGTTTCATTTCCGTGAAGCCCTATAATTGTTTCTTCCAAGCTAGTAATGAAGAGAAAAACACTGATGGAACATATCCAACACTGTTGTGTAGTCACACACAATTAATCACGTATACCCCTTTACCTTTCTGGATCCATTTGATTAGAAGCAAGTCACAGGTATTGCTCAGGCACACAGGGAGGGGCTTACACCAAGTGTGGTCACAAGGAGTTGGGGACCCTTTAAAGTCTGTGTGTCACGAAAGGTATTGTTAAAAAAAAAAGTTTGTTTTTGCTGTTGCTAATTTATTTTAAAATTAAACATTTTTATTAAGAGATTTAAATTAGTATCTTGTAAAAACAATTGTAGGGAAGATTTTCTCGATTCTATTTCCTTCTCTCTAGGTCTCTGCAGTTGGATTATGTACCTTTGAATAAACCCAATTTCTTCTTTAGAGATGGCTCCCATCTTCCACAAGAAAATACTGCTTGTGTGCCCGATGGGTGTGACATATATTTCTTCCTGACTTAATTCTTCAAAAACGTTTTTTAATTTCTGCTAAACTTAGTCAGTAATCAAGTTGTTTGCTAAGCTGCACATTTAAAGCTGGTTGGCAGCTCCATGTGATTCTCATACATTTTCTTTTCACCTTAGTAGTTTTATTTTTCTCACATGTCTCTCATTGTTTCTAAAGAGCTGGTAATAAGCTACCAGACTCCTGTGTCTATCAAAAGGGAAAAATTTCAAATCTGCTTCTGTCAGAGGTACACATTTTCCACATTTTGCACAACTAAACTTCTATATCTATATCTGTACAAAGAGTATAAGTCCTCTTAAAACCTACTTTACTACCCCTTCAAAAATTAATTAGAATCATAACTATTCATTCCTTTAGTTGAATGATAGATATTAGGGTAAAGAAAGGTCAAATGGATAATAGTTTTGGTTATTATATTAAGGAAAACAAATTCTTATTTCACTTTCTAGTAATATGCAGAATTTTTATTCAAACTGCTTGCATCTTTCCAATGGGCTTACGTTTTTATAATTATACTATACTTATGTGGATGTGTCTATGCTTTAAATTTTTCCTTCTTCCCTAATTTATACTGGCTTCTCAAGCAATGGTGTGAATAGGATTTGTGGTTGTTATTACCAAGGTCATCATCAACACTGTAACCATAATTTTTAAAAGCAACTAGAAATTATTGCTAGTCCCAAATTTCTAAAGTAGGTAAAATTTAAACATAAGACAATATAATATAGAAAGTAGAAAAATGATCAAACTTAAATGATTAAGTATGTTAATATTCTTTAATTTTATAAAAAGAAGGGAGAGATATTAATTTTAGACTACATTAAGACAAGTGTGCATGGTAAAAATTTGAGGGTAATCAATAATAATTTCAACTATAGTTTAGTTTCTAAACAAGGAATGGGGAAAGGAAATAGAGAAAATTATTTTAAAATCAATAAAAGTTAGGCATGAAATATAGAAGAAAATATAAATTAAAAAGCAAATTGCCCTGGCAGGTGTGGCTCAGTTGGTTGGAGCATCCTCCCATGCACCCAAGGATCACAGGTTTGATTCCCAGTCAGGGCACGCATCCAAGTTTCACATTCCATCCCAGGTCAGAGCACATACGGGAGGCAACCAATTGATGTTTCTCTCTTTCACACTGGTCTCTCTCTCTCTCTCTCTCCCTCTTTCTCTAAAATCAATAAAAACATATCCTTGAGTGAGAATTAAAAATAAATAAATAACAAATTAAATTATAGAAATGCAGGCACATAACTAAAATGAATATAATGTAAGTTGATTATTTTCACCCAATAAACTGGAGGCATTCTACAATTATCTATAATAATAAAAGCATAATATGCTAATTAGATCAGACGTCCTTCTGGACTAGCTGGGGCTGCAGCCATGGGATCCAGGCAGCCGCCATGGCTGCGAGGGAGGGATCCAGGCAGTCCCCATGGCTGTGAGGGTGGGATCGAGCCGTTGTGGCTGCCAAGGCCTACTCTTGCATGAATTTTGTGCCTCAGGCCTCTAGTATAAAATAAAACAAATCTACCTAAGTGTTATTTTCACTAGATACCCATCAAAGGTAAAACTTAAAAAATAGAAAATTAATGTTACCAATAAAATCCCATGCCTCTGTACCCTATTCACACACACAAAAAAAAACTCAACTGGGATGAACAATTTTAATATCAAAATATTAATAAAATAGTATTTAAAGGCTCCTTGGTGATGGGGCAGGAAATATACAAGATGAACCTGGAACATCATATAGTACTAGAAATTAAGGAAATGCTATAAACAAGGAAACAAAACAAAAACTTCCCCAAATAGCAAAATAGGTAAGGCAGTATTGAATTATTATCCACAGTATAAAATAAATATCCATGAGCACACACTAATATAAATAAATAACTGACAAATAACTAGATGGGGGAGAAGAGACAAATATTCCATTTAGAAAATTCCAAAAATTTATGTAGATTCTCTACCTTGAAGGAGTGGGAGCGTAACTTCCACTCCTTACGTGTGGACTGCACATTGTGACTTCTTTCCTAAGAGCATAGTGTGGAAAAGAGAGTAGAGAGTAACTTTACAGTGGAAGAATTGTGACAAACACTACCTCAGCCAAATGATCAAGGTCAATATCAACAGTCCAATTTTATTGACAGTATGTGCCCTTGATATAATATCAGGAGAATGGTACTTTGCTTCTGTGATTTTCATCTCTCAAACCCATACCCTAGTCTTATGAAAAGAAATATATCTGACAAATTCCAGTATGGAAGCATTCTATTACATACCTGACCAGAACTCCTCAAAACTGTAAAGGTCAAAATTATGAAAAAATCTGAAAAATGCCACAACAAAGGAGCCACTGTATTTCCAAGAATTGCTTGTAACTTTTATATTTCCTTAAAATTAGCACATCAGTAGCATGGCCATCTATTTTGGTTAACCCAGTACCCTGTGTATTGGTCAGGGCTCTCCAGAGAAACAGAATCAGTAGAATTATATATAAAGAGAGATTTATATATAAAGAGAAAGAGGATGACATGTCCCAAGATCTGCTGTCAGCTCGCTGGAGAATCGGGAGTACTGATGGTGTAGTTCTAACCCAAAGGCCAGCAGGCTTGATACCCAGAAAGAGCCAACATTTCGCTTTGAGCGTGAAGACAGAAAGGAACCATATCCTAGCTTGAAGGCAGTCAGGCGTGAGGAATTCTCTTTTATGTGAGGGAAGGTCAGCCTTTTTGTTCTGTCTAGACTTGTAACTGATTGGATGGGGCCCACCCACATTAGGGAGAGCAATCTTCCTTTATTCAATTTGTCAATTTAAATGCTAAACTAATAATAAAAAAATATGCTCACAGAAACACCCAGAATAGTGTTTGACCAAATATCTGGGGATCCTGTGGCCCAGTTAAATTGACACATAAATTAAGCATCACACTGTGATTTCTACAAAGCCTTTGTATATGCCACTAAGAGGATACTGATTTTCAGGAAATTTAATACATACGACCCTACTATTGGCACGTTGTAGGATAATTCACAATCATTAAGTTCTGTGACATTGTACTCTAAATATCCAGAAATTTTACCTAAAGGAAATCTCTGTAAGTTTAGAACCCTATGACACATTTAGACTTTCTTTCATTATGACCTACTAGTATCTGGCTTACTCAGTACATGTTAACCTATGTTCTATTGACATCCACCTCCATCTAGACTAGCTATGATTTGGGACTAGCTTTAGCCAAGTGAGGTGTAAATATGAGGATCCTGAAAATGACCACTTGTCAGTGTGTGCTAGTGGTTGCTATTCTGTTACTGGTGCACTCCCTTGCAATTACTGTGCTTTAATTAATCTTAACCTCTCTCTTGAATATATACACCATTTTCATCACTTGCCTCTGTTAGTATTATCCTAGTTTACATCTATTATTCTGTCTCCTCTCTTTTCTTTCTAACTTATCTCAGTTAATTCTTGTTTACTCTCTAGTTTCTAAAACCTAATGATGAGAATAATTAGGAAATTAACCATAAAAGGAAAGCTAATAGGCCAGGAAAAACTAGATCCTAATATATAATTGCCACTAGAAGACATTTTACAAGTCAGACAAAAAAATTGAGTTTTTTGTTTCTTGTCCTTCCTCACTACCCCCAACCCCCCAATAAGACAAAGAAACTTCCTTTGGAAGGCAATGCACTCTATATGTCTTGGATTATTACTTCTTTCTTATCAGTAAACTTCAAGTACACACCGAAGTCCATGAAACAATCATTTACAGTGCTTGGTATCTCAAAGGCAACATTAAAGATATGCAACTAGCAGAAGACACAGAAACACTTACGGTTGCATTTCACATGGCTGGAATCATACCAACATCTGGCAGGAAGAAGATTGAAATTATATATCTGCCAGTTCTCATCAAACCCCCACACAATTATAGAAAGGAGAGATCCAATTCATTCACTTTGTCAATACATTATCTAGTCTGTTCCACTAGTTTCTGGAGAGGCTGTGTCTAAGACATTCTAGATTGATAGTTTTCTATTTCTCAGCTGTGTCTTCTGACACTGCTAGCAACTCATAAGTTCCAAATTGCTGACTCAATAAAAGGACTCCTTAGCTTCTACTGATAAAATGAATCATGTTGCTTATATATGTGGCCTTGAATTCAGTGTACTTTTCTTTGTAAGAGACCTATATATGTCTTCCTAGAAACTGGGCATATGTGTTCTCTGTCAACTGTAGATATAGAGAAAAGTTGTCTTCATTGCTTTATATCATATACCCTTAGGAATTTGAGTGAATTCTAATATTTCCCTGTCATTTGTTTATTTTGATTTAATCATGTGTGTGGGGGAGAGGGGGTCTGATTTAATGCTACAAAAATGTTGCTATAATATTTGCTATAAATTCTAAACCAGAAGGGACATGATATGTAAAAATAACCACCAAATATGGAATGAGTAATATAGGCCTATGAAATGTTAAAAGTGATCCTAGACATTTTCTAACGGTCCTTTGTCCATCATATCATAAATGAATAAAGGGCGAAGTGGCTTACCCAAGGTCATAACACTAATTAGGAAGAAGTAGAATCCTGGCCTCTTGGTCCCTTTCACATACACTTTCTAGGACACTGTGCTGCCTCAAGCATTTATGCTTCAGGGGGAAAAAATTGTTAGAAAAAGAGAGAAGCTTCTTAATAGATTTAGTATGAAGCAAATTTATTGAATGAGTTAGTGCTTTTTGTCAACGTCTTATTCCATTTCTTCAGATGAGCTAGAGATAATTAGTCTAATCATAGGATTACATTTTAATTAATAGCCAATAACAGAATTATCTGGATTGACTGCCCATATAATGGTCACATTGCTTTGAGCTAAATAGACAAAACAATGTTGTTTGGTTTCCCTGACACTACAAAAACCCTTCCTCTCCACCTTGCCACCTGAGCCCAAGTTTGGCATAAGTTTCTCCCCTCCCCCCATGGGGTCTGCTATATTTAAAGTGTTATATTAGAAGTAACCCATTATCCAAAAATACTATAAAGGGTGTCTGCGGGGGAATGTATTCACAGTGGTCTGTGGGGCTATATTCAACTAAGTACACATAACATCATTCCCTTTCCTGTAAATAGAATTAATTCATTTTGCCCTTTAAAAAAATTAGAATAGACACTTATTCTCTGACCTCCATTTGTCACCAAAACTCATTGGAGCTATAAATATATTTATTTTTCTTTCTTTGTAAGAGAACATTGATATCAGGTATATATAATCATATGTTGCTTTAGGAGAAGTTGATCAGTTATCACTGGGAAAAAAGAACATGTGAATGATGATAAGAGATGATATTTACATGTACATTATTTAAATTATTTGTGATAATTTAATTAAAAATATTTTGTGCAATGGTAACAATGAAGAATATTTTTCATTTATATTTTAATTTTATTTTTTACTGTTCTCTTCCTGTGAATTTCCCCTATATATCCAAAATGGTTTTATGTTTCAATTTCTGAATTGTTCACCAGAGAATTTCAGAGCCTGGAAATCTTCCATTTTCCATCTTAAATTGAATCAGACTCTGTTGATTGACAATTACATATTCATAGTTTCTTAACATAGACAATGTTCATGTTTTAGATATAAGTTAATGTTTTAGTTATCGAATTCTTCACCACCAGCAGTGCAACATAAATCCCCTTTTCATGAGGGTGTCAGTAAATCATGGCAATTTTTTGAAACTTCTAAGGAAGATAACTTTTTCATTATTGTACATCTAATTTAGTGTAGGGATCAAATTTATAATCACATGGGACTCATAACTATGGGAATACCGTACTGTTAAATAATGTTATCCTCCTCATAAATTGCATATTTCCTAGCTGAATGCAACGCAGAGGAATTTGGTATTTATGATCTTCTAGGTTTGAAGTGTGGATGGGCATTAAAGTTATCAGGGAGCAAAAGAAATTAAGGTCTCCATGTAGTGTAGTTTCATGTTAACAAAATAATCACATGAAAAATAAATGGGTTCTAATTCAGTGTCAACAAAACAATAAGAAGTTGCACATAAGGAAGTAATTTGTTCACTTCAATAGATATTCAAGAATAAAGGCCAACCCCAACCCTCACATTCAATAAAGAAATGTACAGATCGCTGGGAGAATTTGAACTTTTAATTCTGACATCCAGCGGAGAGAACTTCCTGCTTGCAACAAACAGCCAGCAGGCTACACAACACATTGGGTGACTTGGAAAAACCGAGTTCTAATTATAACTTCCTCTGGCATACATTATTTATATAACTTTGTTTATAGAATATAGACAAAATTCTAGGGGGAGTTTTATAGAGAGGTTTTCAGAGAAATTCTAATAAAATTCATAATAGTCTATTTTGCTAAAATGATGACTTCCTTGAGGAAGTTCAAAGCATTTTGCCAATGTAGTTAAGAACATAACTACTACCAAATAAAATAGTAATAACAGTAATGCAGCTTTGGATATCATATAGATATTAGTATATCTTTTTTAATCTATCAAGAGCAGCAACATTGCAAAGCAATTTCTAACCAAGGAGGGTAAATAGAGTTATTTAATCATTTATTTATTTTGTGTGCATTCATTTACTCAACAAAAATGTATTGAGTGTTTACTCTGCTCCAAGAACCATAGTAGGTTTTCATGATTATAATCAAAACATGCTCAATGGTCTGTTCTACCCTGGTCAGACACAAATTACTTCTTGGATTGTAATTGCGTCCACAGCCACAGAGGCTGGCATAGTCATACGCTGTCTCTTAGGTTCAAACATCTGCTTATAAGTTTTATTCCAGAAAAAGCACTTTGTTCTTACTTACTGCTCAGTGGTACTTCAAAGTAAATGCAGGCGTATGCGAGACGTTACATGAATAATAATTTAGAATTAATTTATTTTACATAACTTTCATTTTCCAAAACATGGCTTCCCCAAATGGTACACAATAAATAATTTACAGTTAAATAGAACATTGACTCTGTATAACATGATGATAAAGTTGGCTGTCTTGAGTAGATAGCTAAGAGATATCATCTGCTATCGATTGCTTCTCAAATATTAAAATAAAATATTAAGGAACTCTATTCCCAGAATAAATGAATGGAACAAACTGAGACAAAGGATACAGTCTTTTTTATTTTTTTCTGGCAAAGATGATAACTGTCTCCTAAGTAGTTGCATGTACTCTGGGAAAGACCTAAACCTTTCATGTGAATGGCATGATTTTTCAGTTGGTTCTTATTCTTGGGCATGTCTGCCCATCTGTGAAGAAAACTGCAATAGGAACAATGCGTGGATGAAGAATGACATGGGAGAATTATTACTAATGGGCCATTTTTTTTTCTGTTCATTGATTATGTTGTCAGAATGAATAAAGTAAAAAAAAATCAAACCTGATCATTGAATGCTAGTGCTGTAGGGAACATAAAATCACCTAGACCAATTCTCTGATAACAGGATTGAGTACACCACAACTGAGGCTACTAAGATAAAATTACACTTACTTACTGACTAAGGACAACCAAGTAAATATTGACAAGGTCTGAACCGGGCTACATTATATTTCAAAATTCAATCAGGATTAGTAAAAACATAATACAGTCAATTGTATTTAGGGGTATGGTTTAAAAAAGAGTTCAATTTGGAATGCATGTTCATATATATCATCTGCTATATAAAAAGTGTAGTTAATTGATAGATGGTAAATGGATAGATATATAGATAGACATATACATAGATATATACTTATCCATGTACATATATAGACAGAATTAAATTAACACTAATACCATGGATTTTATTTCTATTTAGGAATTAAGTTCCTTGAAAATGAAATTAGTCTTCTGCTAGAATTAAGTAACTTACATTTAAAGTGGCATTTAGAAAATACCATCTGAAAATAAAATATTAATTATAAATTACTTAAAAAGAAAACTTTATTTTAGTGTCCTTCTTATAAGTTTTTAGCTCAGAAGAAGAAAATTGGCACATCTCTGTTGAAACTCTTTTTTTTTTTGTAGCTTATCCTGCTCATTTGATTTAAGCTTTAATGAACAGATTTAGCATGTAAAAGGGGCATAAAAGGCCAGGATCATACACTGAATTTATTATAAACATGAATAATTTTACATAAACATGAAGAAAGAATAACATTGACTACTATTCACCTTTTTATAGTAAAGTTGTAAATATTTGTTGCTCCAGTGTTGTGAAAGTCAGTGGTAAGTCCTCTTTAGAAATTGTTTTCATTTGTTTGCCAAGTAGGAAATCTCTTTGGAGAAAATCTATAATCTGTCACTACAGAGGAAACTTCTGTAGCTCAAATCTGAGAACAGAAAGTTCTACTGTTCTATTTTTGGCATAGATGACAATCCCTACCTCCCCCCGCCCGCCCCGCCCCAAACACACATACACACACTTAGATTGGGCTTAGTGAGACATTTTTCTAGCCTCTCTCTCTTCTCCTAGAAAACTATTTCTCTTTCTTAAAATCTTTCTGAGGAGGGGCCACTTTACAAAATACAAAAATTCATTTTTCATATAAAAATATTCTGTAATATCTAGAAGAAGAAATAAGATCTAAAAGTTGGTGATTTGCTTCAGTTGAATAGAATGCCCAAGGGCCTGAGCTCAGGTAAGAGGCTCTTTGACGTTTCCACACGTTGTATTTATGAACTCTCTGGGCCTAGTAGTGAAGGGAGAGTTTGAGTGACTCAAGTCAACAAAGGTTTATTATTAAGACAAAGCAAGTAGAGTAAATCACTGGGGAATCACTATTGATTTTTTTTTTTTGAAAGAGAGATAGGAAGGGAGGGTGGGAGGGAGGGAGAGAGAGGGAGAGAACATGAATGTGAGAGAGAAACATCTATTAGTTCCTCCTGAACACACCTGGTCTGGGGTCAAACACACAACCATTTAGTGTGTACTGCACGGCTCTCTGACCATCCCAGTTACCAGGCCAGGGCACAGCATTACTTTGTTACATATAACACACAGCTTCCATACAAAATATGGTCTCAGGGTATCATCTCTCAACTCAGAAAATACAGGGGAAATTATTCCATTTGGAAAAAATCACTAATGATTATTATTGATAATATACTTGTGCTGCTTTACAAATATCTTTGTGGCAGAACAAAATACAGTAAACCCTTAATTTCAAGTAGGCCTCTAGCCTCAACAGGCCCCTGGATCTTGGTTTCTAATACCATGCTCCCAGAAAAGAAACCAGAGCTTCTTGGAGAGCAGTCTGACCCCAGGAATGGGGAAGGAAAATTATACGATGAACTTGTAGCATCTTACAGATCATCAAGAAGTGAGTATGTGCCAAAGAAAAAACAAAAAAAAAACAAAACTCAATTCTCCAATTATGTCAGAGAGCACAAGATCCACCTGAAAATGTTTTCAATGGCTACATCTGAATCAGTGTAAGCAACAAAATAATGTTGACTTATATTTCAAGGTATAGAATGAATATCCATGAGTTCATACGTAATAAATTATTGAATAAATTAACAAATGGAAGAGAAGAGACAAGTTACTCATGAAGAAGAATTTCAACAAATTTATTTAGAATTTGCCCTAAAAGAAGAGGAGCATAACTCTCTACTTCTTAAGTTTGGGCTGGGCATGTGACTTCCTTCCAAAAAGGATAGTAATTGAAAGGGGAGGGTAATTAATAGCTTTACAAGTGGAGAATAAGGATAAGCTCTACCTTAGCCAAGCAATAGGCTCAACACAAATGATCATAAATCATGCTGATAGCAGGTACTCTTGATAAAATGTGATGAAAATGTCATTTTACCTTTCTGATCTCTCACCTCCAAACCCATAACTCCAACGGAATGTTGGGAAAATCATCAGATGAATCCCAGTTGAGGGACATTCTGAAATACCTGACCAGTATGCCTAAAAAATGCCAAGGTCATTAAAAACAATATAGTCTGAGAAACTGTCACAGCCAATTAGAACCCAAGGAGACATGAATTTAATGTGGTGCCCTGAGTGGAACCCTGGACTAGAAAAAGGACATTGGTAAAAAACTAAGAAAATCTGAATAAAGTATGGTCTTTTGTTAAAAATGTATCAATATTGGTTCATTAATTATAAGAAATATAGCATACTAATGTAACATGTCTAAAATAGGCAAACTAGGTGCCAGGGATTGTCTTAATTTTTTTTTGCAAATGTAAAACATCTTTAAAAAAAAAAGGACTTCTTAGAGTACTCTACAATAAAAAGAGACAAATGTGAGGCTAAGGATAAGTAAAAGGAAAAAAAGCCACATAGGCATTGCAGAAGATGCATGGGAAAAAAAAGTTTATATTCAGAATAATACGTGTTGGGAAGATTTTATGTATTTATATTTACTCCTCACTTCTAATATACTTAAATGTAAATTATGAGGGAGAAACTGGCATGGGATTAAATCAAGGTTTCAGTCCTGGACTAGCATAAACTTTTATAAGTTATTTAATTCATCTGGTCCTCTATTTTATGTGAGAGTAGAATAGTTCACTTATGAAATAATCCAAAACTCTAATATTTTATATTCTAAACTAGAGGCCCGGTGCATGAATTCATGCACAGGTAGGGTCCCTCTGGGTGGCCTGAGGGGATCCTGCCGAAACCTGCAGTCCAATGCTGCCTGCAGCTCCTACCTGCTGCTCCCACACATCCCAGCCTCACTGTGCCTGCCGCAGGCTTGTACCCAATCAGTCCAGATCGGGAGAGGTCTGTGCCTCCCTAGCAGTGTTCACTAGCTATGAGCTCTGTGTCTGGCGCCCTCCTGAGGGGAATGGCCTGTGGGATGGGGCTGAAACTGGCTCTTCCATATTCCCCGAGGGGTCCTGGATTGCGAGAGGGTGCAGACCAGGCCAAGGGACCCCACCAATGCACAATCGGGGCCAGGGAGGGACTGTGGGTGAGCTTCAGGGCATGTCTGGCCAGTCTTGCCCAGTCTCAATCGGGGCTGATTGGGGCCACTGGCTGGCAAGGGAAGGACGTGGGAGGTTGGCCAGTCCTGATCAGCCGGACCCCAGCAGCAAGCTAACCTACTGGTTGGAGCATCTGCCCCCTGGTGGTAAGTGCACATCATAGCAAGCAGTTGAGTGGCCTTAGCATATCCTTAGCATATTATGCTTTGTTTTGGTTGAACAGTCAACTGGTCACTGGATGACCGGACACAGTATATTTGGCTTTTATTATTCAGGATTGCTTGATAGATATTATTAATAGTCTGAGAAAAATTACCTTCTGATCTGAATCTACTAATGTAATTTGGAAACATTATATATAAGCATGCCTTTTAATTCCTTTTCATGCTCTCTTGTTATTATAATTTTATAGGATACAATATTCCAACATAAAAATAAACAGTGTAAAATATGATTCACAAAGTAGTAAAACTTCATGTGATGCTTTAGTAGAAAATAACTTTTTGTATAATGAAGAAATAAAGAAAACAATATACATTTTATAGGTATGTCAATGAGAATTAAAAGTGACTGAATACAGAATCCATTTACATGTACTCAACCTCAAGTTATGGAAGCAAAAAGCAATGTTTGGTTAAATTTTTTCATTGAGATGAAACTCAAATCCAAAATATAACAGATCACTCATTATATTCACAAGGAATACATGCCATGGTCTTTGTGAATTCCCAAATCATTGACATTTTAACATACTTTTCCCATAATATTCAATAAAATATGCTTGGCAATTTTAAGTGATGTTTTCTGCCTTCTATTTTTATGCATAGTAATAAATGCATTTATGAAGCTATTAAAATAATTTTTACTACAATTTCACACTATGTGACAATCATTTTTTCTTATTGACATTAACTCAGATCTTAACTGAATCTGTCAAATTAAAGTGGTGATTATAAAAATGAAGCTACACTTTTTGGGCAATAAGATACACTCAATGTATGACAATGAGTGGTGTATGTATGAATACAGAACAATGAGGACATGTTCTTTTCAGTAGGATGAGATCAATTTACAACAATTGGTAAAGTTCCTTCTACTATTTTTATGGACCTTCAGTAAAAACCTTACCAAATTCAGATGTTTAATAAGGGTACATTTGTCAATGACAGGCTCTTTCTTAAGCAACAGAATGAATTCAATTCTTACAGGGTCATGTGTATTTCTGAATCTTTCTACTTACCCTTGTTTCCCTAACCTACTAGATGCTTATTCTGGATATAGATTTGCTTCTTATTCCCATAATGTTTCTACTAGCACCATGTTTAAGGACTTTTTGAATGCCTGTCAATCATCATGTTGAATCACACCAACTCCAATATTGCCTGTGGTCAAGAACCACTTTTTAAAAATCAACTATATTGAGTTTCACTTTGTATACAATAAAATACACATTTAAGTGCACAGTTTAATGAGTTTAGATAAATGCATATGCCTTTGTAATCACAGTCAAAATTAACATATGCACCACTCCATCACCCCCAAAACGCCCCTTCCCCATCCCCACCCTCTGCCCTGGCCTCAGGCAAACACGGCTCTACTTTCTGTGACTATATGTTTTGCCTTTCTTAGAGTTTCATATAAATAGAATTACACACTAGTCTTTTGCTTCATGCTTTTTATATTTAGCATAATGGGTTTTTGGAGATTTATCCATGTTGTAAAATATCAGTTCACTATTATTATTATTATTATTATTATTATTATTATTATTATTTTGCTGAGTAGATATTCCTCCATGTGTTTAATTATTCTCCAACTGATGGATATTTTTGGTTGTTTTTAGTGTTTGGTTCTTCTGAGTAAAACTGCAATGAACATTTTTGTGCACTTTGTAGATATATGTTTTGGTTTATCTTGTGTTATAAATAGGCTTGGTATTGCTAGGTCAAAGATAAGAATACTTTTTTAAAAATTTGATTTCAGAAAGGAAGGGAGAGGGAGAGAGAGAGATAAAAACCTCATTGATGAGAAAGAATTATTTATTGGCTGCCTCCTGCACACCCCCTCATGGGGATTGAGCCTGCAACCCAGGCATGTACCCCGACAAGAATTGAAACTTGATCTCCTGGTTCATAGGTCCATGCTCAACCATTGAACCACACCCACCTGGGTTGATAACCTTCTATTTTTAAATCTGGGTCCTGTGACATGGTTGTGCTTACACTAATAAAATTCGTTGAGCTTCACAATTATATGTATATTTTATAGACACACATTATATTTAAATTTAAATTTTTAGTAACATTTTCTTCTCAAAAGATGTTGAATAGCTTCTGTTATTCTTGCTGATCCTGTCAGAGAGATAAATATAAATCAGTAATTGAGAGTTCTGTTATTGTGGCAAATCTCTTCAATTAACCCTTCCATATCAATTTAGCTATTTGCCACCTGTTGTCTATGAAACATAATAAGCTTCACTTTGTTTGCTGTGTAAATAAGTTATTTGAAGAAGATATGTACTTTCTCTTTCTTTAATGCTCTTATGGAAGTATTTTCCATTTCTTACCCCCCCGCCCTTATTCTCATATTTGTATCATACAGACATCAAGATTTTATGCTTTCCAGCATGAGCTGACATCAGTGTCAAAGTCTATGTCCTGATTTTTCTGGTGGAGGTAAACATACAATCAATCTCATATACTATGAAGTTGTTTATTACACCATTACTGAAAAGATGAAAACTACAACAATATTTGAGGAAGGTATATAATATAAATATTCAGATACATAAAAAGCACACTTTATGCAAGGTCTAGGATGTTATTCATGATGATTCAAGTTTCTGGGAAAGAAGATATTTCTTCTTTTAAAGAAGTTCTTCAACTCCATAAAGCATAAACGTCCGGCCCCCAGGCTATATAAAGCCCACAAAATCATTTGATCTGGCCCTGTGAAGGCATTAGGGGTGAGTTAATTAAATGTTTGACCAAATATAGTAGGCTAATTTTTAAGTGGATAATTTTGTGTGGCCTATTTTTGTATATATATGCAAAAACATATATATATACAGAAATACATAACAGATTAATCAAACAATTCATTGCTAGACTCTCTGCTCCCTGTGATTGGCCTACACATCCATTTTGGTCAGCATTCAATCTTTTATTTTAACAGTACCTGACATGGAGTTAATGTTCAAGAAAATTTAAATAGATTGAATACATTTAAAGCCACAACTTTAATATTATAAGCTTAACTTCCCTCAAATTTTTATTTTCTGATTCAGAGTAAATACTACTTTAGGGCTCCTTGCTTTCTCTTTATTTCCCCAGAAGCCCTACTAGCCAATGTCTCATAGGTACTATTTCTCATGGTGAGACACAGACTTATTACTTCCAAAGAGTTCACTGGATATGCAACATCCAATATAAAGCAACAAAGGCCTGTTGAAATGGATATGCTATGAGGTCTGCTGGTGTCAGTTACCAGCTGAGACCTTCTTTTGCTCCCTGGCCTCAGTACATCCAATTCAAATGCATGCTTCAAGCAATATGACCTGTTCATATAGATCATCTTCAGGATCAGGAGTTAGTTGTTATAAACATAGTTAAAGTCATTTATTTTAAATGTCTACTGTAATTCTAGATTTTAAAGCTAGTTCTGATTTTTAATCTTTCTGAAAGGAATATTTGTGCATGAAGATATTAACGTAGTTTTGAAAACAAAACAGCAACAGAAGGAAGAGTAAAAGATTGGAAATTCTTCCAAAATTTTTTAGTAAATTATGTTTTAATTTTATGTGTATATTTTATATGAATTGTGTAAAATAAGCAATATAAGAAATAAGCTATATAAGGAAATAGAAAGAATGAACTTTTCATGAGATAATAGCTTCTTGAGAAAATACACGGACACCAATGAAAGCTATAAAAGATTATCTGGGTAAGCATCTAAAGAAAGAAATAATTTAATGAAATAGATGTAGAATACAATATAATATACAATTAAGAAAATATTTAACATGGGTGGGATTATTGTCAATGAATCTATATTTCCACTTTCTCTTGATGTGCCAGGTATCTGGACAAGTGAGTCACCGTGATCCTCTATAACAGATGGTTCTCAGTATTCATTTAAATTAAAATATAACATTTCCTGCCTTGAAGTCAATTCAAAATAAAGGACTCAGTGATTTTTAAGCAAGATGGATGCTTTTTCTAGTTTTGTGGCTGACTCACTCAAATCTGGATTATATGGCCTATTCATGGTATTATGCATGTCATTGATTTTAAAAATAAAAGCTCTCTTCAGGGGGAAAACCAATTCGCATTATGTTAAGAATGCATAGCCTATCTTCTAAACTCTACTTATTTGCTAGATTTAATTATTGCTAATTTTTGTCATGAAGACTGGATAAATTGTAGTTTTTCACATTTTGTTCTTCTTATTCATGTTAGTGTTCTGTGTAGATGTTCCAATAGGCTATTTGGATATTCTGATTGGATCATTGAAGGAAGCTGTTTTAAATATGAGGGAGTAATCATCGCTTCAGAATGGCATAGCTGCCATACTTTTTAGAGGTGGAAATCCTGTGTAGGATGCTTATTTATCTGATATTACACACAAAAAAGTTCAAAAAATTTTTAAATATATTTTTATTAATTTCAGAGAGAAAGGGAGAGGGAGAGAGAGATAGAAACATCAATGATTAGAGAGAATCATTGATCGGCTGCCTCCTGCAGGCCTGACACAGGGGATTGAGCCAGCATCCCGGGCATGTGCCCAGATGGAGAATTGAACTGTGACCTCCTGGTTCACTCAACCACTAAGCCATGCTGGTTGGGCTAAAATGTTTGTTGTTGTTTTACTTCTACATTATTAAGGCATACATAAAAGGATTGAAAGATATAAGTAGTTGGGGGGGGGAGTAGGGGGGGGAGACTCTGGTCATTAGTATCCTATCATATACTCAAAATACAGCCTGCAGA
>NW_006293001.1:6705677-6726736 GCF_000327345.1 Myotis davidii
GTAAGTAATGATCAATTATTGTAATAAAAAAGAAAATAACTGTGTGGTCTGAGATACTATAATAGGGGGAGGGAATTTCAATTAAGGTATCGGGGAGAAATTCTTTGAGGAAGTGTTGTGGAGATGGAATTATCCAGGCAATGAGTGGTGAGAGGTGCCTCCCAGGTAAAGAGAATAACAGGTTCAAAAGCGCCTGATTCAGGAAAAGGCTCGCAATGTTGTCAGAAAGAAGGGACATGCAGCAAGGCGTCAGTTCTGTGAAGAGAGAGCAATACAAGGTGAGGATGGTGCGGCAGGTCAGTCCTGAGGGCTTTATAGATCACTGTAAAATGATGTTACATTTTGTCCTCCCTGAAAGGAAAAACTATTACATGTTTTGAGAGAGAAGGAATGTATGTTTCATTGATATCCTTCTGGTTGCTGTAAGGAAATGGATGGAAAAAGTATTAAAAGGTCGAGAGTAGAAATTCAATAGCACCTGTCTAAGCCAGTGGTGAGGATGAGGATAATGTCAATGAAAAATGTTGGCCAGTAGACAGATCCTGTGATTGATCATTATGCTAAAAGCATGAGGGAAGCCCTCGGACCTATGTGGCCAGGAATGACATGGGCCTGCGTGGCAGGCTGGACAGCTACAGCTTTTTGACTGTAAAAGAAGACATGTATAATTAATTTTAAATCCTGCTGAGATCTGAGAAATAATGGAAATTATTGCTAAATATACATGTGCCAAAAGAACAGCTGGGATCTGTCTAGGCCTTCAATTTATGAGTTCTAACCACAGTAAAGAGTTGAAATCATACAATTAGTAATCTAGTTAAGTCATTGAATCACTGGCAAATTTAGCATTCTCTAAGCCAATCTGGGAACCTATCCACATTTATGAAGTTGCTTCTTAGCGGGAAAAGTCATTATACATTGGAAGAAATAGGGAGCATGTAAAGTAGAAAGGTGTCAAGGAGAATCCATTCTATAGTTCCATATATAGAAGGTCCAAATAGAGCTATTCTATCAAAGATAAGAAAGAATGACTTAGAGTTCTACAAAAAAATTCTGTGTAAAATTTTTTTAAGATAATACCCAAGATATCCTTTTGATTTTTCCAACAAAGAAATAAGGAATATTCTTGCAAAACTAGAACTAGATAGAAAACTCTGGTGTTTTTCTTTATTTTCTTTTAATCTCTCATGTCTAACCTTACTTATTCTGAAGCTGAACTATTTTGATCAAATTTGATATTCTTAGAGACATTTTAAATGGAAAGATCAACAGATTAAAATTTAAAACTACCGTCTGGGATGGACAGAACTGCAGTGCAATTTGTTTACACCATTCCTGACAGATGGTGGAGAATGTATGTAGTTAGTAACGTCATGAAAAGCACATCTCTCTTGAAAAGCAGTGGGAGAGATGATTGATACCTTGGTGTCGATGTAAAAAAGGAGTGAGAAAATAGGCTTGGCGAATGGGCGAGTAGGAGCAGTAGAACAAGCAAGGAGCCAAGGAAAACCAAGGTCTGTCTGACTTGGTCAGTGCAGCCTGAGCAGAGTAGAGGGAAGGGGAGGGTCAGGGAGGAGGAGAGCATAGAGGAGGGCATCAGGTAGCTCTTAAATTACCCTGGCTGCAGGGAGACCTGAACTCCAGTGGGAGAGCAGGTATATTTAAGGTAGTCCGGGCGCCATTAAAAAAAAAAAAAAAGAGTAATTGGATATCAGAAAACATTTTGTGATGATGTAATGAGATCTCTGTGTTGGTGGAATCATGCCCTAGGAATACAATGCAAGTCCTGTCATTTGAAACCTGTTGCGTTAGAGAGGGAAACCTACTCGAATACTCTGTGAGGAATCGTTCTGATAACAGCACATCATTTATATTAGGGTTAAAAATGGCAGATTCGGTTTTGTGTTGTAACTCAGTAGCCCACTAAGTAGAGATATGGGAAGCTAATTCGTGAGGGGTATTATAATGTTTCTGTATGGAACTGTTGTTTGTTTTAAGACCCGATGACTCCACATTTCCTTTCCTATCTAAACCTAGCCAACTGTGAACTCAGAATCCCTCAGATAACTGGACCATCCAATTCGGGCAGCTACAGAGCCCACATGAAGCATGTGGGTAATTGGCCCTTTACATTGGGCCACGTAAAGGAATGGAGTAGAAATAGGAAATGGACACCCTTGGTTGCTTCTCATAGTGAACCTGTCATTCTCGCAGTTCCCTGTGGGGCCGGCTGTTACTTTGTGTTAGCTGTCATACTAACTCAGGCAATGTTTGTCACTCACTATAGTGAAATATTTCCTCTTCCTCGGGATGCATATTTGTGTAGTTTTGCATTAACAAAAAGAAACAGTGTTTGCAAATAGCCTAATATTTTTTAACCGGGGGACAGAGATAGAATAAAGCACCTAGGCAGCACTCAATTTCTCTTAGCGAACTGAAGCTATCTGTTTTATTTTGATAAATGATGCTAACAAAGCTTGGGGACTTGTACAGTTGTGTAAGTCTTCTTTTCACTACACTTTTGTTTTCCATTGTTTTCTGTTAAGTTACCTACATGCTTTTTTAAAAAAAATATTTTATTCATTTTTTACAGAGAGGAAGGGAGAGGGATAGAGAGTTAGAAACATCGATGAGAGAGAAACATCGGTCAGCTGTCTCCTACACACTCCCCATTGGGGATGTGCCCGCAACCGAGGTACATGCCCTTGACCGGAATCGAACCTGGGACCCTTCAGTCCGCAGGCCGATGCTCTATCCACTGAGCCAAACTGGATAGAGTCCTACATGCTTTTAAACACAGTCTGTTAGACAACCAACTTTCCCAAAGCATTGTTTTGGGCATAATATATTTAGAAAATGAATAAACCATGATGAATCTATTCCAAATTTTCTTTCATTCCATAGTGCCTCTCACCCTCAATTTTTCTGTTGCAGATATGTCACTGAACCAGGAGCATTATCCTTCCCCCAAATTACCCAAAGGACAATTGTGGACTCATTCCTTTTAGTATTAGAACCCACATTTGTGAGGTCAGATCAGGTTTACTGACTTACAGTAAAAAAAAAAAAAAAAGATTTGAAAAAATATATCATAGGTAGGCATAGCCTACCAGTGCATTTTGGTTATGGAGAATGCTACTTCTTGAAACTGTGGAGTTTACTAGTTTGTAACAGAAACATTTCATGAGCATCTGAGAGTATTGTCAACATGGTCTTGACCTTGAAAGTTAGTTGCTATATGGACTCACAGCTTCCTTAAAATCTTTTCCTCTTAATCTTAAAGGGACAGGGAACTTACATCAGAAAAGGCCAGCTTAAACAAGCACTCTATACTTAGCAATTGTTCTAAAAAGTAACCAAGAATATGAGGTGTGAGTAAAATAGGGGCCCCATCTTTTTTATTGTTTGCATTTCATAGACCCCAAGAATGAGTGTGCATGGTAAGGACTCCTCTTGGCCAACAGGGTTCAAATTTATAAACAAAGTATAGTTGTCATTTCTCAACAGGGGCCTCTTACACTCTCTTACTTCAGGGGAGTGCTGCACTGAGCTGCAAACCTCCTGCCTTGTGCTCCTGCTCTCTGAGCTGATCCTTATAAAAGAGTTCCTGGGATCATATTTGAACCAATAGGACTGAGACCTTCCCTGTTTAATTAGTGCAGCACAGCTATATGCTCATTTGCATTTTCACTGAGCAATCAGAGGTGATTGGTCAGGACAGTGCTTTTTGGACCAATCAAACTAGCCGGATTTGTAGTCCTTGTTTGCATGAGTTTGACCAATCAGGAACCAGGAGTGGAGACTCCTCTCTATATAAGCTAGTTTTACTTCTAAGTGGAGCACACTTTCCCTTTCCACCAATAACTATTTCCGTGACAGGAGCTGAGACACCAAAGGTGTCCTGGTGGAGCAGGGCAAAGAAGAGCCTTCTGGGCAGAGCAGACTAGGGCAGAGCTACAACACCAGGCCAAGGTGCTTTGCCCAATAGCCACCTCACAGCCATGCTGTGCTAGTTTCATAATTGAGCTCTAACACTATTCAGCTGTTCCACAGCTGTGCCGTTCCACAGTTGTGCTGTATCACAGTCGTGCTGTATCACAGTTGTGCTGTATCACAGTTGTGCTGTACTGGATCACAGTTGAGTTTTTTTGCAAAGAGTAGTGTCTCCCTCTTTACTGTGCCCCAAATTGGGGATTTCCGTTGGCATTTAATTGATGCCAACAAACATCAGTTGATAATCTCTTGGTCAGATCAAGCATGTTTATTACAAATACTGATAAATTATGGCTACATATAAGGGCCACAACTCACTTACTAAATATGTATCTTTATGCTGTTTATGTGGAACTCTAGAAATATTACCTACTAATTTTTAAAATTCAAGTAGTTAAAACGTGAAAATCACCCATATTCTCTGTCTTACTCTCTATTCCCAAAGGAAATTGTTTGGAATAGATCATTTCAGAAATGTTTTAGGGTATACATAAACATTATATTATAAATAGCATCATTGTGGCCATAGTTTAAGCCACATTTAGAGTAATAATGCTCTCAGCCTTTCCTTGACCTTCTAATAGATTTATGATTCTGTCAAGTTTTCTCATTCAAAATAGAAATAAGATGACCTTGTCAACCTATATGCAGCTCATGTTGGCAGCTGAACACTGAGTATCAAGTCTGTTATTTTTCAATTACATTCTAGTTTAGATTATATGCAATCTCAGGGGCGAGACTGAAAAAGTATGGTGATAGAATGTTGTCTCTATTATATTATCTCAACCATGGCTTCTCTGGTTTATATGTACAAGTAAGAGGCAGTTTGAAATACTGAAGTTTCTCATTAGATCCTTTAGCATTTCACTAAATCATAGAACAAAGAGGAAGTGCAGCAATCATATAAAGCATCCTCCTACGAATGCAGGGACAGAACAGTCAGTAGACTTTTCTGCAGTTATAGAGCTTACTAGTGGCGGGTGTAGCTCAAAACAGTCCCATTTATGTCCAATTATACATGATTTTCTGGATGAATTGATACTTTCAACTCTAAGATTCCAAACTATAGTTTGCCTGTATTACTTTTTAAAATCTGCATTTTATCTTTTTTCCATCCTAAAGGAAAACTCCATACATTTACTCTGCTTCCACAGCAGCTCTCACAACTACTAGTATATGAAATACCAAGTTCCTCCCACAGTAGATGTTTGATTGCTAATGGTAAAGGTTTTCTAAAAATCCTATGAAATTGCATTTCTTCTGAGCTAATTCCCTGGTGGCAAACTGGCATTGGCTCATTCTAATCCTACACTTGTCTCCTAGTGCTATTATTTCAAGAACTCCCCTTTGTTTCATTGCCAAAATGGTTTATAAGTTTAGCCCACAGATTAGATAAAATCCATTTATTCAAAAATTAAAAGGATTTAACTTGCTTCAAAAGCTTTATTATCTAATATTTGCCAAGCCCCAAACCTGTTTTTATAGGAAATGTAACTCTACTTGATATCAGTTTACTTAAGGTCTTCATGTGTTTCCAGCTCCAGACACTGGGTGGAATGGCTTTCTTTATATAAACAGTCTTCAATGCTTACATGGCAATGCTTTGTGTCTTTCTATGCAGGGGTCTCAAGAAGGAAAACTTTCTAAGACCTCCTAAAAAGCTCCATAATACTTTAGAGGATTTAAAAATTATTAAAACTTTCCTCTCCAACAGTGGGACCTGGATGACATTATTGGGTAGAGGTCATTTTGAATAGCAACTATAAGAATGAACTTGGTAAACTGTTGCTCTGTCAGGGACTATCCTGTCATTTTGTTTCTCAGAACTACTCTAAAGAGCCCGGGAAGTAAGGCATCTATATTTTCTTATGGTCAAACAGAGACTTATTCTTCCAGACCCGGCTAGATTTTTGCACTATGTGCTAACAAATGACCCAGGCCTAAAGAGAAATAAAGAATGAGAGATTGCAAATCCCTGTTTATCTTATCTCTGGCTTTTGACTGTAAATGTTTTATTCACATATAATATCACAACTGACATACTCTTGGCAACTGTAGACACCAAACTATTTACAGGCAATTAGCCTAAATTCAGACTAACTTGACCACCGTTGTTCTTGATCTTGTCCCTCCTGATTTTATTTTTCCACTTGTATCCTGGTTCTTTGTAACTGCTTGCGATGCCTTTCATTTTGGCAGTTAGTTTGAATTCACCTTTTTATTAATAAAAAGTATTCCCATTCAGCTCTCCTTTTTCATATACTTCTGATTTTGAACCTTAAAAACTTAGGAGAGAAATTTCCTTTTTAAGTAGCAAAATTGGTTGGTTTAGTGGCTCCTGGAGAAGGGGTTTGGTGATTTCCTCAGAAGCTATTCCGTCTCTATCATCTCGGCTTCATCAGCACAGTTATCCCCAACACATCCAAGCGGCTCACCATCAGGCCTAGAATGATCTGGATGAGGTTCACAAACCTCAACAATTTACTAAATAGCCTTCAAGTTACATTTTTTCTCATTTGTTGTACATTCAAGTAGTACATACATCACAGGGACATAGTATGTTTACGGGTGTCATTTACACAAAGATTATAATCATTTTGGAATCAAGTTTATGAACCCAATTTTACAACTTCCATTTCCTGGAAAGTTATCTATTTTAGCATAAAGCAATATCTGTAAACACTGCAGAAAAAGACATCTGGAGATTCATAAAAGTATAGAAGAGTTTATAGATAGTAGTGAAGTGCTCAGAAAAGTGAGGTCAGGTGAAAGGAGACGCCCAAGAGATCACGTGTACTTGAAATGAATATGGCTCCAGAAGAAGGGACACGAAGCAGGATAAGGAACCTGAGGGAGGAAAATACCCACACTGTCACTGTTCTTCCCATGGGCTTAATTCCTTCATAGGAATGGAAAGAACACAATATGAGAGGTCCAAGAAAGTTTCTGTCCATTCACATTATCCTTTCATCTTTCCTTCCTGTTCTTCTTTTCTTCTTGAAATACATTACAAGTTTGTTTTGAAGGTAATTTCCCCCCAAATCTGTTTGGAATAAGCATGAAAATTGAAGCATATTAAAACTGTGGAGGGGTAGAAACTTATACTTAATGATTGGGAATGAAACCAGGAAATAAAAGGTAGGTGGGGAGAAAAATTAAAACCCTCACTTATTCATTTATTCAACAACTATTTTATTGAGGTCCCACTTGTGCTAGACTTTGCCTAGTGCCCTGAGCATCCGAACGTAAATAATACATTGTTCCTTGTTCCAGGGAATATGTAGACTAAAAGGAAAGAAGACTCATATAAGCAAGGTCTGTAATAGAGAGATGCACTGATTACAGTGATGGAAATGAGGAGAGATGAACTTTTCTTAAGTGGATCAGGGAAATACAGTCTTATTAGAGGTCTCATGGTAGACATTATAGGGGTATGTGAAGGTAGAGAAAAATGAAAAAATTACAGAGTGTCTCATTGCCAAAACACCTGCAAAAGGAACTAAGTCTTGGACGGCTCATAACAATTTGAGTATTTTGGGTTTCTGGAGAATCAGAATAGGGTGTGAAGTGAGAAAAGAGTAAATTATTGTCAGGGGCCGAGTAATAAAGGACCTCGTCAGTATACCAAAAATTGAGTAACGGGATGAATTGATAATTTTAAACAAGCTGGACATCATTTTCTTAGAATATTCTCTGATTGTATTATGGAACACAGGTTGGCAGATATGCAATTAGATATTATTGGTAGATAAAATATTAATCTTAAAATGATATAACAATTTCAAAATGAAAGGAGATGGTGACTTTTAACTAGAGTAAAACTTTGAAGGAAGGGTATGGAACCAACACATAATTAGGAGTTAATATTGATAGGACTACTATTGATTGGCCAAAAGTAGGAGGTTAAGGAAAGAGGCAATCAAATGTAATTGATAAGATTCTTGACTTGAAAGATTGGGTGGTTTGTGGTTTAATGACCTAAAATAGAAATAACAATAGTAGGAGTAAGTTTGGTAGAGAAGATGTTGTGTTCAATTTTGGATCTGTGTTAAGGTCACGATAGGATAAATAAAGATGCCATAGATGCAGTTAATACTCAAAAGAGACATCTAAGCTAGAGATTAAAAAGAATTGGTAGTTATCAGCATATAGATAGCTCTGACGTCCTAGGAGCAAAAGTGATTGTCGAGGGAGACAGAGTGGAATAAGGAAAGAACTGTGTACTCTAGATTAACCACAGGGAAGCAAGAGCTGGGCCACTGGCAAATATTTCTAGAGCTCATAATCATGTCAATCTGGAAGATGCCATCACACGTTGTTTTATAGAGTTTTAATCTCCTTGCAGATAATTTTGAAAAGCCTTTTCATTTTTATCTACTCAATTAGAATGGATCTAGGACAGAAATAAATACAAATTATAAGAAGATATTGGTACAGGGTAAGTTATGCCTCTCTGAGCTAAAGACTGCATTTGCTTACTTGTGAAACTTAGCCTGTAAATTGTTTATGTCTTATTTGTTTTCTACCTTTCACTTAAAAAAAATAACGTGGATTTTAGGGAAAATTAAAGATAATTGATGTAAGGAAAGCAGAGACTAAAAGGTTTACTCCTTTCTACTTGCTCTTCAAAACTCTGATAAGAACTGGTTATAAGAGTAGATTCAAAATCTTGAAAGAAAAAAATAAAAACTCATAAGAACAGTAGAATTTAAGTGTGTATTTGTATATGAAGGCCTCATAAGGAGTGCAAGTTGTACTCACACTAGGTGTCAGGTGTTTCTGTGGGGAGTATGAGGCCATCTAGGGCCTGTTTCACATAGGATTGGAGAAGGTTGTGAGACAGAAATCCCAAGTATAGAAGGAGTCAGACATACAGGCTTGGTGCAGTAATGGTGTCTCCATTTTGATACACAAAGCTTATCATTCTTGATCCTTCAATCCATCACCATGGAATTCTCTTTGTTTAATAGGGAAGAAGACTGTGAATAATAGAAGCCCCCCCCGCCCCCGCCTAAACTTTAGACTGCACAGGTTTAGAATGCATAAAAAGAGCAACACAAACATAAATGAGAAATGCTACATGATACTCTTATATTAAGAAACTAAAATAGTAAAACTCATAGAAGCAGAGAGTAGAATGGTAGTTGACAGAGGCTGGGGATGAGTGATATGGGAGGTATTAGTCAAAGGATACAAAGTTTTAGTTATGCAAGATGACTAAGTCCCAGAGAGCTACTGTACAGCAGAGTGCCTATAATTAACACTTACAAATTTATATTGTATATTTTAAAATATTCTACATGTTCTTATTACAATATAATAATAATGACAATGACAGGAGGAAACTTTTGCAGGTAATGGATATGCTTATGGCATAGAGTGTTGATGGTTTCGTATTGGTATACTTATCTCCAAGTTCATCAAATTGTATACATTACATATGTACAGCATTTTGTATGTCAATCAGACCTCAATAAAGTGTTTTTTAAAAAAGTAAAGGGAGAGGAATTCTCATTAACCAAGATAATAGTTCAGGTTTCTGCAGAGAAGCGCTTTGTTGGGTCGCAACAGGCACTGCAGGATAACAGACACCATTCATTACATCTACAGCCACCACCCCGCCCTGTAGTTGTCAGCAGCACACCTGTGTGTTTTTTATTGGAACTATGCCCCAGCTGGGATTGGCGCATGTCAGGCTTGGCCTCCATCGATCATATTCTTTGTTAGCAAGTAATCTAATGTGGCTATGTGATCCAGTTCTAGTCCATGTGATGTAAAGAGAATTATGCTTGGATTTATGCAAAAAAATTTACCTTTAATAATATAAGGAGAAGTTCCTTTTTGTTTGAGTGCCTCCTGCCTTTCCTTACCACTTAGAATGTGGTTCTATGAAGTTTTCTGGCAGCCGTTCTGTAACCATGAGAAGTAATATTTTCAACACACTAAGTGGGCAGAGCAGAAAAAATAAATAAAATGGAAGAGAGCATTGAGCTAGTACACCAATTCTGCAATCACTGACTTGCAAATTCTTCATTATATCAGATATAACAATGCCTTTATTGTTACAGCCACTATGAAGCCAAGTATTCTACTACTTTCAGTCCACATATTGCTAACTGATACATGGTAGCAGAAATAAGCACCTTGAAGTGCCTTCATAGCCAGTCAGTAACCTAGACAACACATGTTTCAGGAAGCAAAGCTAGGGTACAGAGGGATATAAAATGGTGGATGCTACATGGTAAAGTAGAGGACTCTATTTATAAAACCAATGAAGGCACCCCCTCTCCTGATACTTTTGCTTTGGTGTAGGGATTTTCAAAAGAGAGATTTGGAAGTCTACCCAATAATCTGGGCATAACAACAAAAGTCTATTGGCTGCTGTGATGTGATTTCTCTTACGACTGTTGAAACCTAGAGAAACAAAGATTATAAATTGAATGGATAAGAATCATAGCTAGATGTTAATGAAATTCAACTATAAGAAGAACGTAACATGCTGATACATCTAGTAAAATATCTGCCGTATAGTAATAACCACTTCTTCGATGTCTGTTGAATCTAATTAAAGTTTAGGTTCTGTGTTTCTTGAAGAAGGTTCTCCTTATAAACGGATCTTATCAAGAAAAACGAAGGTAACCTGTAATCATCTCCACGTATTAGCAATACAGTCATTTCTTCCTTCACTATCTGACTTCTGTCCTGGGAACAGGATTGGAGACATGCATTTGAATGAACAATAAGCTGATTGGAGACATGCATTTGAATGAACAATAAGCTAATTGGAGACATGCATTTGAGTGAAAAATAGACTAATTAGGAGGCGGGTATGGAAGTGGCCCTGGGAAGGGAGGGCAGTCCATAAAGTTACGCTATGGGGCTACCTGAGCTTAAGTCCATGGGAAAATCCTGGGAAATGTCCAAATCCTTGCCTCAAAATTATCCCTTCCAAGGAGCCAGGAAGTCATTGGTTGCAAAGTGTTAGGGAGTAGAGAGAGGAGTATTAATATTTGCAGTTTCAGGATGAAAAAACAACACCCTGGCACAAATTCAGATCCTTCCAGTTGTCAATCAACTGGAAAGATCTGAGGGTTATGGGCAAGGCATGGTCAATCTTTGCTATCAATACCTTTTAATTATATCCTGCTCTATCAGCTCTTCATATTTTTTCTTCTTTTTCTGGAAATATGTGATACATTTGGAAAGAGAAATTGTTGGGTGGAAAAGAGATTAGTAATAATGATCACATGCATTGGAAGGTTGTTGACAAATGTTCACGTCTTACCTTCTTTTGTCTTCCTTCTTGGCAAATTCAAACTGAACCCAGTATGAGTCATACACCTGGGACAGAATCTCTGCAGGCCCCTGGCAGATGCAGGGTGTGGTTTTACTGCTTTGTCACCTTCCCTTAGGTTTCTTCTTCTACTGCTGGAGACCTTGTTTACCTTTTTCCTGCATAGTTAACGTCTTCATACTGCGTTTTGGTTGCCATAAGGTCATTTCCGCCAACCTGAGATCTTAAACATACCCAGTGTTCTAAAATTATGTTGTTTGATGCTTTCTTCCCTCTTCTCCATTCTCCTCTTTTATCGGTGTTCTCAGCTAAGAAACAATGAAACTAACAGTGGTACTAAAGTGCATATAAAGAAGCACCTTACTCTAAACATCTGCAAGTTAACTCCAAGCAATTCCCCTCTTGGATTGTATGAGCACAGTGTGATGAGCCAAGGGAGGAGATAATTAGAGGAACAGAAGCTGTTCTAGTATCTCTCACAACATCCTATGAAGCCATAACTCACACACTCAAATCTGATTCTATTTGGTCCCGTAGTCTAGTCTTTGAAAATTATCTAGGCTAGCATTTTAGAGAGGAAATAGCAAGCAGTGGAATAATTAGTTAAAGATCATTTTAGCTAATTTATGTTTTTGTAAAATATTAGTATATTTCAGTAGTACACTCTGGTGAAAATAGGCTTTTAAAATGTTGATTGTTCATTTAAAAATCTTTTCTGTGTCTCAGTTTGCCTGATAGTATAGCACTTAGAAGGAGTAACAAATTGTTTGCTTGAGTCTGGCCTACTCAGTATAGTATGCATGATATGTTCAGTAATTTGACCTTACTTTTTCATCTCTTATGAAAATGGAAAAAGAGACATTAATAGTTTTTTTTTTCTTTTCAATTTGCACTTCTCTCAGTGAGGAAGGGCAACTGGAAATACTTTGATTCAGTTTCTCGACCTCTGTCATCTTCCTGTTTACCTTTTGTTTCTCCTCCAGAGAGACGATGTCATATATTTTTATATAGAATATTTCTCTATCAATTTTTCTTTTAAGAATGCATTAAAAAGAGATGAAAAGGTAGACAATAGGGGATTTTTTAGGGCAGTGAAAATATTATTGTAATGGTGGATGTGTGTTATTATACATTTGTCAAAACCTATAGAATGTACAACACAGGAAGTGACCACTAATGTAAACCATGGACATTAATTAACAATAATCCATTACTATTGACTCATCAACTGCAACACATGCACTACACTAACACCAGATGCTAAAAATGGGGAAATTGGAGAAGCTGAATAATGAATATACCACATGCCGCTACATTTAGAGTTCTGTGGAGAAAAGAAATCGACCGCTAAAGGGGAGGTTCAAAAAGAAGATACATTTTAAAACATAAGGAGCTTTTTTTGTAGCACTATTTCTCAGTGTAATTCCTTATTGCATATCACTAAGATACCAGCAATACTGTCTGAGCCTTTAGAAGTCAGACATAAAATGTGTAAGTTATTCATTGAAATAATTCACATTACCTTGTAGAGAAAGACAGCATAAGCCCAGTCTCTTTCTATACGCTAAGGGGAAAATTTTACTCTTCTTACTTTATTTTATTATCATTATTTTTCTCTTTTGAAGCAATCTATTTCTTTTAACATTACCCTTGAGAAATAATTTGCAGAATCTAAACGCACTATGGAATTTTATGCTAGTTGATAATGGTACAGTGTTAGCTAGGAGCCTTCCCTAGAGGCAGGCTGCCTGCATTGAAAGATCAGCCTGCCAGTCACCATCACTTTCATATCCTATGAAAGCTCTAGTGTCTTTATCTGAAAAATGGAGGAAATAATAGAACATATCATAAAAGTCTGGCATTTGCTGGATTAAGTGAGATCTGTTGAGCAAAGTTTCAGACACACCAGAGGCATAACATATATTTAGGTAATGTAATTATTACATTATCATAATGGCACATAACATTTGACTACTCATGCTTGAATTACCTAACAGAACTATTTCCTATGATAATGTGCTGATTAAAGGCATTCATCTCAGTTCTACAAATACTAAGCAGTAAATAACAACTGTAATCATTTCCCAAGAAGTTCAGATGAAATGTTAGTGACAACCAAACAGTGCAATCATAAACTGAGGGTATATTGTGATCACACACATGCTTTTTTGCAAGGTCCAGTTTGTACAATTGTAACCTAGCATTATTTGAACTGTGAAAAGTGTGATACATCGTAGGATATCTGCCCACTTATTAGAAACTTGCTGCATAATTATTCAATTTTTTTATTTAGCAAATATATTGAGGACTTACAGTACTCCAAGCACTTTTCTACAAGCTGAAATACAGCAGCAGCAAGATGTACGCAGTTCTGCTCTCATTAAATGTATGGTACAGCAAGAAAGGGAGACAATGACAAGCAATTAATTACTACTCTGATGAGGCATTGAAGAAGCACGAGTTATAAGAGGATAAATAATAAGGGCTTGCAACCTGGTCTGTGAGGGTGATGTGGTTAGGAAAAATTTTCCCCACAAAGTGTGTCTTGGAAACCTCATTAAATTATGTGTAAGATAACACTTCTTGAATTTGGCACTTATTAGCATTGTGATTTTCACTAAGTTACTTAAGTACTCTAGACTTTAATTTCTTTTTTTTTATAAGACAGAGATAGCACTTATCTTAAAGGGATAATTTGATGATTAGAAAAAAAAGTAAAGTGTTGGCCAATACTAATTATTAAGTGTCTTGTTATGCATCAAAAGGGTAACTGTTGCCTACTCTTGGAATCAGAGAAATATTTAAATTTTAAACTATTGTAGGTTGTTATAATTTATCTAAATTTTATATAAATAAATATTTATTAGATGGTTGTAATTTATACTTTTCAGAATGACTAGAGTAAGGTGCACCATTTGTGTTTGTGTGTGTGTGTGTGTGTGTGTGTGCATTCACATGGCTTCTGCTTCACTTAGTGTGAATGCACACACTAAGTGTGCATTCTAAATGAATTCTAAATGAGCCCTGGCCAGTGTTGCTCAGTGATTAGAGCACTGGCCCAAGGACTGAAGGATTGTGGTTTTGATTCCTGGTCAAAGGCATATTCCTGGGTTGCAGGTTCGATCCCAGTCCCCATCAGGGCATGTGTGGGAGGCAACCAATTGATTTGTTTCTCTCACATCCATGTTTCTCTTTGTGTCTCCCCCTCTCTCCCCTGACTCCCTCTTTCGCTTCCACTCTCTCCAGAGATCAATGGAAAAATATCCTCTGATGAGGATTAAGAAAAAACGAAACAAAACAAAGAATTCTAAATGGAATCTTACACAAGATACAAATTATATTTTAACTAAAAACATGATGCTGTTAGGGATTTTCTAGGAGGGCTGAATGAATAACATCATTTGACTTTGTTGACATGTTATTTATAAATCTTTTTAAAAAGCTTACTGTAGAATTATATACAGAAAAGACTTACCACAATATTGTCAAACTTCAATTTGTTTAAATAGTGTACTTGAGGACCATTAGCCATTTTTTTGGAAGCTAGACACAATGAAATCACTAGATGAGCTTTAAATAGTCTCATTGCAAGCCTGTCTAGACAGCTTATCTTGCAGTTATTTGAATCTACCACAATAACTTTATTTACTGCTTTATGTAATTAATTAGGACATTTGAGCACATACAAATGAGTCCAATTATGATGGAATCAATTGCCATTTAAACATTTGCTAAATCTTAATTTAATTTCTAGCAGAAATTATTAGTACCAATGTCTATCATAGCAACCATTTATAAATTACTTCACACTTGTTATTTTATTTAGTGATCCTAACAACTTGATGGGGTAATTCATTTTATCCCCATTGACCTGATGTGAAAATGGGCAATCATTCAGGTTAAAGGACTTTTCTAAGACAATAGGATGTTATCAAGTATCAGAGTCAAGATTCAAAATCGGGTCCAGCCAGCATGGCTCAGTGGTTAAGCCTAGACCTATGAACCAGGAGGTCATGGTTTGATTCCTGGTCAGGGCATACTCCCGGGTTGCAGGCTTGATTCTCAGTGGGGGCATGCAGGAGGCAGCCAGTCAGTGTCTCTCTTTCATCATTGATGTTTCTTTCTCTTTCTCCCACTTCCTTTCTGAAATCAATAAAAAATATAAATCAAATCTTCTGTTTCCATGGTTAGTGCTCCATCCAATACACCAGATCTGACTGGTGGATGAAAACAAGGTGATTTCTTGACCAATTCATAAAAGAAGAGGAGAAATGAGAAAATATTGGCTGCTATGGGGTTGAGATAGTTGCCATGTCTTACATTTTAGACTAACAAAATATTTTTTAAAATATTAGGTGTTTTTAACAAAAAGTCTATACAAAATAAAAGTGTTTGAACATCTGATGTAGAGAATGGTTGCATTAGACAGAGAATAATTATGCCAAAGGATGTGTGAAGTGTACTACAATTATCACCTGCAGAGCTATGAGCTGCCTTCACTTTGCTCCATTGGCAACCTCTACATCATAACCTTCCTTTCACCGGCGTACATCTATAAGATAGATTTTAAGATAGTGAAAGTAGCAGGTACTTCCTTGTGTCCCAGGATTTATGATTCACAGAAATCAGCACATGTGCCAAAGCGATGATAGAGTAGAATATATCAAAAAAATGATTAAAGTGGTTGTAAAAAGTGATCATTGAAACTGTTGAGAGGAATGGAAAGTCTGGTTAAGAATATCACCAAACTTGAGATGCAGCTTCTTTGGTGGGGATCTGGGAATGTGTGTGAAAATTGGAAATTATTTGATCAATGGACAATAACAAAAAAAAATCTAGCATCTTTTTATGTCAGTTTAAAACCTTGAACACTTCATTGACATGGATCCTTCTTAGCTTCCTGCAGGGTTAGAGTATTTACATCCTTCTTCTCAGTATCGTTTGCCAACTAACCATTTCAAAATTACAGCTAAATTAGAGACACTGCCTGTTACTTGCTATGTACTGGAACTCAGATCTCCCCTTGGAGAGCTCTGAACTCATTCAATGAGGCATAGCACTTAATTTCATTTGCAGAGTTTCTGCTATCCAACTTTCCACAAATTACATGAGAGCATGCATTGCTTCTCCTGTAGGCTAATGGAACTTATAATGTTTGTCCACATTTAATGTCCTAATATCTCGGTTTCATGGTTTAATGTTTAATAACAAATCAGTAATAGAATTGAATGCACTGTAAAAAAATTCTTCAACTTAGTGCTGTCCTATGGCTCTAAGGAACTTTAGACTTCTTCTAGGTCAGAATTGCAAACTTCGATGCCTACCGGTGCCAGGCAGGCTGTAAATGTGTGAACTAAACTTGAGGTAAGAGAACAGAGTATGTTAGGTCCTGTGATAACCTAAAGAAAACTATTTCCCTTTGTAAGCAGTGAATTCGCATTGAGAACAAATAAACACGGAACACAAACATATCAAGTGTCTGTGGATGGAATTTGCCCTAACCTTCACCAGTTTTTCAAACCGAGATTGCCTATCTCTCCCATTTTAAAAGTTAGAAAATAACCAATGGACAAAACAACTTAAATAAATAAATACCAAATCGATTCATGACTCCTAGTACAGTGCCTGAAAAACTGTACCAACAATCTCTGTACTTGAGAGGAATTGCCATATTCATAATTGTGATCTGAAAGAGGAAGAGAGCGTGCATGTTAGAGGAAGAGAAAGACTGGCATTGGATTAATGTAAAGAAACAAATAGCAGGAATCAGAATGTGTAGTATATTAACAAACTAACTAAACAGAAAGCAAATACGTTTATAAGGTTGAGAAGGATAGCAGCTGTGGTTTAGATGGTTCAACTAATTAGAGTAGAAGCATTAACCATAGAAAAAGACCACACGAGCTACTAGGAACATTAGACGGACTAACAATTAGGGTCCTTGTTTTTCTCTATCTTGGTTTTAAAACTAGTCTTAGGTTTAATAGCGGCATTTTCAAGCCACCAAACTACAAACGAAACTGGCAAACAGTATATATCTATATTCTGCATGTGGTTTCAGTAATTGATAGCAGTATGTTTCTGTATGAATTTAAGATTTGGAAGAATCACAGGAAGCTCATATCAATTATTATAAACAGTGACGATTACTTGGGGATACATTGGCAATCACATCATTTATATCAATTTTCTATTTCCTAGGAAGAAAGAGAGGTTGCTAATCCAAGCATGCTAGTTCATGCAAGCAAGATTTGGAAAAAAAAGAGAGCAGTGGTCCTTGGAATCAATATATATTTATAGTCACACAGTTTTATACATGTTAGCTCTTCTGTTGTGAAGTTATATCAATTTCTGGTATTTTCTTTGCTGCTCTAGGAATAATTCACTCTTTTGGCCAGTGTAGTGCTTCAGCAACTAAAAATGTGTCAAACATTTCGGACAGGTGACATTTGGCTGGAGTTTTCAAATTTGTGATTTTTAACTCTAGGAAATGTCCTGAATAATGTGTTTTTAGTTGTCCTATAAAAATAATTTTATTCACGAAAAAGCGAAGTAAAAACTTTTACATATGATGTTGTAAAAGGAAGATTTCTGGGGGACGTTTCATTATGCTTGAGTTTTCAAATTTGTGATTTTTAAATGTAGGAGATATTCAGAACAAATGTGTTTCTAGTTGCCCTGTAAAAATAACTTCATTGACTGAAAAAAGTAGGCAGGAAAAAGTCAATTCTAACATTATAAAAAAGAATCTTTCTGGAGGCAGACTATTTATGTATGAATGGAGAGATGCATTTAAAATTGGGAACTCTTGTTTTTTTCAGTGTAAAATCGAAAAATATGAACGAAGTAGGTTTCTTTTGAAGCTGGATGAAGAGGATCAGAAGAGCAGGTGTCGTTTAATGATTCAACTAATTAAAAAAGCAATGTTTCCGATAAAGAAAGCACTTCAGGTTGAAGGAAGTAGATGGAGCTGAGATTGTAAATTATATTGTCAGTGTCTCCTTTAGAAGTTGTTCATGAGTGGGAAAGAGGCAAATAGATCTGACTCAGAAGTAAACGGCCAGGGAGCTGACCTAAAGTGCAGAGATTTCAAAGCATCCCAAGCCACTTGAAACTATGAATAATGGGGGGGGAGGGGGGAGCAACTTGAATGTGTTCATTATCTATCTTTTAAGATTTGAATATAATCAGAAAACAAACTATTTTTAAAAGTGACCTCAAGCAATGCAAAACTGGGAGAAAATTATGACTCTATAGAGAAATTCTGATGTGAGTTATGCCATTTGAAATCAGGCTTACGAGCGGTTTTGATTTCTGGTAAACTTGCACGCCCAAGCTGATTTTCAAGGGCAACTCTTTGCTGTTGCTATGATGAATCAGTTCCTTAATCTGATAATCCAGGTTCTCTCTCTTGCTCTTTAGTTGAACAAAATTACCTGATGGGGTAGCACACTGGAAAATGCCTTATCCAGTCTCACACACTCCCAAAGCTTTCCCACACATCTTCTCTTTGCACAGTTTTTCCTTAGTGAAAGTGTTATTTTCACCTCTGAGAAAGAATCATATTCTTAATTATGAAATTAGTTATCAATGAATTTCAACTTTCTACAATGTATACTTTTAAATGTTATATTTAAGTCAATTGCCTTCTTAGTTATTAACATAAATGCAAAAAAAAAGCCCCAAGAAAATGCATTTGTAAGGGAGAGTGGGTGTATTTGTTTGTTCTGACACACCATAGTCCTTCAGAAAAATGCCAGATGAAATAGGGTTAGCGACTTGGCACAAGTAAGTAAAATACTCACCAATAGATTGTTTTATATTTATATTTTAAATTTATTATAAATGTATGTATAAATTTATAGTGAATTGTGAGCTCCTTGAAATCAGATTTTGTGCCTTGCCTTTCATAGTAAACCTGTTTCTACACAGTGCCTACTAGCTTCCTAAATGAAATAATAATTATATTTTATAGGAAAAAATAAATTTTGGATCAATGCATGGATGACTTTATAAATGACCAATTTCCAGATTCTATTATCTTAATTAGACATGAAAATGTATAGACTTGGCACATAAAGTAATTGACTGGCTTTTCTGGGGCATTTCCTAAAATTTCATTATAGTTCAAGTGACAGATACATCATACTTGGTAGAGAAAATCGCCTTAATTTTGTATAACCCCTGAGGAAAGGGTAAGATAAAAAATGAATATTCTTGGCCTCTTCAGTGCCCCTCATAATAATTTGAAATACCATATTTATAATTCAAGCACATACTTCCTTGAGTGATAACTGCTTAGAATGACGACGCTTGTTTTATGTTCTGAGAGACTTGGTTTCTTCCACAGTTAATGGGACACTTTTTTTCTCTATGAAAGTAATCATAATAATTAAAACACAACAAGTATTAATTGAAGCCCTATTCTAGGTGATCTGAGCCTACAGAAAAACCTTACGATTCTTTAGGATTCTGCAATATGATATACAACCAAGACATACCAATTTACATAGTTAATGGAAATAGGTGGATATACAGGAAGGAATAAACAAAAGATCCATAAAAGAAGAATTCAGGTATAGCAAATATGGCTCCTTAATTTAGGTAGCTTTTCTATTTTAAAGTTCAGGTAGAAACAACTCCTCCCATAATACTGGAATGAAATCTAAGATGTGTTTCTTGATTTTTCAATAGACATTAATAGTCTTCAAAATATTTGAGGCAGGAAATATGGTTAGTAGGTAATAAAAACCTACTTAACTCAGCTCAAGATGAAGAGAGTTATTGTAAAAATGCATATTTTAACAATTAGAAGGAAAACAAAAGAACTAAATTTTAGTAAAGCTGGAAAACATGAAGCTCCAGGGAAGTTAGCTGTAGGAGTTCATGGACCTTTACACTAATGATCTGCCATTACTTCAGCTAGCAACTTATTAGATTTCCACACATCTTAGTTCAAATTCTCAAAAGGGAATCTGAGTAATTCAGATTAGTTTATGGAGTTGTTCCTCTGGAGTTGCTACTCTTGGCTCAATCAGCCATATCAAGGGAATGACATTACTAATTAAGGATAAGCAAGAGGAAATGAGATCTTTCTGTAATAGAGATATTTGTAATGCCTATAAAATGTATTCATATGTACATGCATAATAGAAAACAGACTATATGGATATTAATAAAATGCGAGTGTCTTACTTTAGAAAAGCATATTTATGGGCAAATTATTGACAGTTCTTGTGCCTGTGTATCCAACATCAGTGAATGGCACACAAGCTGCACAATTGCTTAAGTTAAAACCCATGTGTCCTTCCGCACTGGCCCCCTTAATTTGCACCATACATTCAATCACCAGCTCGGTCCTAGCTCTTCAATATCCTGAATAATGTATTATACTGAAATAATCGACCCATGAATGAACTTTCCCATTATATTTTATATTATATACTCAAATTTTATATTTCTCTCTCTAGTAACTAGCAAAAGACTTGGTACCAGCAGCCCTGACTGATACATTTATTGTCACCTTGTGGGAACCAAGAGCAGTGGGCTCTGCTGCTGGGGTCCAACCACAGCAGGTCCAGGGGTCCCCAAAGGTGTGGACGGAGTTGGCAAAGAAGGAATGACACGGAGACAGCGTTCAGTTGATCAGCAGCCTTGCCAGGATTTCTAGCCACAATCTCCAGCCAAGTTCTGTGTCCATGTTCTCTTGCTAGGTTCTCCAGCCACGTTCTCCAGGTTCTCCAGCCAGGTTCTGTAGCCATGTTCTCTCGCT
>NW_006293001.1:6726851-6735750 GCF_000327345.1 Myotis davidii
GAAAATGTAGTTAAAGTGATTAACTACCCGCCTGGCACTTAGTTAAGGAGTTTCATCCCCTCCCTGACTTCAGGGAAAAATCCCTACCTGGGGAAACAACCTTTCTCGGAGAGGTGACCTTGGTTAAAACACACAGTGCTAAGGGGAGCAAACATATTAAGAACAGTATGCTATATACGCCAGGTCCCTTGAAACATATGCTGTGCAGATGTTTCTTTCCTGCAGCGATTGTGTCAAGCAGCAAGGATGGACTGGCTTCCGGCACTCTGCTAACCTATGCCCACGGAAACTGGGAGATCGTAAATGTGTGTTGTTTAAAATTGCTAAGTTTGTAGTTATATGGTTATGCAGCAATAGATAATATATTCAGCTTTTTCTCCATTACATTTTAAAAAGTAGGTAATGACAAACTCTTGTGTTAAATTCTGAACCTGTGGTTTTATTTTCTACAACAATAACAATTCAGTATTAACTTGTCATGTAACTCAAAAATGGTGGGATGAATCAGCAAGATGAATACCAGATGTGGGTAAATTATTGATATTTAACTTTAGGATTGCTCCTTTTTGCCTCTCCTCCATTGTCTGGGACTGACATCTATAGGCCACGGCCCCAAAAGAGTTAAGTTCAAAAGGAGTTGTTTGAGTTAGGAATCATCACCGAACCTTTGCTTAGCTCCTCTGCCCTTCCTCTTTCCTATAAGATGCCCTGCAAATAGAAGGTGCCTTGTTTTTGTCTCAAGTTTAGATCAATCTAACGTAAGTATTTCTCTGTTCCAAAAGCAAAAGGGGAACTCTACTCCTATTCAGAAAGTTGCAGATAGTTATGGTTCTCAGTCTGTAAAAGTTTTTAACCAAAATGGTTCCAAATTATCATTTCCTCTTGCTGGTTCCAAGGAACATGATATGCTAAGACATTTAAGAAATCCTGAGACCTGAGAGAAACCTATTCTAACCAGTTGGCTTAAGGGCATATGTAGGGGAATAATTACCACTGAAAGACATTGCAAACTATATAACAGATGTTGAAATAAAATGAGAGGACTGGCACTTTATATTTGTGTAAGAAGACTTCCTGATCCTTCATAACTGCTATATCTGAGTATGAGCTTCTAAAGTGATGTGTTGGCCTCTCCTCCTATCAGGAGACAATAATTTTCTAGATGGATGAGTTCCTCCTCTTTCTTTGTTCCTGGACTTACCAACTCCATATTTGTATCAGGTTTCTGCAAGCTTCTGGAATTCCTGCTTCTAGAAGTTTCAGGAACCCCTTAGACTGGCCTAGAATAAGACAAAACCATTGTGATATCATCGCCAAAGGCCTTGCGCTTTATGATAGACTATCTAAAAATAAAGGATATAGAACACCAGGAGAATATTTAGCTGTTAATAACATATTTGAGTAATGGAAAATTGATAAAAAATGAAATAATTATATGTTTAGAGTAAACCTAGACTGTATAAGACAAGAAGGCAGAGACATACTTTAAATTAGGAACCCTAGTCTAGCAAGAGATATTGAGTAAACACTAAAATTTCTATATGTGTACCTATAAACAATTCTGTTTTTACATGATAGAGAATTACTATATTCAAGATAAAAAATCTGTTCCCTTGAAAGGAGCTCCTGGTACCATGATTCATAAAAACCACACTATATAAGCTTATTGAATCTTGAAATGTCTTCAGATGTCTTAGCAATTCCAAAATGATTATTTGGGATGGGACTTGCAAACAAATAAAGCATAAAATACTTGATTACAAGCACTGATTTTATTGTAAAGAGGTAAGAAAAAACTTTCCTTGAATAATTTACTGCAGTGTGTATTCCCAGCTACAACAGCAGAACAACTGTGAAAATATGTATATGTAACTGCTAATACTGAGAATTACATACTTGCAAACCAATAATTATTTCTTTTTAGATAATGTCAAGTTCATAGAGGAAATAGTTTTTGTATTTATGATAGAACATGTATAAGAAACAAGTGTCTTAGTACCTAAGGCTAGATGTTGGAAAAAATATTTAGTAATTTTAATGTTTGTCAATTTTTTTTCCCTAAAAGTGTGGAGTTTTTTTTTTAAGATTTAAAGAGCAAAATTCAGAATTTTGAGCTGTGAGAGAATCTTAGATAATTTTTTTCACAACATTTTTGTATGTGTACTAACTTAGCAATAATATAGCATTCCAGAATACCAGATATCTTCCTTAAAATGCCCCTCGGACAAGATAAAGAATCATATGGTTCTAAGTGATTGATAATACTAACTGGGAATGGAATGTATGCAAGCCTTGATATGATAGAACATATCAAAATATACTAAGGTTGAAAGGGGAACATTATTTTTATAAAAAGAAAGTGACTCTAAGCTTATTCAAGTGAGAAAGATAAATAATATATAAGAACAGAATTTTGTAAAGTTAAAATTTAATTGAATATGAAACCATGTCGATTTTAATATTTTTTGAAACTGAGCATAGAAGACAGAATTGCTTTGCCCAGCCTGTAGCCATGCATATGAATTTACACATATAACCATGCATTTAACCATGGAAGATAACCAGATGGTGGAAAATGAAAAAGTATACAGGGATTTGGAAATTAAATTGCTGAAAATTTCCCCCATATTTCATAAAATGGACTGATAGTGCTGATTTCCACTGCTCTCTACCACTATCTAAATATCAACACCCACAAAAGACACTGTTGAAGAATATAGAACTGTCGTCTGGTGGAATGATAGCATCTTGAATATGAAATAAACTGCAGCAAATCATATATCAAGTAGGTATTTCTGTAGCCATGCAGAGTGAGTTATGAATGGCTCTAAAACCAAGTAAATTGTATACATATGCCTATTAAAATTCATAGTGGAAGTAGAAAGATCTATATAGGAAACCTTGAACTTAAATCAGTAGTTTCATTTTTAATATTAACCTTTACTTTATTGTTATTTTTAATTTATATACAAAGAATACTTAAGTATATTTATTTGCTCAGAAATATATTCACTATAATTAAAAATAACCAGGGTAATTATTGGATCACTTAAAGAAAATTAAATAGAAGCACCATAATATTAGAAATAAATGGAAATATCAATATAAAGCACACATTTAAAGAAAAACAAGTGTTCATTTGGTACCTCTGTACATTGGAATGCTCTAGAAGTACTGTTACCACAGTAGCATAAACCTAATATGCAACCAAAGCTCATGGATTATTACTTCCAACTAGAGATCCGATGCATGAAATTCTTGCAAGAGTAGGCCTTCCTTTCCCAGGCTGCCTGCACCGGCTTCCCTCTGGAACCCTGGACCAGGCCTTCCCTCGCAGCCCCAGCTTAGTCCGGAAGGTTGTTTTGTCTAATTAGCATATTATGCTTTTATTATTATAGATATAGTTCTCAAATAAAAGGACACAGATGCTTTTGAGCAATGGAAACTTCATGGCTGGGTCAAGGAAAATACAAGATAGGTCTGGGATATCTTAGTGTGCCCAAAAGAAAGTAAGCTTTCATTGATTAGTAGAATTATTTCAAGAGGACACAGGAATCTTCTAAAGAGGTTCCCACTAAAACTGTGGCTGATCGGAACATATTGAAGAAATGAAAATTAATGAATCTATAAAGAAAGGATAAATATAATGAAATAAAATAACATGTATTTCTGTTTTCTTAAACAAACAAAAAACCTGTGGGAGCCTTAAGAAATAGGTTAAATCTGTATATTTTCTCTTTATGAATCTTTCTATTTAGGTTAAAAATAGATTGGACTTTTTAATTTTAGGAACTCCATACCTGATGGTTTGGCATTTCCTTCTCTAAGCAAGGGTCTCTGGTGGGTTAGTCGTTTTTTTTGTTGCTAATAAACTTCAGGGCATGACTCACTCAAAAATGTTGTGGTTTCATGGTCTGAGTCTTATGTGTCTTGGGAGTTCAAAGGACTTAAGAATTTTGCCTGAAAACCTTTAGGTAGAGACTACTATTAAGGTTAACTGTGTTGCTTCTCTCAATATCTTTGTGTTTTATTTTGGGCCAGACTTAATTTTAGAATTCAGGCATTCCTATACAGGCTGTGATGAAAGATTCAGTTTCCTTCATTTCCTCTTTCCGTTGTCTTCTTTTATTTGTTTTCTGTCCTTTCTACTTAATGGAAGAAAAAAGTGCCAGACTCAACTTCATCAGACACTCCAAGGTTGGCCAAATCAGATGGCCCCTGGTAAGGTTAATTCCACATCTAGAATCAACAGAAGATGGAGTGATGCTCTAGTGACCATCATCCCATCTATTGAAATAACAATTCCATCTTAATTGTGAAACTGCCAGTCTTGAGTAAGGTGCAAAATGAAACACCGTGTAGTTTAATGCATTTTTGCACTCTTTTGCTCAAGCAAAACCAGAACAACAGATGGTCATAAATTTAGGGAAGCTTAATGAATTGGCAAGTTATGACATACAGTTATTGGGAAGGGAGTAACTTAAATGAGTAGAAGCAAAGAAGGAAATATCTTCATATTATTTTGGAAAATAGAACATGTTGTAACTTAAGATTTCTGTTTTCTTTTAATTATTTCCTTGACATGATTAACTTAAAAATATCACATTCAGATGAGCGTAACTCATTTTATTAAAAAAATTAAATGTAGTGACTTTCGGCAAAAATTGTTAGTGTTCGATTGTACCTGACCTAAAGATTACCCTTCAACTCTCCCATTTCACCTTCAAAAGGCACAGTGCCATGTGCTTTGGGCCAGACACCCTGAAAAGTTCAAAATTCTGTAATAAATTTAACACTGATGGGAGAGCCTCTGAGGCACAAAATTAATTCCCTAGGATAAGACTGAGTCATATATATTTCATATTGAAATTTGCTCTATATCCTAGACAGATTACAAAGCATGGTAATTTTATATGCAAATGCCAGGAACATAAGAAAGAAGATGAGTGAGCATTCTTGAAAGATGGGTGATTTGTGGGTAGTGGGTATTAATCTCTTTTATCATATATTTTATTAAAATTATATTTTCTCACATTCAGCATGTATTTATTGACAGACCATACCCAATGCATTGAGATACTGGGAAAATATATGATTAAAAAATGAAAATTTGTTCTGTAAAATATTTTAAGCAAAGCCTGTACCCTCCTCCACAGCCAATCAAAAGTAGACTTTTCACCACACTAAGATACCACCTCTCACAGGTCAGAATGGCTATCATCAAAAAGTAAACAAACAACAAGTGTTAGCGAGGACATGGACAAAAGGGAACCCTTCCGATGTTGGTGGGAGTGCAGATTGGGGCAGCCTCTGGGGAAAGTAGTATGGAGTTACCTCAAAAAATTAAAAATGAGTCTGCCTTATGATCTAGTGATCCCACTTCTGGGTATATACCCAAAGAAAGCCAAGACAGTAATTCAAAAGAATATATGCACCCATGTTCAGTGTAGCATTATCTGCAATAGCCAAGATATGGAAGCAACCAAATTGTACATCAATAGACAAGTAGATAAAAAAAGCTGTGGTACTTATATACAATGGACTACTCCTCAGCCATAAAAACTGAAATGTTACCTTTTTTTGACTCTTTGGATAGACCTAGAGGGTATTATGTTAAGTGAAATGAGTTAGAGAAAGACAAATATCATGTGATTGACTTATGTGTGAAATCTAAAGAACAAAATAAACAAACAACATAGAAACAGACTCATAGATAACAAACAAAAAACTGATGTTTGCTAGAGGGGGAAGTATGGGGGGGGCTATGTGAAAAATTGAAGGGATTAAGAAGCACAAATTGGTAGTTACAGAATAGTCTCAGGGATATAAAAATTACAGTACAGGGAATATAGTCAAATATATATATATAAACACACACAGACACACACACACATATATGTGTATATATATATAAAGAGCCAAGGTCCGTAACATCCAAAATGACCAAATGGATGACTGAACGCCAGGCTGCGCTCACAGCAGGTTCTGGTGGGTGGGACTGGTGAGCTGGCTGAACTGCTGTCCTGGGTCCCAGCTGCCCACGGCGGAAGTCAGTCCTAAGTCCTGGAGCAGTGGCAGGGTGAGGGCAATTTCACGGAGCATGATGGGCAGGAGGAGCCTTGTGGAGCAGTGGCTGGGTGGGAGGTGGGGGAAATTTCACAGAGCATGGTGGGCGGGAGGAGCCTTGTGGAGCAGTGGCTGGGTGGGAGGTGGGGGGAATTTCACGGAGCATGGTGAGCAGGAGGAACCTTGTGGAGCAGTGGCAAGGCTGGGGGAGCCACGCAGTGCAGTCGAGGTGCCGCGAGCATCGCAGAGCATCCCGGGGCAGGGAGCTTCACGCAGTGTTGCAGGGCAGCAGAGGCCATGCGATGTAGGCCAGGCTAGACCTAAGGACCCTAACCATGCACGATTTCGTGCACTCTGGGCCTCTAGTATTGTAATAACTGTGTATGGTATGAAGCCAGGTGGATATTTGAAATATTCAGTGGGACCACTGTGTAAAGTGTATGATTGTCTAACCACAATGCTGCACACTTCAAGCTAATAAAATTTAATGTAAACTGTAATTGAATTTTTTAAAACATTTTTCAGAGTGAGGATTACAGTATGAATATAATAAAGAAGTAAATTTGAGCAAGTTGCCAAAAATTTTCTGAAATGCTGATCTATCACAAAACTATGCCAATTAGCTGTTAATCCTTCCAATGCAAAGAATTCACAAGGAAATCACTAATTACTATTCTGTTTTTCACATAAGGACTATATGTTATTGCTTCTATTTTAAGCATAGATACTTTGATTGCTTAGTAATTCATGTAAGTAATTCAAATGCTTAGCAATATATGGATCATTCTTCAATATGATTTTCAAAATGAAAACAGCCCTGACCCGTTTGGCTCAGTGAATAGATAGAGTGTCGGCCTGCAGACTGAAGGGTCCCAGGTTCAATTCGGTCAAGGGCATGTACCTTGGTTGCAGGCACATCCCCAGTTAGGGGTGTGTAGGAGGCAGCTGATTGATGTTTCTCTCTCATCAATGTTTCTAACTCTCTATCCCTCTCCCTTCCTCTCTAAAAAACTCAATAAAATATATTTAAAAAAAACAAAACACAAAAAACAATTAGGTATTTGTTTCCTTTTTTAAATTAAATTTATTGGGGTGACGTTGGTTAATAACATTATATGAGTTTTAAGAGTACAATGCTGTAATTCATCATCTGTATATTGCAGTGTGTATTCACTACCCAAAGTTTAGTCTCCCTCCATCATTATATATTTGATCCCCTTTACCCTGTTTATTCTCCCCCTTAATTGCTTTTAGAAGACCTTAACTGGTAACCACCATACTGTTATCTCTGTCTGAGTCTGTTTCTTTGTTTTATTTGTTCTTTTGTTGCTTTCTGTTTTATATCTTATATATGAGTGAAATCATGTGGTTCTTGTCCTTTTCCATCTGACCTATTTTGCTTAGCATGATACTCTCAAGATCCATCTATGTTGTCATAAGGAGCAGTATTTCTTATGACTAAGTAGTGTTTCTCTGTATATATGCATTACATTTTCTTTATCCAATCCTCCATCCAAGGACACTTAGGTTGTTTCCATATCTTGGCTACTGTGAATTCTGCTGCAATGAACATAGGGGTGGATACATTTTTATGAATAAACTAGAGGCCTGATGCACGAAATTTGTGCAAAAGTAGGATTCCTTCCCCCAGATGTGAGCACCGGCTTCCCTCTGGCACCCGGGACACAGGCTTCCCTAGCAGCCCCAGCTTCATCCAGAAGGTCATCTGCAAGGATGTCTGGTCTAATTAGCATATTATGCTTTTATTATAGATTATTAAAGATGATTTCAAAATTTTCAGGTAAATACCCAGAATCCAGAACGGGGGTTGTGGGTCATAAGGTAACTCTATTCTTAATTTTTTGAGGAACCTCCATGCTGTTTTCCATAGTGTGTACCTGTTTACATTCTCACCAGCCATGTATGAGGGTTTCTTTTTCTTCACATCCTAATGCTTATTTCTTGTCTTATTACGAATAGCCATTCTAACAGGTGTGAGGTGGTATTTCATTGTAATTTTGATTTGCATTTTCCTTATAGCTAATGAAGTTGAGCATCTTCTCATATACCTGTTGTCCATTTGTATGTCTTCTTGGAAAAAGTATTTGTTAAGGTCCTCTAAAAGCTATTAGGTCTTAAGAAAAAAAAAAAAAGCCCACAAAAAAAACAGTTCTCATAGTTCTTCTAAGAGAAGCAAATAAATAGAATAAAACAAGGACTGTAAGCTTCAATATAGACACTGCAAAGCATCTATGGAATACTGTAACATAAAGATTAGTTTGAATTTGTGAGTTAATTCAGCAATATGGCAGGGCTGGAATCCAAATTATGGAGTGCTAAGGAGAAAATGGCAATAAGTAATTGTAGTCAGTGCACCACACTGCTTTTTCAATGAGCTTAACTAGAAATGTTAAGATAAGGAAGATATGAAAATATATTTTTGGAATCAGACTGTAGCATATTTTTTGACAGAATGAACATTAAAAGGAGGCAGATCCCTAATAAAATAAGATCTCATTCTATATTATGCTAGAGGCCCGGTACATGAAATTCATGCATTGGGGAGTGGGGTTCCCTCAGCCCAGCCTGCCCTTCTCACAGTCCAGAAGCCCTCAGTGGATGTCCTACTGATAGCCATAGTCTGGCAGGAGAGGCTCAGAGCAGGTGTCACGTGTGTGTGTGTGTGTGTGTGTGTGTGTGTGTGTGTGGTTTCCTTAGCATTCTCCATATACAAGATAATACAATCTATAAGTACAGATAGTTTTTTTAATCTCCAATTTTAATGCCTTTTATTACTTTTTTTAAATCTAATTTTCCTTGATATTCCCTCTGG
>NW_006293001.1:6735888-6741178 GCF_000327345.1 Myotis davidii
TTGTTTGCTCCCTTGAGCTGTGTCCAGGGTGTGGTGCTGCCTGCAGGCTTTGCTTTCCTGCTCACGGATCACCATCACGACCCAGGAGCAGGCCCTCCTGGGGGCTGCCTGCTGGTGCACTTTCCTGCTCGCAGATCACTGCGGCAACCCAGGAGCAGGCCCTGCTGGGGGCTGCCTGCAGGCGGCAGTTTCCTGCTCATGGATCACCATGGCAACCGGGGAGCAGGCCCTGTTGGGTGCTGCCGGTGGGCAGCACTTTCCTTCTTGCGGATCATCACAGCGACCTGGGAGCAGGCCCTGCTGGGGGCTGCCTGCAGGCCACACTTTTCTGCTCTCGGATCGCCATGGCGTCCCAGGAGCATGCCCTCCTGGGTGCTGCCTGTGGGCTGCACTTACCTAATCGCGGATCACCCTGGGGTCCCAGCTGGCGGCGGGGCTTAGGCGGCACACGGGGGTCCCAGGTGGTGGCGGGGCTTAGGTGGCACATGGGGGCCCAGATGGCAGTTCACGCTGGCCCGCCCTGCCTGCAGTATGCAAATTAGCTGCCAACTTTGTCGGCAGTTAATTTGCATATCACTCTGATTGGCTGATGGGTGTAGTGAAGGTACGATCAATTAGCATCTTTGTCTTTTATTAGATAGGATATGACTAAGATGCTGAGAAGACTGTATTTGGCTATAATTTGGTAGAAATTTACCCCCTTCATACACAGACATTAGTAAAAGTAGTGTTGTAATACAAATAATACAATAATTACAACATAAATAATAGAAGAATAAACTCTTTTTGCATACTCACACTGTAAACCTACTTTTGCCCACTTCTGTACAACTTTAATGTTTTTCTTGAGGCCTATCTTAACACTTATTTCAACAATGTTAGGTGTAATATCCTTGATAATTATACAAAAAATGTTTTATAAATAATGTAGCTACATTCAGAAGTGGAGAGAAATGATATCCAAGCCTTCCACAAAATGTTAATGTTGGAATCTCAAAAATATATTTGTTCTCTCAAACAAGAGTAAACAATCGAAGTGTCATATGAACTGTCAATATTCTTTCCCCCACTATAATATGGAACTGCTTTATGGATCAAATTTAAGTGTCCAAACTTAAATTTTGTCAACACAATGAGATAGTTATTAGAAAATGGCATTGTTAAATATATTCATAAAGGGAAAAATCTCTAGTGGGTCTACAAAAAACAAAGGGACTAATAAAGTGGAACTTGAGAGTTTTCAAAAATGTTTTAGCATCTTAATTAGAAAGTAGGTTCCTTCACTTTACTCCACCTGCAGCATCAGGTGGGTTTAACAATGTGTTGTTGGGGTTTTTTAAGCCTTTTAACTTTTTCACAGTGCACAGGACAATGGAAAGTTATTTTTTGTCTATTTTTTTCCTTTGGTGTTTGATTTAAAAAAATAAGGAAATACCAATAAAATTTAAGAAGGTGGGAGTTGCTCAAACCCTTAGAGTATAGGAAAGCTTAGAAAAACACACTACTTAAATTTATTTTATCTAGGCAAAACTTTTTTTCAAAAGCATTTTAAATGTATAACATTCATTTAAAGATTAGGCTTACTATCCACTATAAAATATTTGGGTTCTCAAAACTCTGAGTTCTCCTGTAATGCAACCTACTGTGTGCAGGTGTCCATCGAGGCTGATCCACATTGTTCTTGTGGGCAAGGAGAGGCTAATGCTCATGCTGTGCCATGGTTAGTAAAGTTCTTTGTGTCTGACCCAGGAGTCTTGTGTCTTGTGATGGCATCCATGAAATTGTGACTGACTCATTTACTATCTCAAAAGGAAAATAAAATATCAGGCCTTTTGCAGACAAAAGAAAAAGATGTAAAATATTTCCTATTAATAAACCACCTGGAATATATTTTTAAAATATTCACAGATCATTTAAAATAACATAATGCATAATGTAAAAATAGTTCTTTGCCAAACTTTCTTTGCGACTTTATGCCAAAAGAAATGTGTTCTATATTTCTCTGTCATTTATTATTTGTATTATAATTCAAAACACCTAATTGTCTCTGAAACGCAATGTTCTTGTCTGCAAAATGGGGGGATCGTGTTTCCTTTAAAGGATTACTGTGAGGATCCAATAAAAAAAGTGAGAGAAACTCATTTGCATATTGTAATTGAAACATAAGATACTTATATTATGAGGGCACTTATTATTTCCCCTCAAAATAAAAACTAATTTCTTGAAGCATTTACAAATTTGTGAAGCAGATTACATATAAAATGCTAAGCACCAGATTTCCATGAAAAAATCATATTTATTGGAAGACGTTAAAACAAAAACATTGTCCTTTCAGCAAGTGTTTATGAAATGCTAGTTCACGCTGAGGATAGAATGGTGAACAAGATAAAATAACCCTTTCCCTTATCAAGCTTACAAGCCAGCAGAATCTGTAAGACAGGGGTCATTTTATGCATATTAAAATACATATATTAATTGCCCTACCCCAGCGTTATTGAATCATAATCTCTATTAATAGAACTTGGAAATCTTCATTAAAAAACACCCTGAGAAATTCCTAGGTACACTAAAGTTTTACATCAATTCTCTACAATTTAAAAAGGAGTTTCCATGGAGTGTGATTTGTATTATTAGTGGGCCATGAAAGTGGTGGCTTTCTTTCTTTCACCTGTTGTTTATGTGGTAACTCCAGTTACCAATTGGAAAGAGTAAGGCATCATAGAAACTGATAAAAAAAAATCTGAAGATATAGGTTCTGTCACAGAAATATTGTATTGGTAAATAATCAAGAAAAATTTGAATCAGGACTATTGCAGTAGTGGGAGGAGATTTGTCTAAACGCCACTGAAACAAAGGTGGAAGAGTTTGAGGCGCTGGCATGAGCTAGTTGAAAACTTCTGGAAGACATTAGTGGGGAGGAAGGTCATGTGATTAGGCTACCTGTGTTTACTGATTGGTGATTATTGAATTTCCCTCCTATCCTCTATCTTCCTTAAAGGTTACATTTCAAAGGCAGAGCTCTTGGTTCCTTGAGGAAACATACATTCCTTCATTGTAACATTGGAAAGAAGCTGAGAGAAGATTTACTTGTCAAAAGGCCAGAGGAAGAATTTACAATTTCAGGTTTTCCAAAGTAAATCCTCTAAAAGAGGAGCTCAGGGTCCTAGAGTCAGTAAGAAATCTGTCTAAAGTTTAGTCAAGCTGAGGGAAACGTTAAGGCAGTCCTTGGTCAGTTTCACAAGTGTCTCTGTGACTGATTGGGTGAACTTGAACAGGACATCTTCTCTCTTACAGCCAGGGCAATAAAAGTGTTTGTTTACAGGGCTTCTATTAAACATATAATTTGAAAAGTCTGTGCTTCAAAGGCTGTTATTTAGCCACTATGTACTGCTATTGCCTGTTATTACTGATTTTTAAAAATATTGTAATAATATTGTAAACTTTTAAAAAGTATTTGTAAATAGCCTCTGGCCCTCAGGAACACTTCCAGGTCTTCCCAATATGTAGTCAATGCTTCCAGAACCCTGCTTCAATACTATGGATGGTCATGTCCATCCGATATTAAATGTCAAGTCTTTCAAATATTACCTGTCTACATTACAATCTACAGTTAGTCAGAAAATAACTCTAGTAAAAACCTGGCATTAGCAAAAAAAGAATCCCTAAGATTTCAATATGTCATGTTTCTCCAATAACCTGTACTAGTCACTTTAATTGCAATATACTCTCAAAAAGTCTCCGATATTTGATAATATTTGTATGCCAGACATTAAAAGAGTTTTTCCCTTTGTTTAGTTAAAATCTATTGATTTTCATCCTTTGCAAAATGTGCAGGAGACCACAAATGAATTAAAATATTAACTTTATTATTCTACTATAGGGAGGATAAGTGACTTATCTATAAAGGGCTATGAGAATGCTTGATTAATTTAGAGTGTAGGTGATGGATAGATTAGAGCTGAGATTTTTGAAGAATTAAGACCATTTTTGGTAAGGTATATTTGAGGATGGTTTGCTTGCATTAGAAGGAGATGATATAGGGGACCTATTAGAATTTTCTTCAAATATTTAAATGCTTTTCATGTGGGAGAAGAATTAGACTTGTTATGTATGGCCACAAGGCTTAGATAGGGATAGTTGAGGTTAATGCAAGAAATAATTCTTAAAATAAGAGCTAATGCAAATGTCCTGCTCTGTACGTCTCTAGCTCTGCTGCCAGAGAACTTACTTTCAACAGTGAATTAAGTCAGAGATCAATTCATTGGAAACTCGCACCAGACTGTAAGATCCTGAACAAAGACAGTATGTTGGCTTTTTTCAACACGTATTTGATCTCAGTTAGTGTGTGTCACGTGAATGAATTAAATAAAAATGAGTATTTAAAAAAAAAAGTTCCAGCCCAGTCTGGAGGGCCCATGCATGGATGTATTGTAGAAATCCGGGCATCAAATGATGCTTTAGATTAGATGAATTAGCACAACCCAACAGAAATAAACCTCCTTATAACACAATTCCCTGAAGGGTTTTGGGTGCTCATTCTACACCTGGACTTCAGCAACCAGGTAGCTTTAAATAGCTCAGATATATGGAAGGACACCCAGGTAAAGGCTTTAATTAAAGTCCTAATGAAGACACCAGTAAACTTGCTGTCTTTTTATGGAAAGAGGGGAAAGTCTTCCACTCCCACAACTGAATAGTCAGTGCACGTTTGGTTTACGTACTGAATATATCACACTTAAGAAAGTACTTTAGTTAGGATCTAATATAAACTTGCTGTCTTTTTATGGAAAGAGGGGAAAGTCTTCCATTCCCACAACTGAATAGTCAGTGCACTTTTGGTTTACGTACTGAATATATCACACTTAAGAGTAAGCCTGGCTACTACAACTAGTCAGAGTAAGAATATAAGATGAAAATTATTCAAGTCCTGGTCTAGGGAACATCTTTATTGCACCAGTCTAGTGTGCATTATTTCAAATTTTGCTATGTTTATCTGTCTCCCACCCTTACAAACTTAAAATCTCTAGGCTGAGATGATAATGTACTGAAATACAGTCTTCAACACCATTTCCAAATATCTGCTAATACGACTCCTCAAAATTCACTTTAGAATGAATATTTATCGAAATTCTAAAATTAATAATTTTCTTTTGCCCAGTATGATAATGTACTGAAATACAGTCTTCAACACCATTTCCAAATATCTGCTAATACAACTCCTCAAAATTCACTTTAGAATGGATATTTATCCAAAATCATTCTAAAATTAATAATTTTCTTTTGCCCAGTA
>NW_006293001.1:6741209-6751484 GCF_000327345.1 Myotis davidii
GCAGGAGGGAGGGGCATGGTCCTTGCAATAGATATTATGACATCTATCTATCTATCAATCTATCATCTATCTATTTATAGGTATGATGACAATTTAGAAAAAAGCTGCAAAATGATGGTGATTCCTACTTGGTTTTAATTCTACCAATAGTTTCTTAAAAAAAAAAAAAAAGAAAGAAAGAATGTTATTCAAATCGGTCCTGTCACAATTTGGTCTTGACTTTATCACTTTAGATCTGTCCAGTCTCCATACTTGTCCAGTATTCCAGTTGCCTGTCATTTTCAGATATATTAAGCAGTCATTAATAAGAGTCTGAATAAAGATAAATGACAACCAAGCTGTATTTTTTCCTCTATATTATGAGGAACTGACACTAAATCTTGAGCAAAGTCAGGATATACTATATTTTGTCTATCAAGTTCTCTGCTTCTGTTGTTCTTGTCACAATGTCCTAGAAGGAAATTAAGTTGATTTGACAGGATTTGTTTTTCACAAGCAGATTTTACCCAGTCCCCCATGATTTTCTAGTGCTTGCAAATTTATTTTTTTGATAATATGTTTCAGTAAGTTTCCAACTAAGTAGTGATGATGACAGGTCTATAATTTTTACGGTTATCTTTTAATTTTTTTTGTTAAATCTTACCAGGGCGGGAATAAGAAACACACTGAGATAAGCATTGCATTTAGTCTTTTTATATAGCTGAATCACTAAGTCCCTTTTAAATCAAAAGATGTTGTGTTAATTGTTATTTGTTGACTTTGGCAAGCTCCTATAAAAATGATATAAGTCACCAGAACTTGAAGATTAGAATGTAATTAGTTTTTAAAATTAGTTTTACTATAGAATTTTGTATCACACCTGTGCTTTTTCCAACTGTCATATTATAACTGTCCTACATTTTAAACTTTCAAGTAAGACTTATGTAACATACTTTGAAGACTGGTTAAACTCCGCAGCTCTTTGTATGACTTATAGGCCTTTTATGTAAGAAAATTCATTGGTTAAACATGTAAGTTTAAGATAATACACTAAAATGTATTTCTACCATTGGACTCATTTATCCAAAAAACTAAAAATCGGCAACATTGTCCTGAATAATATACCACTGTAACAATTATATATGAAAACCTCCAGCCTGGAATACTATCTACTAGAAAGACCAGATAAAAATCAGATGGTTAATTAGAATTTGTGATTGTAGTCTCTGAAACTTTTAATAAACTCTATTGAAATAGTATATAGTTTAAAATACATAAAATAATCTCAAAAACTGGGTCTTGTATAGTTTTTACAAGATAGCTAATATTTTAATGAACTCTTTGGGTACCAATCACTTCTCTTAAATACTGCTAACAATTGTAGCCCTGGCTAGGTGGCTCAGTTTTTGTTGTTGTTGTTTTTTTGTTGTGTTGTTTTTGTTTTGTGTGTGTTTGTGTGTGTGTTTGGAGTGTTGTCCCACAAACCGAAAGGTTTTGGGTTCGATTCCTCGTCAGGGCACATACCTAGGTTTTGGGTAGATCCCAAGTGTGCGTGCTTATAAGAGGCAACCAATGATTTCTCTTCTCTTCTCTTCTCTTCTCTTCTCTTCTCTTCTCTTCTCTTCTCTTCTCTTCTCTTCTCTTCTCTTCTCTTCTCTTCTCTCTCTCTCTCTCTCTCTCTCTCTCTCAAAATCAATAAAAACATATCTTCAGGTAAGTATTTACAAAAATGCTGCTAACAATTTTAATAATACTTGATCTCCCAGACTCCACTGCAGATAGCACTGGCTACCTGGTGTAATTTTGGCCACTGAGAGGCAGTCAGGAGTTTCTGGGGCAGAAACAAACAGAAAATAGTCTCACCAAGAGAAAGCATTGGCCCCCTTCTTTTTTCTTAGAACATAAATGCCTTTCCAGGGGTGTGGCAGCTTTCTTGTAACTTTGAAGATGAAAGCCACATGCTCAGACTGATAAAGAAAGACTGACTGCTTCTGAATTCGTGAATGCATGAGACTATCACGGTATGGTTTTCTGTTTAAGCCCTGGCAGGAATTTCTGTGATTTGTAGTCACATACAATATTAATGGATTCCTAAATGTTAAGAAGTACATCGTTTTCCAAACATTATTTAATCATAATATGATTTCTTTAAATTACCTCATGTATATACACCTTAAGCATAAAATGGTTAAAAGCATTGCTTCTAAGTTGAGGGTGGGGTTTTAAATGTGGGCTTTGGAAAAAAATACATGCATGAGAGATTCTTTTTTATTTTACCTCTGAATGCAGAGATACACTGTATTGTTGGGACCTGTCCAAACAGCAATGCCAACGGATGGAGAAGGCAATGCAACCTGAATCTAGTTACAGTAACTGAGTTATTTGTCATAAATGCCAAGGGTGTTATTGGGACTAATTGTAGTCTCTATAAGTCCCCGAAGAAGTTTCTCAAGCAAACGTGGTTGGATTTTCTTATTTAGTAAAATAGGACTTAGTTGTTTTCTAAGATTTGATTGCAGGCCAGAAAGAGTTGCTGAAGACAACCATACTCTTAACATAGCAAACTGTCTGCTTTTCTCTTATAAATAAAGATAATCCAAGAACCACCGCCCAAACCCCCCAAAATTGCCTGTGTTCCTCTTCAAACAACAGGTCTGGTAAAACCCAGGCAGGAAGATGAGAGATCAGGATACTTAGTACACAAGGGGACTCTCTACCTTACAGTTCTGAGTTAGCAAACCTCAAACGGGCTGAAAGAGGTTCTAACAAAATATATTTGAAAAAGGTCTTTCTGTTTGTCCTGCCAAACATTAAGGGCTTCTTTGCTAAAACTCCTTTCTTCTGTAACTCCTGACAAGCGGTGCTGTCTCATCAGGGAGAGGCGAGGATCCTCACCATTCTCCTCTTCAAGAGGTCTCACACACCTCCGCAAGGCACCCGGCTCCCCACACAACACACTTCATACGTTACTAATAGTGCCTCTGCTTTACTGAGTACGGAGTAGCAAATCTTACTAGAGGGGTGTCCTGCCACAGGTTAAATCCATTGTTCTCCATAGCTAGAGAAATGGCCAGGTTCATCACAGTATAGATGAGAGCCATTAAAAGCTATCTCCCTCAGCAAGGACGAATCTTGGGGCTAAGAGCTGTGTCTATAGAGAATTCATGGTGAGTTGTCCCATTTATATTTTTAAAAACTTTTAAAGAAAAACTGATACATTTCTAGATAGAGGGAGTCATTTTGGGGGAGAAAAACCAGTGTTTCTAAATCTCTGGGATAATTTTGCTGAAACCAGTCCTGACCCAGCACCAAAGGCTGGGTTTTGCCATAGGAAGTGGGTTTGCATGGGAATAAAGGTGTTCCGAGCACCCTGTTCTAATCAGAATAAGTCTGGGGAATGACTTTCCTCCAAACATTGTCATGAATGGACAAGAGCCTGGAGCCCTTGGACAGAACAGGGGACTCTGTACTTGGACAGAGCAAAGGACTCTGTACTTGTCATTGAATTCTGGACAAAACCACGGTGGGCAGCTTTGCCCACAGGAACAGGTAACATGCACTTTCTCAATAAGTGCATCTTGTCTGCGAGGACTCACCCACCTCACCCTGAGCTGCGTCAGGACTTCCCCCAGGCAAGCTGCCTGTGGACTCTCGTCACCTGAATCCGTTCCCCTAAGTGGGACCTAGAGTGTTGGGACTCACCTCTCAGCTGCGGGGTTCCTAATAATGTGAAAGTGAAGCCTTTAGAAATGTCTGCTATCACCATGGCATCCAGGAATGTGAACCCAAAACTATAAAGGACCACCCAACGTACATCAGTGCAAAGAGAGCAAGGCTCTAAGCGACCATGTGACTTGCCTGAATATCTTTAGGGGCACATTTCCCACTGCACAGGTGGCCCGCATCTCAGCATTTCTGGGAATTGTCTAAGAGCATAATTTAAGCATCTAATTCTATTTTAATCTTTTGACTTAGGTTGATTTTATTTCTGAAAATCAAATCCTCTTAGCAGATGATCTGTCTCACCAAAAATTCAAAATTAATTCAATTTTTGTAAATTCAAAATGAATTGATGACCTTTGGGGAAAGTTTTAAATATATTTTGATCGGTGTTAGTGTTATATTCGAAAGAAACGTTTCTGTTGAATGTTATTTCTGGGACCACATGAACAGACTCTTCTGATACTGTGAAACACTTTCAAGGTTTCATATATTCCCTCTAAGAAGGGACCTGTGCAGCTGTCTTAGGTCAAGGGCTTACAAATCCCATTTTATCCCTGAGGAAACTGAAGTTCAAGGCCATGTGGTGGCTGAATAAAAAAAATCCAGGGCAACAGTCTCCGTGAATGGAGTCCCGGTTCTGTGTTCTTCGCCACACTATAAGCAGCATGGCCCTGTCTTTATCATCACATCCATGGCTGCACTGAGGGAAGGGCTTCAGGAGGTTGGCCAGCCTGCCCCACCCTCTATTGGGGTAGGGGGGTGATCATGGAGGGGGCCGCCTCGGGGGAGGGCCATGGGGGGGTTGGCTGGCTGCCCTGCCTTTGATTGGGGTGGGAAAGGTTGATCAGGGGCAGGGTCAGCTGTGGGGATGGGCTGAGGGAGGTTGGCCCACCGGCCCCACCCTCATTGGGCCAGTTTGCTGGCCACAGTGGGCATCCTAGTGACTGGTCGTTATGGTGTTTTGGTTGCTGGCTTTTTATATATATATATAGATATTTCAAAGAACAGGCCTACCTAATCCTCTACCTATGCTTTTTTTAAAAAATATATTTTATTTATTTTTTACAGAGAGGAAGGGAGATAGAGAGTCAGAAACATCGATCAGCTGCCTCCTGCACACCCTCCACTGGAGATGTGCCCGCAACCAAGGTACATGCCCTTGACCGGAATCGAACCTGGGACCCTTCAATCTGCAGGTTGACACTCTATCCACTGAGCCAAACCAGTTAGGGTTGTCTCTATACTTTTTACTGTTATAGATACCTTGTTTAAGTGGAATAGTACAGTATTTGTCATTTTGTGACTGACTTCTTTAGTTTATCTCTGTAATAGCATGAGCCTGAGTTGTCTTCATTTTTAAGACTAAATAATCTTTCATTGTCTGTATATCCTACATTTTGTTTATCTATTTATTCTTTGGTGAACATCTGGTTTATGTCCACCTTTTGACTATTGTGAATATGCTGCTCTGAACAAAGGTGGACACATATCTGTTTGAGTTCCTGCTTTCACTGCTTTCAGGTATATGCCCTGAAGTGGAGTTGCTGGGATCACATGGTTATTGTACATTTAATTTTTTGAGGAACCACCATACTGTCTTCCAGAGCAACTGCACCATTTTGCATAACCTTGAGCAATGTACAAGGGTTTTGGTTTTTCTATACCCTCACTAACACTTGCTGTTTTCTGTTTTTATATGTTGTTTTATAAATGCTTTATAAGTACTTAGCATAGTACCTTCCCCATAGTGTTATCACCCACATTTTTTGAATTAATGAATGCTATTATATCTTCTTCAGTTCACTGATATTTCTGTTGATGTAGAAAAATGTTTTTTAAATTTAGGGTCCCTGGGATTCAAGCAGCAGGATGACTTGTGGTGGGTGCCTTGCAATAAAGCAGATTCCCGGCCCTGGCCAGGTAGCTCAGTTGGTTAGAGCATTGCCCCAACAGCCCAAGGTTGCAGGTTCAATCTCCCATCGGGGTACATACAAGAATCAACCAATTACTACATAAACAAGTAGAACAAATTGACGTTTCTCCCCCCCCCACCACTCCCTTCCACTCTATAAAATCAATTCTTTTAAAAAGGCCACATTCCAAACATATTGAATTTGGAACTCTTTAATTGGGGTTTTAATATCTGCAGTGTTAATATCTCAGGTGATGTTGTTGCCTAACATGTACATAAGTTGACGCTCTATTCACTGAGCCAAACTGGTTAGGGCTGTCTCTATACTTTTTACAGTTATAGATACCTTGTTTAAGTGGAATAGTACAGTAATTGTCATTTTGTGACTAACTTCTTTAGTTTATCCCTGTAATAGCATGAGCCTGAGTTGCCTTCATTTTTAAGACTAAATAATCTTTCATTGTCTGTATACACTACGTTTTGTTTATATGTAGTATATAAAAAAGCAGTGCATTTGACCAGACTGCAAACTCATGAAGGCAGGACTTATCATTTCCCATCCATTGGCAGCTTCTCACAGTAATTCTAAAACTTTGTGTTTTGTTTTGTTTTTTTCAGTAACATTGATTTTCATATTTTAAACCTTACAGGAACACATGTTGGATGGTTGTTTTCCTACCGATACATTCTGTATGAGAGAGTGGTAGAAGCTTTCTATGGGACAGAACATCAGCTTTGGGCTAAATAGCAGGTATTGTCTGGGACCCAGCCTGTGTGAAATAATACATAAATCATTTAATGAATATCTTCTTTTATTAAATACTAATTATCCACATCCTGCAGACAATTTCCTAGGATGCTTTGAGAATGAGTTTTTGTTCTATAGAATTTGGAAACAAAAGCTGCTTCAATCAGCCTTTACCTGGTAAAGTTGTAAGCTGAGCACCCAGCACAAGTAGGGGTTATGGCCCAGAGTGCACCTCTCTCTTCCATGGCTTACTAAATAATGTAGCTCCCAGAGCTATGAGAGATTTGGTGTCTTGTGACCGCTATCTAGCGACGTGTGTCCATCATGCTTGATGTTCATTAGTTAGATGAGATCAGCGAGATAAAGAACTGTTAAATGTGTGTTTTCCTTTAATGGCGATGTAACTGGGGTAGCCGAGTCACGAGTCACAGAACAGGAACTTGACAGAAAAGGACATGGCGGTAAGATAAGCTTATTCCAAATATACAACTTCATAAAATTCTTTTAATATCTTGTCTTAGCAAGGTGCCTTGCCAGTTCACTTAATAACTGTGAATGAGGAGATATGAGAAAGAACAATAAATAAATGCATTACTCTTCTATTTTTCTTCATGTATATGAATTATGCATGCATCTTATTAGTGGCAAATTAAGTAATGTACTAATTTCAGGTAAATTTTCAGAAGGAAAACTAATTGAAAATCTGTTTTGATGAAGTTAGAATGGCAAGAAAAATTAATGGAATTGGTGGCATCTAATATTAAAAAGCGTCAGATTTTTTTTTTTTAATATGGAAAGTGCCATTTCTTTGAAACTCTTAACTCATTTCTTTCAACATTCTTCTCAGGTAGATGTTCAGTAACTGTCAGCCAAAACTAATTAAAATTTCCCTCCCCCAAAAAGATCAATTAACTTTTTTGGACAAACATTTCTATTTATTGCCTTTAGGATTTTTTCCTCTAACTGATATGTAGTTTATAACCAAATTAGAAAAAGAAAGTAAGTTGCACTAACTGTAATGTTATGAACCTAATAGTTTGGATTCTTACCTTTTTTGGAAAGTGCTAGTTGAACGTAGTTTCCTAACCATAGCTCGCTTTCAGCAGTTGCAAGGCTGAGGATTTCCTAGGCAGAGAACCTGGCTCCGTGACAACAGTAATTTGGCAGGTTCTTGGAAACCCTTTTGTTTTGTAGCTTGAAACTGCAGCTTGCTGATTCCGATATGCCTCGCAATCTTCTTACGTTCTGTCATTTTGTGGGGATCATTAGCTCCTGTTTTAAGGAGGCTAGCATTATACTGCAAACTTTTCCCCTTCCAGGCATATAGTTATTGTTACTGATGATGAGACACCAAACCTAAAAAAAAGTCTATTCTACGATACATATTATTCCGTGCGGATATCTTTTTTTATTCTTTAATTGATAGAGTTTTCATTTGGATTAACAACAAAGTTTCCTAACATTAGTTGGTATGTAAATTGCTAAATTATATTTGGAAAAAAAAGAGTATATTATAGCCCTGTTGAAAGGGCTTCAGGAAATGCTCTGATCTCTGAAATGCAATGATTCAGAGGAAAAGAGACAACATGTGGTAATCAGTAGAAATAATGAAAATGGAAGCAGGCATGTGGTGCTTTTCCCCCCAAAAGGTAAATGGACTTATTTACTGAAATTATTGCACGAAGCAGCTTTGTCATGGAATCCGGGCCCGATGCTGCCTGCTCTGTTTTCTGAACTTCCAAATAAAGGGTTGACTAGAGGGAACCAGGAGTAAACAGCCCCCTGAAGACTCCACCTGCCTGCATCTGGCAAAGGCTCTCCAGGCAGGTCCCCACAGGAAATATTTTGCGGAGGTTCCTCAAGTTTCTGGAGCTGAGTTTGTATTCTGTGCTGAAACAACCTTTGGCTGGTTACTTGACAAAGACTGCCAGGACTTTCGCGCACTGGGAATGGCATCATTTTCAGTCAGGCCATCAGGTGTCATTTCATAGAAGCAATGCAAGTAGATATTTATATGAAACCACCAGAGGGAGGAAGGAGGGATCGCATGCGGATTCTGGGGAGGGTTTGGTAGTGCTGTAATTTAAAACAGAGATGACTACAGTAAACTGACTCTGGGGTTTAAGTTACCTTCAGTGATAATTCTCTGCTTAGTGAAAACTGAGAATATTGGAATTTGATGCTATAAATATTAGAGTAAAGGGTGGGTGGGAAATTTTTAAAATAGTCCAGAAAAATTCATAATTGGTTTAAAAGGCTTTTTTTCCCTTTCCATGTTAGGAGATAGACAGTTTAAACTAAGGCTATTAAAGATTAATGCTAAAAACTAATGCCGTTTAAGGGGAAAAGCCAATTGCATCAACTCCCAATACCAGTTATTTTTATCTTTTAAAATGCTTTCAGTTTTTGATCATATATATGTATTTTAAAATACTGAAATACATTCACTTCTGTGTATTTCTTTGCTTAATGTTATACTTTAAATTATTTCAATATTTCTATTTTTTATATTTACCAGTTTAGATGACTACCTAATTTTATTTATGGCTAGCCTATAATTTATTAAAATATTCCTCTTGCTTTGAACTTTAGGATTTTTTTTTAGATAACTCAAAATGCTGTCAGGAACATTTGCATATAAAGAATGATCTTCAATTAAATTTTTCTTTAGGATAAATTTTCCTCTGTGCAAATATAGGTTAAAAGCATCATCACTTTTGTCACTCTTGCCATGTATCAGGCTGCTTAAAACTTTTCACTTATGATCATCCTGTAATAATCATGTATTTCTTAGATTTGGAAATGTGTTTCAAGTTGATAAATAGTTCTGCTTTAAACTTGAAACACTTTTCTTAGAAAAGTATGCAAAATTCAAAGCATGTCTTACAAGAAGCATGAGTTATGATTTACAAGAAGTCTTAGTAAATCAACCATATGAGACTATTTACAAAGCTTGTTTAAAATTTGACTTCAGGGAATTTCAGTGGAACGGGAAAGCATTTGGTAATTTTTCTTCTCACCAAGAGTTACTCAGACTTAATTTTTCTTTTAGCAGATTGGTGTGTTTGACAGGCAAAATCAACTTTCTTGTTGTTGAATGAAATGAGTCACAAACCTTATATTATTATTCTTGTTAGAAATAATTTTAATGTTATGATAATAGAGGCAGGAAACAATTCTTACAGTTATAGAGGCCACAATATATAAGGACACTTTTGTAAGAGTCCAGTTTTTAATACATTGATAACTTAGTTTGAGATAAGACTTTTTCTTGCTTCAAAGTCCTCCCTCCATACACCTGATACTCCTTCACATGAGATAGCAGATCATCTGGCAGCAGCATAAGCTACAAGTCTGCAGAGTCCTCGTGTGAATGTCAACTTCTATGTGTATATTAGATCTTGGCAGATTATTAGTGTTTCTTAAGGTATGGACTTCAGTTCACATTCCTTAAAATCACTATGGAGGCTTATTAAATAACTAGAGGTCCAGTGCACAAAAATTTGTGCACTCGAGGGGGGGGTATGGGGGGTCCCTCAGCCCGGCCTGTGCCCTCTCGCAGTCTGGGACCCCTCAGGGGATGACCACCTGCTGGCTTAGGCCCACTCCTCGGGGGATTGGGCCTAAGATAGCAATCAGACATCCCTCTGGCAGCCCAGCAGCCCTCGGGGGATGTCCACTTGCCAGCAGGGAGCAGGCCTAAACTGCAGTCAGACATCCTTAGCGCTGCTGAGGAGGCAGGAGAGGCTCCCACCACCACCGCTGTACTGGCAGCCATCAGCCTGGCTTGTGGCTGAGCAGAGCTCCCCGCTGTGAGAGCACACTGACCACCAGAGGGCAGCTCCTGCATTGAGCGTCTGCCCCCTGGTGGTCAGTGTGTGTCATAGTGACCAGTCATTCCCAGTCTTTCTGC
>NW_006293001.1:6751501-6763910 GCF_000327345.1 Myotis davidii
CCCCCTTCAGGGTGGGTTCCCCCACTGGGGTGCCTGGCCAGTCTGGGTGAGGGGTTGAGGGCCATTTTCAGGCTGGTGGGGGACTGAAGCTCCCAGCCTCTCCTTTTTTCTTTTTCTTTTTTTATTCTGGGATTAATTTACCTTCTATAGCTGTCACTGGAGCTGAGAGCAGGCTCCAGCTCTGAGGCCATTGCCGGCTGAAAGCAGGTACCTGGGTTTGTTTAGATTCTATAATTGAAACTCTGTTGCCATCACTGGCTGCTCTAAGCTCTGAGGCCTCACTGGCTGAAAGCAAGTTTCTGGGTTTGTTTTGGTTCTATAATTGCAACATTGTTTCATCTGGAGCTCAGAGCTGAGCTGCAGCAGGCGGGGAACGTTAACTTCCTCCATCACTGGAGTAAGCAAGCCTCATGTTCATGTTCACTTCAGCTGCCTGGCTGCTGGCCGCCATCTTGGCTGGCAGTTAATTTGCATATCTCGCTGATTAGCCAATGGGAAGTGTAGCGAAGTTATGGTTAATTACCATGTTTCTCTATGATTAGATAGGATGATCTATAATTTCTTTGATAAATCAGGAATAATTCTCTGAGGAATTCATGCCTTAAGTTGAGACTGGAAGCACAATTAGGAGATACCAGGGGAGCAGGAGAGGGAAGGGTACCGAAACAGAAGGAACAGCATTTGCAAAGGGCCTGTCGGAGGAGAGCAAACAGTTATACATGCAACAGTAAGGACAGAGATTAAATCCTAGAAAAGTGAGGAGGGTGGAGGGAAATCATGGTTGAAAATCTCTTAAATGACCAAAACCATCCCCTGAACAAGGAAAAATGCAGAGTTCATTTACTTAGGTCAGACCCAATGTCATATACAACAGTGCAAATCAGCATGCATTTCTATGGAAATGGCAGGATGAGATGTGTTATACATTGATACTTTTTTTTTAAGGTCATCTGTTAATCCTGTAGCTCCTGTGGACATTATTCTCAATGACTCAACGTAGTGATACTTAACTTAGTGAAGGCACACACTTGGTAGAGAAACCAAAGTCCAAAATTCCTGAACCCAAGTTGTTCTTGAGCATTGCTCACCTGGGTGGCACATGAGATGGCAGGCAGGTCCCACCACAGCCAGCAGCAGGCTTCTGGATATGAAACAGAAGCAACACCTACTGGAATCTGTTTTGCTGAGTATGAAAAGGGGGGTGCTCTAGCCATTTGTCAACCTTGCAGCATGGTCACAGGGAGAGCACCTTGGATCTTCATTTCAGCTCAGATGGTTTTTCAATTAAATGACATTTGTCATGATAAAACATACAGTTACCTTCCTCAGGTCGTACATATCCAGATTCTGACATTATGCAATTCCCTGGGTGCTGGGAAAGTCTTCTCATTTTATACACAAACGTTTCCGTTTCTTAAACACTGTCCAATGTCATGAGTGAGATGCATCATTAATTTATATTGCTATATATCGACTAAGATGGAATCTGAGGCTTGCACTTTATAATTAGTGATGCTTGCTTTGTGTCAATATTTACCAAAATGACTTTCATGGAAGGCAACACCGGAGGATGTTATGAGAACTGTCTGATAACAGAGTCTTCTCATTAAATAAGTTTAGAGCAATGCTGAATTATTGGGCTTTTTTATTATCTAAAAGACTTTCCAAAGCCTTCTAAATGGAAGTGCGCATTGTAGTTCTCTCAGAATGGGATGCGTCTTACCTTTCTTAAACTTGCTTAGATAATTCCTGCTATAGTGTTTACCAAAGAACACCTTAGACGACTAGAGTTTAGTAGGGCTGGGACTGAGCTCAGGGGCTTGCCGCGTGCAGTGCTCTATTCAAAAACCAGATGTGGTTGCTGCAGGTGGTTTTATTTACCTGCAGCAAGAAAAGGAGACAGGGCTTCATATCCAAAGCTCTGCCTGCGGGAGGGAGCCTTAGCCATTGCTTATGTGCACTATTGGGTCAGTTACATGTGCGTTTCTTGGCCGCATTTACCTGACTGACTTCCTGTCAGTGTATCCTGTTTAAGGCTGCGTCTGCAAAACACTGTGCAGCATTTTAACATGAGGGAGAAGTAACATTTAGAACTTCCCAGATCTTGAGACCCATGTCCTCGCTAACAGGACATTCAGGGAAATGCTGTTCTCTGCCATGTGGGCTGTCATTCCCTGACGAGGGAGCGCAGAAGAAGACTTGTCCCCAGCCACATGCCACACCCAGGACAGTTGATAAGAAGGGGGACAATGGCACGCATCCTCATGACTATACTGAAAATATGTGTCAGCGCGACTTACTGTTGGAATTAGAGAGTAATATTTAAAAGTATTACCACAGTCTGGTTCCAATCAGGAAATAGAAACCACACAATAAGTTAAACAGGAGAAGTTTAATATAAAGAATTAACGCCGAAACCGGTTTGGCTCAGTGGATAGAGCGTCGGCTTGCAGACTGAAAGGTCCCAGGTTCGATTCCGGTCATGGGCATGTACCTGGGTTGCGGGCACATCCCCAGTAGGGGGTGTGCAGGAGGCAGCTGATCTATGTTTCTCTCTCATCGATGTTTCTAACTCTCTATCTCTCTCTCTTCCTCTCTGTAAAAAATCAATAAAATATATTTTTTTAAAAAGAATTAACAACAACAATAAAAGTGTAATCATAATGTATAAGGAAACGCTGCCGGTCTCCTGGGGCGGAGGGAGAGTCGCCAAGGAAGGATAACCCTGCAAAGGGGACAGGCCTCCTTGGAGGAGGTGTGCAGAGAAGCCTGCTGGTTTGGCCAGGCTGGAGCCAGTCTGGAGTTTCCAGGCAAGTGATAGGCGCAGGGTGAGAAGTGATGAGCAGCTGGTGACAAAGCCATGCCATGAGACTCAGAGCCCTTGTCCGGGCAAGAGGCCTTCACAGCACATGCCTGTGCAGGGGCTGGCAGAGGGAGCAGCAGATCAGTGTTTGTCCCTGGGCCACAGGCGGGTTGCATGCAGGCTGCTCAGAGGCCGGCCTGCAGAATTAATAACTGCTCCCTGCGTGACCCTCCAGGCCATAGCAGCTATTGGATTTGTTTCCATGTTGAAAGGTCTGTGGAAAGATTATCCCCAGGCAAAGCTATGAGGTCATAGAGAGGTGGTGTTCAGTGACTGTGGTGGGCAAGCTCCACTGTGTGTTCTCACATCCATAACCCGGGGACACCCTGCCCACACAGGTCATTTCAGGAAGCCTCTCCCTCCTGCAGTGATCCTCCAGTGCCCCCTACTGAGAAAGCTAAACATTGTGCTCACTTTAAAGGAGACGTCTTAAAGGGATTCTGTTGTTTATCATGGACCATCTTTGAAGGATGCACTTGGAGTTGAGAGGCAATAAACTGACAATGTCTCATATAATTTCTAATGTGGCCTCTGTAGCAGTGTGCCTTATCACCTATGTCACTACACAGTGTGAATGCTGGCCCTACTCTCTATGTTTCTCACCCTCCCCTCCCTGTGAAATACCTGGAGGAGTCACTACCAAATCACTTATTTGTTTGGTTTTTAACATTTTATTTTGAAAGAATTGTAGATTTGGAGGAGGTTTCAAACATAGTGCAGAGATATCTTGTGTACCCTTTATCTAGTTTCCTTCAATAGTTACATATATATAATATATTTCATCATTAAAACCAGGAAATTGACATTGATATATATATATATATATATATAGTCGTGTGCTATTTTATCACATGGATATTTTTACAGTTTTATGGTAGTTATTTCTCCATAACAATAGAAATTGTGACACAGAATTTTTCCATCACTCATAGATCTCCCTTGTTCTATCTCTTTTTGGTCTTTATTCACTCAGCATTATACCCTTTCATATAAATGTTAGGTAATGATTTTTATCTACTCTGAAATCTGTCTTTTCATTGTTTTCAGATCATTTACATTTCATGTAATAATTGGTATTACAGGCATGCACTGCTTACTGACAGGATACATTCTGAGAAATATGTTGATAGGCAATGTTGTAGCAGTGTGAATATCATAGAGTGTACTCACACCAACCTAGATGGTATGGCCTGGCATAACCTAGGCTATATAGGATAGCATATTACTCACAGACTACATGCCTGTACAGCATGTTACCTCACAGAACAACACAAGATTCAATCAAGCAAAAGAGAAAATGATGCAATCAAGAGATGTATGAGGCTGCTGCTGGCGAAACAAAGCATACATTTTTATGGAAAATTTTTTTATAAATAGGAAGAATACCCTTTAAAATAATGATAAAAAGTATAGTACATAGTAAATACATAAACCAGTGAGATAGTTATTATTATTATGTACTGCTCATAATTGTATGTGCTATACTTTTATGTGATTGGCAGCACAGTAGGTTTACATCAACATAACCACAAACATGTGAGTAATGTGTTGCACTACGACATTGCTATCATTAGGCAACAGGAATTTTTCAGCTCCGTTGTGATCTACAGGACCACCATCAATGTGGTATCTGTCCTTGACCAAACTGTCATTATGCAGTACATGACTGTATAGGGCTTAAGCCTGTTATCTTAGTTTTATTTTTCCCCTCTATTTTTAGTTTCTCTCTTTCCTTTCCCATGCCTTCTGTGAGTTACTTGAATATTTATTAGAATCCATTTGGTTTATCTGTGGGCTTTTTTTTTTTTAACATACCTCATATGTGAATTTTTTTAGTGGTTTCTCTAGGTATCACGTACATAATTTATCACGGTTTGTTGGTGTCAGCACATTTGAGTGAAGTGTAGAAACTACCTCCTTTATCCTTCTGCCCTCCCTAGATTATAATATAACCATCTTAAGTAACTCTTCTGCATATATTGGGAACCATATTAGACAACGTTACACTTTTTGCTTCAAACATCAACCATAATTTTAAAAATTCAGGAGGAGAAAGTCTAGTGCATTTATACATGATTTTGCTCTGTCTGTTGCTCTTCATTCCTGATGTTCTAAGATTTCTTTTTTGTAATTTCCTTTGTATTTCAAGAATTCCCTCGTTCTTTTAGGGTAATTTTGATAGCCATGAGTTTTCTTAGTTTTAATTTGAGAATGTCATTATTTTTATTTCATTTCTGAAAGATAATTCTGGTAGAAATGACATTTGGGGTTTGGCTGTCATTTTCTTTTAGCACCTGAAAAATACTGTGTCACTTCCTCCTGGCCTCCATGGTTTCTGATGAGATATCTACTGTCATTCAAATTGTTTTTCCTCTACAGATAGGTTTCATTTCTTTCTAACTGCCTTCAAGAGTTTTTTTAAAATTTTGTGTTCTGAAATTCTATTTTGATGTATCTTGAGAGTTATCTCAGCTTTTTTTTTTTTTTATAAGATAGGTTTATGACTTTTGCCAAGTTTTGGAAATATTCAGCCACAATTTCTTGGAATGCTTTTTCAGTGCTAATATCTTTCTCCTCTTCGTCTGGGAGTCCAATGGCATAAATGTTAGATCTTTTGTTATCATTTCACTGGTTCCTGAGGTTCTCTTCCTTTATTTTTTTCTCTGCATATCCTCTATTGTTCATATTGGGCAATTTCTCTAATTTTATCTTCAAGTTTATTTGTCCTTTTCTTTTGTTCTTTTCATTCTGCTGATGCCATCCAGTGAGGTTTTTTGTTGCTGTTGATATCTAAATTCTAAAAATTTCCTTTGGTTCTTCTTTATATCTTCGGTTTGCTAAGCATTTTCCATTTTTTTAAAAATTGTAGTCATGTCTGTAATTGCTCATTGAAACAGTTTTATGATGACTCCTTTGAAATTCTTGTCAGGTAATCCCAAATGTCTGAGTCGTCTCAGCGTTGGTTTCTGTTTATTGCTTTTCTCTTTCAAGTTAGGGTTTCCTGGCTCTTGGTGTGACTGATTTTCAATTGTGTTTGTGCAGTTGTGTTATGAACTTTGGATCTTAAATCTGTTTCTGAAGGTAGAGTAAGTTGTCCTACTATTGCCAAATGGGGTGGAAGTCTGCTTTCCCCAATGAACCTTCTCTCACTCCCTGGAGAGGTGCTTTTATTACTGTTTGGTGGAGATGAGAGTCAATGATAACCTCCCTGGCTGCCTGTGAAGGGGAGAATCCCTCCCACCCCTCAGCTCTGCTCACCATGTGGCTTCCAGTGACACCACTGATTCAAAGAGATGCCTCACCAACAGTGGATGACTGACAGTGAAAGTTCTAGCTGCCAACTAGGTGTCCTGAGTGCAAGCGAGGAAGGGGAGAAATGTCTAAAAATTCTTGAGATCTCTGGAGTGATAAGAGAGTCTTTTGTTTGCTAGTGGTATGATCGGTGTCTGGGGGTCCTAGACAGCTTCATCATGGGGGTTGATCACCAGAAAGACCAAAGCACAATTAGAGGGTTTGGGCTTTTAATCTACTCTCTGATCTCCCAGGAAGGGAGAGGGGCTGTAGATTGAGTTAATCACCCATTGTCAGTGATTTGATCAATAAAACCTATCTAATGGACCTTCTGTAAAACTCCCTAGAAGATGGGGTTTGGAGAGCTTCTGGTTTGGTGACTACATCAAGGAGCTGAGAGGGTGGCACACCTGACAAGGGCATGGGAGCTCTGCTACCTCCCCTCCCTCACACTTTGCCCTCTGCATCTCTTCCATTTGGCTGTCCTAAATTGCATCCTTTAAAATAAACAGGTAATTGTAAATAACATGCCTTCCTCAGTACTGTGAGTCATTCCAGAAAATTATCAAAACTGAGTAGGGGAATCATGGGAACCCCTAATTTATAGCCATTTGGCTAGAAGTATACCTCACAATTTAGGATTTGTGACTGTCTTTTGAAGGGGTGGGGGACAATCTTGTGGAACTGTGAAATCTATGCTAACGCCAGGTTGTTAGTGGCATAATTAAATTGAATTATGGGACAACTAGTTGGTCCAGAGAGTTGGAGAACTGGTTGATGTGGGGAAAAACCCACACATATCATGGGTATATTTTAATATTTGCCTGGGGAATGGCATTTATGGTCTAAGAACGTCTGTCTTGCTAAGTTGCCCCTTTCCCACTTCTTTAATTAAAGAAAGCAGACTTCATGGGGAATTTTCTTTGTTCCCATTGGAGTCTGTGAGTTATTGGCTCTTCCAACAAGTTCTGAATTTACTGCCATATTGTTACTCAAGTCCAAAGTCCATAAGCAGTCTGCTTTCCCTCTACCTTTTGAAGCCTCTCTCTCTCTCTCTCTCTCTCTCTCTCTCTCTCTCTCCCCTCTATATATATGAAATAAAGTTATGTTTTAATAGGAGAAATAAAGAAAGTTATGTTTATTCCACCTTCTAAAACCAGAAGTTCCAAATAAGTTTTAAAAATTAGGATCTCCTTCTCTATAGCAGAAAAATGATTTTCCTCTTCCACTTGCCAATTTTTCTTCCTCTTAACTTTTCATTCCTAGCTATGCAAAGTTGACTCAGAAAAAAATTTTTTCATTAAATAACTTTATTAGGTCATTATTACCAGCTGTGAAAATGTCTCAATCATTTCCTTGTTAATAAGATCTTTTCCAAAGTCCATTTACTCATGAGACACAGACATTTCCAGCATATGTTGGTTAAATTCTCAACATATGCTGATCAGTTTCCCAACAGATATTTAGGAGTTGTTTGGTTCTACTGTATTATGGAGACACTCTATAATAAGTGACTAATCCAAACTTATTAATTAGCAATATTATTAAAGCCAAATATTTCAGTCTGTTCTGTTCAGCCTAAATTTGTAGCTTAGAACAACCTCTTTCTTCTCCAAAGCACTCCTATATGAGACTCATGTGTAGCATAAATATTTGAGTGATTAAAATGATGTTGCTTTAGCCAGCAATGGGGCTGGGAGTGCAATTAACAGCTCTTAGGGGAGGTGAGCTCTACTACACATGAAGTTTTATATGCATTATCTAATGTATTTCTCAAAAGAAAGCCATGAGCTATATATGGCTTTTACCAAGGAAGCTTTTACAAGGTCACACAGTTAGTAAAATCCAACCTGTGATTGAACTCCTGCTGTAAGTATAGAGCTAGCCAGCCATTCATGAACCATTAGTAGACCATTAAATCAACTTAGTGGATAGCAAACACTTTTTTTAAAAAAAACTAAAGCATATCAGAGTAGACAATATCACCAGACATTTCACATAGTAAGGGAAAGTATTGTTTAATAAAAACAACAGTTTGCTTCTTTTATATATATGAGTGTTATATGTGCACTGACTCCCATGCAGAAATTGTTTGTCATAGCACACTCTGTGGTTTGCACAGAAGTCTGGAGATACTGTGTTAGGTGACCTTTGAGAAACTTCCAGGTCTTAATCTAAGTGGCATTGTTTACTGTACTCACTGGGTGGATACTTTTCCAGGAAAATGCATCATCTCTCAAGAACAAAATTTATTTTTAAATCCCCAAATGTACTGTGTAGAATTTCTGGGTTAAAACAGAATGTAGCCCTTTCTGTAGCAAGATTTCATGCTAGTGTATGATTTGCTGTCTATGATATGTGTGTGTGTATGTATGTGTTTCTGTTAATAGTACATTTTGCCATTTGACTTTTTCCTACTAACCTCAAAATTCACAAAAGGTAAAATTCTAATCAATTTTCACAATGAGAAGTGAATTGGACACTTAAAGTGCAAAAGGGACATTACCTTCCAGCGGTTAAGTGAGCAGATTGTAGAGATACACAGAGGTTTTTTAAATCCAGAGCCCTGGGCAAATGACATCTCAATCCCCTTACCTATAAAATAGTAATAATAGTAGCAACGAACTCATTGTGGCACTGTTGGGATTAAAATGAGAGATATCCAGAAAGAGGCAGCCCACTCCAGATTGGTAGCTGGTGGTTTCAGGAAGCAAGAGAACCTACACACAAGACTTGTCTTGGGTGGCCACAAAACAAATACTTCTCGGCACCAGCTTGCCAGGTAGATGTTTGTACAGAGCTCAGAGCTCATAATGGGATCAGTAATGTCTACAGTCCGAAAGGTCTCAACAACACATTACTCTCTTAAGGTCACTTCCTTGAAATGGCTCCCAGTGCACACGGTGAGCAGAACATACATTCCAAGCGCAGGGGCGGGAGTGAGCAGCCTCTGATGGCTCAGGTCCAGCTTGAAGGGCAACCAGTGGTCACGGTCTCTCACTGACCTCCTCCAACACTATGGGAGTACAAAGCAGTCCTCCCAGTCATCTCCTTCTGGACTGACCTAACGTTGTAGGGTCAAGTCAAGAGCCAGACACGATATAGCACAGCTGCGTTTCTACACGGAAGCACACATTCCAAGAGCTGGCCCTCCTACACAATGTTTTAAAAATGGATCATACACCTGGGCATATGACTGATGAAAGGACTTTTGATGTTTCAGGACAACCTGGAGCCACCCATGTTCCCGATGCAGAAGGGCTCCCTGAACCTCCTGAGACAGAAATGGGAATCCAGCGATTACCAGAGAAGTGAGTGTTGTCCCGGGGGCAGTCGTTGCAAGCTCTTCCAGCCTCGAGAAAGCAAAGTGCTTGAACCTGAGAGAGAGGTCGTGTCAGCACCCGGGCCTGCAGATGCCCCCAGTCCGCCGGGCAGTGCAGAAGAGCTATTGAGCTCAGAGCCTGAAGAGAAGGGCCCTGAGAGTGAGAGTGACAATGTCAGGGAATGCAGCCGGCCCCAAGTGCTGAAGGAGGACCCCGTGAGTGGTCGGCGCAGGATAGAGCGCTTCTCCATCGCCCTTGAGGAGCTGAGGAGTGTGTTCGAGGCTCCCAGGAGCGGAAACAGACCGGCCGGACCAGCTGAGCATGGCAGAAAGGTAAGGAGCCACGGATTAAGAGTCCAAGTTTACAGTTGACAAGCTAGACAGCTTGTCTAGCCCGCCATTTATTTCTAAGTGTGTATTTTTTTCCCTCTCACCTGTACTCTAGACAGATGTCCTGAAGCAACCGCATAATATGGTGTGAAATGTGGCAGCCTCTATTATTAATTTCCTCTGTGGTCTTTTCCAATGGGGACTCAACCTCCTTCACCCCCACAAAACAGCTCTGATAGGTCCTCATCTGCTGATGTTTCTTTGTGTATGTGCCTTGTTTGCACAACTAGGTTGTAAGTTCCTTAGAGGCGAGGACAGTTTCTTACCATTCTTTGTACTGCAAATAGCGAACAAGTGGTGCTGCACGTAGCCAGAGCTCAGTGAGAATTTATCAGTAATGATGGTGAAATGGAACAAGTGAAGGCTTCAGAACCACAGTGACCTAGTTTTTAATCCTGAAACCTGCCATTTACTTCTCTAGCTGCATGACACTTAACCTTGTGAATACAAATGTCTTAATCTGCTACTTTACAGGGATCCTGTGAGGATTATCGATCATATATTTAAACCACTACACAGAGAGAGTCTGGAATCTTTTTCAGTGCATGACAATCGCGCCTCAGTGATTATGGTGGACTTTAATGTCTCGTATAAAATATGTCTATTAGCTAAAGGGGTGATTTAATGAAATGCAGAAAGCAGGATTAGCAGCATCGTTAGTGGAGGCCACATTTATACTTCTGTTGTCAATTAAAAGCAACCACTGTTTAAACTGAAACTGCTTGAATTTATCACCTTCATTAGGCTCCCTCCATAAGAGATTTATATTTGAATTTCATAAATAATTGATAAATGATCTCAGGTTTTCCACTGGGAAGCAAACTCCATGTTCTGTTAATGTTTTACCTGGTGACAGTTATTAGAAAGGTACAATCCTACTCATGCTAATGGATAATTAGCCTTCAGAGAAGGCTTCACAGAAATAGAAAATTGCTCCAAATAAATTATTTTGCTAATACTTGCTCTCAGTTTTCCTATTGGGACATATATTGTAGTTACAATGAGGCCATTTTTGTATATCAAATAACTTGATTTGGTTTAATGAGAAAATAGGATATGAAGTTATATTTATAGTTTTTACTGAAACTAAGGGATTTCTCAAAAATGCAACCACTTGCCAATCCTTAATTTGATAATTTCCCCCCTCCTTTCATGCCATAGGTTCAGTCCTTTTTGTGTATAACTTTATAATATCTTTTAGTTGGATGTCTAGGGATTGGGGTACACTTACCATAGATATTTATAGTTTTATTTCTTTTTATCTGAACAAATTAATTAAAGTCACAGAACAGTTTCCTTTCGATCTCTGTTGACTTAGTGTAACAACTTTGTATATTTACCAGTGATAATTAACAAAAGAAATAGTCAAAGGTAGAAAAATTCATCCTTATAAATTCTGTAACATAACCTATTCTCACCTGGAGCATGTGTAGCTGCTTAAATGTAATGGTAAGAAAATGAGATATTAATAAGGGTTTCTAGTTAAAAGGAGAAATTACTACTATTGGTATTACATGTGATCTTGGGATCTAGTGCCCATTAAAGTAATTACAGAAAGAAGCAGATATATGAAAACCACCAGTTGGTTAAAAAAATGGAACTTACTGTATTTGGTTCTAAGGTATAGTAAGTTGGCATTTCCTTTAGAAATGTCTCATGCACAGCAGGGACCCTTGATTTTTTAGAGCCATTTTACTTAAATAGATATTAGGAAAGTTTGCACAACTCTCTTTATAAATTCCTTATGGCTTCTAGAACAAGCAGAAAAAAAGGGGAAGAAAAAATAAGAAGCTGATGAAGACTTAAATTTCTTCCTTCCAATTAATCATTTTGTTGTATTATTAGGCATGTGAAAGGAATCCTAGCTCAACTTAATTCAAAATTATATATTTCACACCAAAGCATGGTAATTATAAATAACATGACCCTGTTTTTATAGATCTTTTTCTTCTTTCTGTTATCAAAACTTCATTATTATAGAGTAATGTGATAATGTTTACTTGCAAAAATCATACAAAAATATTCAAACAGAACAAGACAGTGTGAATTTCCTCTTCTTTCACGCTCCCAATTGCTATCTATAGAGCTTGAATAGTGAGGCCACTGCAAAGTGCCCTCAAAGTATCCCTTCAGCCTTTACTATGATCCCAGTGTAAATGATGGGTTTCTTGGTTCAATTAATTAATTTTGCCTTTATTCCAGTCATGTCTCCAAATGGTAACTTATCTGATCTTCACAGTAGAATACTTAATGACTTCCAGTTATAATCTTCCCCCCACACCCCCACCACTTATGCAGTCAGGTTGAATTTACCTAATGCCCCAACAGAGACTGTTTCTATCATTACTCAGGCCATAGGTTGACAAAGACCAAACATGAGCTGAACTTGATCAAATAAAGGCAGCTCGATATCACATCCTAGTCATGCTGCCTCAGAATGCATTGATTCCACCTCTTGTGTAATGGTTGACTTGAAGAGTATGCCTATACAGGGCTGGGGACTATGGAAATGTATGTGCATCAACGATGAAACAGCATATATG
>NW_006293001.1:6764831-6772846 GCF_000327345.1 Myotis davidii
TTTAAAGGGCCAGAAGGTTGAGAACTACTGCCTTAGTCTTTTGCAAAGGCCCCACTTACGGGCAATCTCATTGACTGTTCCGTGGTGCAAATGCTAATGAAACTTTCCAACAGAAAATAATTTGTTAAATTAAAGTTTTCAAAGCTTTATTAAAACCTAGAGAGAGAGATACTTGCCACCTTCATTGTCCTTTCCAATTAATATAAAAAGTCAATGGCATTTAGGGACTGAAAATCTAAATTCAAAAGAGATGTAAACAGGGTATAAAAGTGTTTATCCTATTCACACACACACACACACACACACACACACACTGACATAGCAATTAAACTTAGACTCAAATACACCATAAGGATGGGCCATAATGTTCTGTTTCATTTTATGCAAGTTTTTCTCAGTGGAGTAATTTGTTGTTGTTTTCAACTGTTAGTATTCTTCAGTTGTTCATTTCATTCATTTGTATGTTTGTTATTTAATGTCTCCTGTCCAGTGTTTTATGTTATTTGCGGGTAGCGGGGAGAGGTGGTGGGGGAGGGAGGAAATAGCTCTGTGATCTGATGCTAAAATTCCCAACTGTGCGCATTTGCATGGCTTTAGAGACTTTAAGAGGAAACTGCCATCTCATCTCATTAGTGTCTCAGGGTGATATATGTACTCACAATATGACGTTAACAATGTAGTGCCAATAGCCACAGAGAGATGTTAAGCAATACTGACTCAATCTTCAGCTAGGAAAACTGCTGTCAATTCGTGTATTGGCATTCTTTAACAGTTTCCTTGGAAGAGAAGAAGGGAAATTACATTGAAAAGGATGATTTTGAAGAACTTTGGTCTCTATTTAGGGCCTTTGACTAACCAAGGGCCACAGAGATGATGTTTCAATCACCAAAAGTTCCCCAGCAAACCAAAGGCCATCTTGAGAGAAGTCAACATAGGAATTCCTTCAATAACTCCCAAACAGATAAACTTCCATTTACTGTGGAGAAACCTGGAAGAAACCAACTTACTAAATGATCAAAGTTAGTATCACTGATTTCACAGCAGCCTCAATGTCCATAATACATTGCCAGCCCTCCAAAATGCTCACCTTCTTGTGGGTGGGATAAGATATATTGTCTTTTAATGGATGTCCAAATTGCTCCTACAGTTTTTCCTTCTGTTTTGAGGTAGGTCCTCTGCTCCTGTCTGGTCTTTCTTACTGCAGACCAAGCCCCATGGTTGATACAGTAAAACCTTTTCTAATGTAGTAGCTATTTAAATAAAAAATTCAAACAGTCCTTTATCCTAACTTAAAAGTCTAGCATCTTTTGTCAGGGTTGAAAATTTTAAAATATTCAGTATGGAGTGCTGTGCAGGCCCTGATAATTCAGAATGGGTGTGGCTATAACAGTAGGAGCAGCCATCTTGGTACCCTCTTTCTGGACATGAACCAATGTTTTAGACACCAAACTGCATTCTTATTTTAGCATTTGTTTAGCACTCACTATATTTTGCATGGAAAGCAAATAGTTAATACATTTTCTTACTTGGAAATATATTTCTTTGTCTGTTTAATGTGTAGTGCAGAATGAATGCAATGAGTTACAAACACCTGAAACAAATTCAAGCTCCATTAATGTTTCACATCTATACCAACTACAAAATATGATGATTTATGATACTTAATAGTATACTAACTTGCTTTATGTCAGTGTAAGTCATTTACTGGATGCTGCGAGACAAATTGCTCTTAAGCATAGTAATGTATCATAATGCACACAGTTCTCTTTCCCACCCCCATGCATGGATGTATGTCAGGAGTATACATTAAATTAATCAAAATGTTCATATTTCAACCTTAAAATCATAATTTTATTAATAAAGATGATATAAAACATTTGAATTTCTGACTATAATGATTTAATATTTTAAAATCTAATCTCTTTCCCATTTCACTTTATTTTTATTTGTTAGAGGCAGTTTTTTCTTTGTTTGAAATATGTTTGAAATTCTCATAGGACAGGAAATTCAAGCTATGAAACAACAACCACCAAAACCAGGAGTTCCACAGACAAATTTCTCTCTCTCTCTCTCTTTCTCCCCCCCCCCCACACAAACACACACACAAATACGTAGGCTTTTAAAAATATCTCATATATGAAATCTAAAGAAAAAAATAAACTGATGAACAAAATAGGTCCAGACACATAGAAGCATAGAACAGACTAGGAATCTCAGAGGGAAGGCTGGGGTCAGGGGGTGGATAGGGAGAGATTAACCAAAGAATTTATGAGCATACTAGAGGCTTGGTGCCCCAAAATTCATGCACTTGGGAGGGGGGGATCCCTCAGCGCAGCCTGTGGGAATCAGGCCTAAGCTGGCAGTCAGATATCCCTCTGGCAGTGTGGGAGCCCATGGGGAGCAGGCCTAAGCTGTCAGTCAGACATCCTTAGTGCTAAGGAGGAGGCAGGAGAGGCCCCTGTCACCACCGCTGTGCTCACAGCCATCAGCCCAGCTTGTGGCTGAGTGGAGCTTCCCCTGTGGGAGCGCACTGACCACCAGGGGGCAGCTCCTGCATTGAATGTCTGCCCCCTGGTGGTCAATGTGCATCATAGCGACCGGTCATTCCCAGTTGTTCTGCCATTAGGGTCAATTTGCATATTACCCTTTTATTATATAGAATATGCATAACCCATACTGTGGTGAAGGCTTGGAGGTGGCCAGGTGTGGTGTGGAGAGGGTCAATGGGAAAAAAAGGGGGACATCTGTCATATTTTCAACAATAAAGATAAATTATATATACATATATATATGTAAAATTCATATCTAAATGTAAAATTGAGAAGTTGAGGCACATGTGTCAGTATCTCTAAGACTTACTCATCCAGAACCAGCAATTGTGTTTTCACTGAGATCTGGGGTTCTGGGGTGCTGTTTGGTTTACAGCTATAGCACGGTGCTGCCGCAAAGGGCCTGCAAGTAAAAATTGTTGAGCACTGATATTTGCCATGCATTCTACTGAGGGCTTCATGGACATTGTTGCCACTGAATACAGCCTCTTAAGAGTAAGAGTTATCATGATTCCCATGTTACAGCTACAGGGTGCAGAAGCTAAACATCTCCAAGGGCACACCATTGGTAAATAATAGAGCAGGGATTTATTCAGAGCCCACAGTATTAAAAATACTACTCTGAGAGCTCTCTGGACCCATGCTGTCCACTTTCATACATGATCTCACAGCTGTGTTTCTGGTGTGAATGGATCCCAGTCAGTCATGGAAATCATCATAACTTTTACGTGTTCAGTGCCACAAATGTTGCCGAATATCCTTGAATCTGAGATACATGTCTTTTAACATGTGAACATCTTTGAAATTGGCATACTTCGTATAGTCAATGGGATTTCATAGTTTGTCAGGATTTTCCCCCTTTCTTAGAGGTACATAAAATAATGATGTCATTTTACTTTTAATAAAACATAATGTAAATAAAATATATATTCTAAATACACATAACCTAATTAAAAAGTTATTGAACATACTAGTGGCTCAGTGCATGGATTTGTGCACATTGAAAGGAAATTAATTAGAAGACATATTTTAGTATCGCTATTCACCCTTTCTCTAAAATAGAAGTGCCAACCAAATTCACAATCAACGACAGATCGAAACACACATGTGCTATTGGCACCAGCGAGAGCTTCATATGTATTGCATATACATGAGTCAACTTAGCCTTTTATATATATACAATAAACTTGCTTAATTAGACCTGCTTTCTCATTTAGCTAAACTTTTTCCAGCTCAGTGAAGCACCCCACCTTCTCTTTCAGGTAATTGTCAGCAACACAGCAGTAAATATCAACACAAACCAGATTATTATTGTAGATCACGCAGGGAGAACAAAGGGTAAAATATTTAACTGCAGCAGTGTTTGACTATATTCTGCGCAGTGAGAAAACCTGAAGTCATTCTCAAGATCCACAGTTTCTTACTTTTCAGTCGGGTCAAGTTTCTAAATTTTCTAAATCTCCATTTTCTGGCTAATGAAAAGAAAATAGGATTCCATCGAGTCTTCTATCTACCCACTCCAGGACTTCTGTGAAGATCAAATGAGATGAGGCATGGGAAAACGCTTCACAGGCATTTGGTTAAAGTATAAAATGTTTCTACCTGGCTATAAAGCAAGTCTTGTTTCTGGGCTGAAGAAACTCCAAGTTGGCTAGTCACTAGGGAGAGGAAGCTGGGTGTTGCTACGTGACATCATTACCTAATGCCCACAGCGATCATTTCTGGGTTGGGCTGTGCTATGGGCCACATTTTGTGTCATGTGGCCTCGGCAGTGTTGACTGTGATTTGGTGGGCTGTTGCTCCAGGGTAGTGGCGGGGCCTGTGTCCCACTTCGGGGAAGCCAAGTGTTGCTTTGTCGGTGCCAGGTTTCCAGTGCCGAATGGCCAATGCGTGTCACATCCCCTCCTGGTGTTCAGTACATGTCATAGCGACCATTCGGATGGACACTTAGCATATTAGCCTTTATATAGATAGATATTGTGTGCCAAGATATCCTAAGTACTTTACATATATTTTTTCTCTGTGAAAGCATAGCTACCCTACGTGTTAGATCCTACCTCTGTGAAGAAGTGGTTGAAAGAGTAGCCTATTCCATACAGCTGAGTCCAGTGGTCTTACTTTTAAATGCTGAAGAAGCTAGTTTTTGTATTTACCTATCTGGCTAGTGGAGTTTAAAGTGAGCTGAAATTTCCCAGTCTAATACACAAGTAACTTTGTACAAAATAACTTTCAAGCACACAAGGAGCTTTATAAAGGAGTGAAAGAAATCAACAATGCCTTTTGGGTAGGAAGAATAAACGTTATATGTATTTCTATCTTCTTTCAGGGACTGGGAGTGGAAGCAGAAATGAATTTAGTGTAACCTGACCTGAAGAAAGATATTTAGAGATATTTAAAGGAAAAGAAAAAAGAGAGGTTTGGATGGGAAAAAAGAAGAAAATGAAGTTTAATACTTATTAAAAAGCAGGGTTAATTCTCTAATTGATAAAACCAAAACCTAGAGAAAATGTCTAATTTTAGGAAACCTAAGAGCTGCTGAAAAGGGCAACCAGAGAGGAAGGAGAGAAATAGAAGGTTAAGACCACAAATAATAGGTTAAAATTTAATAAATAGGAAAGTAGTCTGCTTTTTCTGGTCTGGGCGCATCTTTTTAATTCTCTGAATTTCTTACTGTGGACAGTCAGTCATTCAAATTCAGTCTTTTAAATTTCAATTTTGACTCTATGTAGACCATTCAAACCTATTTATCTCAAATTTTACCCCTTTACCTAAGTTGTGTCCCCAAATTTTCAACTAAAAACTTTTACCTAGATTTTAAAAAAAACAAAAAAAACTTCCCCTGGGTTTTTGTCAGGTACCTCACAATGCCCAGATCTGAGCTCACTCTCCAAGTAAATCAACTTCTTGCACAAAGCCCATACATTTTCAGTAACAATACCCTGTGTGCCATGACTGAGTCCTCTCTGTAGCGATACAGCCACAGCTCCTCTAGCTTCCACAGCTGTGGACTTTGTGTAACATATCAGATACTTGCATATATCAGGTGCATGCATTCTATTTTATAGTGCTGCATTGTCAATTATGGAGTAAGTAGCCACATATAGCTTAATTAAAATTAAATTAAAAATTTGTTTCCTTAGTCACACTAGCCATATGTCAAACTCCCTGTGGCTAGTGGGCACTATATTTGACAGCATGGATATAAAACATTTCCATCATCACAGAAAGTTTTATGGGGTATTGTGCTCTAGTGGGTTCCAGGTGATCTACGGTTCTTCTGATTTATTCCAGTCTAAATCTCTGCCTTTTCACTTAATAATAACTCTTCAGGTGGATTTTCTATAACTTCCTCTTTTTTATTTTGCCTCTGAATGCAGAGATACACCGTATTGTTGGAACCTGTCCAAACAGCAATGCCAAGGGATGGAGAAGGCAATGCAACATGAATCTAGTTACAGTAACTTACTTGTATGGCATGAATGCCAAGCATGTTATTGGGACTAACTGTAGCCTATATAAGTCCCCAAAGAAGTTTCTCAAGCAGGCATGGTTGGATATTTTATTTAGTAAAACTTTTATAAAATCTGCTTTCTCCTGGCCAGCATGGCTTAGTGGTTAAAGTGTCAGCCAGCACACCAGCGAGTTGCAGGGTTCAATTCCCGGTCAAGGGCACCTACCATTCCCCAACCCAGGAGGCAACCAATCGATGTGTCTCCCTCACATAGATGTTTCTCTCTTTTTCTCTCCTGCCTCCACCCTCCCTTTCTCTCCCTAAGAATCAATGGGGAAAAAGCTACTTTCTTCCTTCCAGCTCTTGATTCCATTAATACACCTGTCCAGTGGTGCTGCCTTGGGACCCTTGAGGCCTGGAGACAGGTTCTTTGGTTTCCTCCAGCTATAATATTTCAAAACTTGATATCCCCTTTCCAAAATTAATAGATTTCCTTATAGAGCAGTTTCAGATTTAGAAGAATTGTGATTGGAAAGTACATAGTTCTCATATGCCCTCTCCCTCTAACCCCCAGTGTCTCCTCTTATTAATATCTTGGATAGTGTGGTACATCTGTCAGAGTTGATGAGCCATTATTGACACATTACTTTTAATTATGGCTCATAGTCTACATTAGGGTTCACTCTTTGTGTTGCATGTTCTATGGGTTTTAATAAATGTATAATGACATGTATCCATCATTATTGTATCATACAGAATTGGTTCATTGCCCTAAAAATCCTCTATGTTCTGCCTATTCATCCCTCCTTCCCTCTTCCTTGAGCCCCGGGCAACCACTGATATTTTTGAGTTTTGCCTTTTCCAGAATGTCATATCGTTGGAATCATACAGCATGTAGCCTTTTCAGATTGGCTTTTTTTCACTTAGTAGTATACATGTCTTTTTGTTGCTTTTTAGCTCATTTCTTTTTATTGCTGAATAATATTCCATAGTGTGAATGCACCACAGTTTACTTACTCATTTAGCTACTGAAGGACATCTTGGTTGTTTGATTTTTTTTTTCAGTTATGAACAAAGCTGCTGTAAACGTTTGTGCATAGGATTTCATGTGGACACAAGTTTTCAATCCATTTGGGTATATACTAAGAAGCATAATTGCTGGACTATATGGTAAAAAATATGTTTAGCTTTTTAAGACACTAGCAAACTGTCTTCCAAAGTATTTGTTCCATTTTGCATTTCCACAAGCCATGAATGAGCGTTCTCGTGCCTCTACATACTCTTCAGCATTTGGAGTCCCTGTTGTTGTGAATTTTGGCCATTCTTATAAGTGTACAGTGGTTTCATGTTTCCTTTCTATGGATTATGTCTAGCTGTGCCAGTTGGTGCTAAAGTGACTTGTTTAATTTTTCACTACTCTTGAGTTTTTCTAATTTGGGGCATAAGCTTATTTGGACAATATGCTCTTTCAGTCCTGTTTTATTTATTTATCTTTTTTGCTCTATTATTTCAGATATATAATTCCCCAGATGTTTTATTATTTAAGCACGAATTATGCATATCCGATTTATATGTCACCCATATGGCAATCGCCCTGTTTTGTACATATAGTCCTGCTTTACACATGTTGCCCCAGAATAATTATTTTAATCCTTACCTGAGGGTATGTTTATTGATTTTTGAAGAGAGAGAGGAAGGGAGAGAGAAACATCAGTGTGATAGAGAAACATTAAACTGTTGCCTCCCATATGCTCCATGACCAGAGATTGAACCTACAACCTAGGTATGTGCCCTGAAATCAAACCTGTGCTTTTTTTTGGTGGGGGGGGGGGAGAAGGGGGGCATGTATAGGCTATCGCTTCATCCAATTGAACCACCCAGCCAGGGCAAACCCAGAATAATTATTAATGGTATCCTTTGACTCACAAAAGTGTCCTGGTTTGAGTTAAAATTATTTCATTATTCTGCTTGAATATCGCCTGGATTATAGGGCAGACACACATCTTCTCTTTCTC
>NW_006293001.1:6772909-6797843 GCF_000327345.1 Myotis davidii
GTGCTTTAAGTACCTTGGAAATGGGTGAATGGAAGACCCTTGTTAAAATGAGCTGGATCTTCCATGTCTGCTTTCCAGGTCGTGTGTTTTAGCATTCCATCCTTAGGACTCAGCTTTAAGGTAACTTTGTAGCAATTCTTCAGGCTGCATTCCCTATAGTTGCACCACTACTGCTCATTTGACAGCAGCTGTTTGATAACCTGATATAATTTGTCTCTTGCATATGGTCAAGCCAGTATAAGCAATCTTTTTGGTGGCTGTGTGCCAGCTTCTCTGGGTTAAACACTCTATCTCTCCACTCTGCATGCTTTATGATGACCCTGGTGAAACTGTGTGAAATAGACCTGAAGGAATTATTGCTCCTTTTGTTGCCTTTTTTATGTCTGAAGTCTAATGTTACTTTGACATCAAGCTCTGCCTACCAGCCTCCCAAAAGGATAGACTGCCTTCATGATTCATATGTATTCCAATTTCCCCAGAGCCTGATTCAGCTATGGTCTGGTTATGCAGCCAATTTCAGAAAGAGCTTCCATCTGTGTGTTGCACAGACTCTCTTGGTAGAGTCTACCTCGTGAGTTGCCGACCTACAACCAACCCACCACCACTGCCCTCAAGAAGTTCCTTAATAACGTACTGAGATATTGTTTGGTCTGCTTTTCCTACTCTAGAAATTAAGTAGTGATTATTACCTACTCTTTTTAAAATTATGAAACATGTAAGTCATAGAGAACTATATGAAAATGTATCCTATATCTCTTTAAAGCTCTGTATCAGGGATGCAGGGATGAGCATACAAGGCTGTCAGGGAGTGAGTTCTCTTTTCTTTAATGTCTATACTACCATAGCTCGAAAGATAATTTTGGCTAGCAAAAGCTTTATCTTATGCAAACTTACAGATTTCCCTTTTTCATAATATTTGAAGATTTCCACATAAAAGAAGAGAAAGTAAACTCAGCCAGATATGCAGGGGTCAGAATAAATAATAACAATATACTTCCCCCCACACGTACATATACATACAGAACATTAAAAATAGGCCAACTAGAAAACCAGTTGATTTTATTTTTATTTTTTTGAAGAAAGTTAACCAAGGGTCTATAGCATTATAGGGTGGAGCAAAAGTAGTGAGTCTGAGAAACACAGGGTCTCTTCTTTTTTTTTAAATGGAATTCATTGGGGTGACATTGGTTAATAAAATTATATAGGTTTCAAGTGTATAATTCTATAATACATGTTTACACGGTTTTATTCTTATATTATTATTTATTAATGATTGTGTTATTTTTCCATACAAACATCTGTAAATGTATTTTGCCCCACCCTGTATACCTAAGTGAAATGATTTCTAATACTCGGTGAAATGTTCATAAACATAGTTGAAATGAATCATCATATTTTCTTTCTTTTTCTTCATCAGTGAATAAAAACAAGGTTTTTGTCCCTAAGGCTGTTCAGCATCTGAGTTTCTTTGCTGTTAAAAGAAAAAACAATGTGCATGACGTTTCTATAATTTCAAAGAGAATGAGGGAGTGGAAATGAAGGGAGGATTCATTGCTAAGAAGCACAGGTCCTATTTTCTTGTAATGTCACTAATAATAACTTAGAAGTGGTAGCTAGAGTACAGATGCTGTATAAACAAAAATAAATCTATACTAAATGGTTTTTAATGTTTAAAAGGTAAAAGTAACTGCAAAGTAAAAATCAGTTTACGATAAACACCTTCCCCATAGCAATGTATTTTGCCAGAGTCCTCCCTGGAGTTTTTGGCATATTGCTCGGAGATGCCACAATAGAATATATTTAATGAGATATTTTCCATTCATTATTTTCTACTGAGAGATGCTTTTCCAAGTGTAGAAATTAAAAACTATAAATTCTTCCAAAGAAATGACTTCAATTTCAGTATAAACATTCCAAATAAGTCTTTTCCCAGCATGCGGTTATACTGCTTTTAAACTAGCAAATGCAGTTTCAGAATAGATAATCATAAAACCGAGACGCAATCCAGTTTCCATAAATATATGACAATTAAAGTGACTGCAGAGAATGATAAGAATCTTAAAGGAGAGAATTTGCCCTCAGATGACATTGAGTCAAACTCCCTGCCAAGGTTGAAATCCATATTATATTCCAGACAGATGGCAGCCCAGCTTCCCTGTCAGTACTTCCAGTTTCAAGGAGTTCATGCTTTCCCAAAGCAGTTCCATTGTCAGATGGCTGTCTTTCTTAGAAGGTTAATCCTCACAATGAGTAAAATGTATTTCCTGGAATATTCACATTTTTTACTGAACTCTCCTTCTCCTCCCCCGCCCCCCCAGCTCCTCCCAGTCCCTACCCACCTCCCACATCTTCACTACCCTATTGCCCGTGTCCCTGGCTATGTACATACGTATGTAAGTTATTTTGTTTATCTCTTCTCATCCCCCAACCCCATAAGGGGGTATGTCGGTCTGTTCCATGCCTCCACGCTTCAGGTCTTATTTTGTTGGTCTGTTCATTTTGTTCATTAGATTCCACAAACAAATGAGATCATGTGATATCTGTCTTTCTCAGTTTGGCTTATTTCATTCACTTAGCATAATATTTTCCAGGTCCATCCAGGCTGTCCCAAAGGGTAAGCAACACAAAACATTCTCCCTCTGTCACTGTAGGAATGACAGGCCGTGTCTAACCTTGAGACTCGGGACACAGCCCAGCAGTAGGAGGTGAGGTTGAGATATCCTGACTGCCTTCAAAAGAGTGAGGGCCAAACATGACATATTTCCCTATACATGACAAGGGCAAGGTATGACTCAGCAGGTTCAGACTAAGGAAAGACAGATGCCCTGAAATCAACACAAACCAAAACAGAAGATGGGAAATGAACTAAGGAATCAACCGGCGAGGTCAGCCCCATATGTGAGAGTATCTTCTTTTGCAGATGTTTAAAAAAATCTTTGTTTGGGGGCTTTATGCTTTGTTTGGGGGCGGGAGGGGGCGTAGATATATCAGGAATACATTAGTAGACCCACTCCAGAGTGCCAGCAACTAGGACAGGGACAGGTGTCATTGACTGTTCTTTTCCGAGTGGTACAATCAGCACTTGGGTTAGGACGGTAGATTATTTGACAAGGTGGGCTGCATCCAGGATTGTTATTATGTTTCTGCGTGCAGTTCCGGCTCTTCAGAACTGTCCGCACCCTGCGGTGCTGACATAATATGTCCCTTTTGAGGCTTTGCTTTTCCTGGCTACGCTTCAACCTAAGGACTGATCACAGCTTTATTTGCATAAATAGATACCAAATGTGTCATTTTTGTCTTTTTACTGCTCTCTTTTAAAGAAAATGTCTTCAATGATAACTCTAGTCAGAGACACTTGTCTACTAACTTTTTCACTGATTATGCTTGCACACAGCCTCTTCCTCCCGGGAACATGATCCCCTCTGTCATCACACGCAGGCTAAGGACCAGAGGTGAAAGAGAAGAGGCTTTCTAAGTGCTTCCACTGCTAGAACCCTCTTTTGTTGTTGTTATTGTTAATCCTCACTGGAGGATATTTTTCCCATTGATTTTAGAGAGAGTGGGAGGGAGAGGGTAGGAGGAGAGGTGAAAGAGAGAAACATTGATGTGAGAGAGCCACATCAATTGGTTGCCTCCTAAATGGGCCCAAATCAGAGCGGGGAACCTGCAACCCAGGTGTGTGCCCTTCACCAGAATCAAACCTGAGACCCTTAGGTTTGTGGTCAGATGCTCCAACTACTGAGCAATGCTGACCAGGGCTGGAACCCTCTTTTGTAGAATGCCAAATAACGGAACATAATCTTTCTCGAACCCACCCACACATACCCAACTCTATCTCTCGTCATTCAGTTCTATGACACTTTCACTGGTTTTATTGAGGCATACTTGAAAAATAAAATTGTAAGCTATTTAAAGTATAAAATGTGATGATTTGATATATTTACATTGTGAAAGGATTACCCTCATCCAGTTAATTAACACAATCATCATCTCATTTATGTATCCTGCTCCCTACACACACACACACACACACACACACACACACACACACACACACACAATTTATAACACTTAGGTTCTACTCTGGTAGCAAGTTTCTAGTTTATAACAAAAAGTTAGTTCCCTTTTACTGGTCTCTTCCTACTTTCTATATCCCTCAGCTCCTGGCAACTACATTTCTACTGTTTGTTTCTGAGTTTGACTTTTTTTAGATTATACATATAAGTTATACCATACAGCATTTGTCTTTGTCTGGCTTATTTCACTTAACATAATACCCTCCAGATTCATCTATGTTGTGACAAATGACAGCATTTCCTTCTTATTTAAAGATGAATAGTTTTCCATCACATATATCACATTTTCATACACACACACACACACACACACACATCTATAATAATAAAAGTGTAATATGCTAATTAAACCAGACATCCTTTTGGACAACCTTCTGGACGAAGCCAAGGCTGCGAGGAAAGCCAGGATCCCAGGTGCCAGAGGGAAGTAGGCACCGGCAGCCAGGGGAAGGAAGGCCTACTCTTGCATGAAATTTGTGCAAGGGACTCAGCCCTGGCAGCCCGGCTGTTGTGTGGGCCTGGCTGCCTTGTGGTCCCATGGCCCTGCCCACTGGTTGTTCTGAAAGGTCGTTCCAGAAGGTTGATCTGCCATCCGGTCTAATTAGCATATTATTATATAGGATAATCTCACATGTATATTTCACATTTGCTTGATTCATTCACCATTGATGGATAGATTGTTTCCATACCTTGGCTATTGTGATAATGCTGACGTAGACACAGGAGTACAGATACCTCTTCAAGATAATGGTTTCATTTCCTATGGTATATACATAGAAGTTGGATCATATGGTAGTTCCATTTTTAATTTCTTGAGGAACTTCCATAATGTTTTCCATAGTAGCTGTACTAATTTATATTCCCACCAACAGTGTACAGGGGTTTCCTTTTCTCTACATCCTCTCCAACATTTGTTTTCTCTTTTTTATAACTAGAGGCCTGGTGTATGAAAATTCGGGCACTGGCGGGGGTGTCCCTCAGCCCGGCCTACCCCCTCTCACAGTCTGGAAGCCCTCAGAGGATGTCCTACTGACGGCTTAGGCTCGCTCCCCAAAGGAGCCATAGTCTGGCCTCCTTCACAGAAGGCGACCAGGCTGATCAGGGTAAGACACCGCCCCCATCACCCCGCTGTTGCTGCCACTGCTGGCCACGGCAGCTGGGAGGCCTGAGCTCCAGGCCTTGCAGTCACCAGGGCTCATGGCTGCCTGAGCCCCAGGCCTCACAGATGCCGGCGCTCATGGTTGCTGTGAGCCCCAGGCCTTGCAGCTGCTGTGGCTTTGTCCAGATGAACGTCTGAAAGATGTCCACCCTAATTAGCATATTACCCTTTTATTAGTATAGATAGCCATCTAATATGTGTGAATGATATCTTGTAATTTTGATTTGCAATTCTTTGATGATTAGTGATATTAAACAACTTTTCATGTACCTGTTGTCCATATGTATGTCTTCTTTGAAAAAATGTCTATTTAGGTCCTTTGTCCATTTTTAATTTTGTTATTTGCTTTTTTCTACTAAGTTGTATGAGTTTATTGTAGAATATTAACTTTTTATCAGATATTTTCTCTCATTCCATAGGTTGACATTTCATTTTGTTGGAAGCTGCTTTTTTTTTTTTTATGTAGTCACACTTGTTTATTTTTGTTGCCTTTACTTATGATGTCAAAATCAAAAACTCATTGCCAAGGCCAATCTCAAGGTGTACTCTCTAGGTTTTCTTCAAGGAGTTTTATGGTTTCAGGTTTTACATTCTTTAATCCATTAATTTTTTTATATGGTGTAAGAGAGCGGCCTAGTTTCATTGTTTTGCATGTAGCAATCTTATTTTCCTAACACCATTTATTGAAGAAACTGTTCTTTCCCCATTATATATTCTAGGTTCATTTGACAAAAATCAATTGACTATATATAACTTAGATGAGATCTGGGCTCTCTAATATGTACCATTGATCTATATGTCTTCTTTTATGCCAGTGTCATGCTAATTTGATTACTATAACATTGTAATATAGTTAAAATCAAGAAGTGTTATGTCTCCAGTTTTATTCTTCCTCAAGATTAATTTAGCTATTTGGGATATTTTGTGTTTTCATACAAATTTTGGGATTATTTTCTATTTCTGTGGAAAATGCCATTGGAATTTTGATAGGCATTGCATTGAAGCTGTGGGTCACTTTTTCTCGTAATTATGGTCTATGATGTCAAGTTTAAGAATGATGGGAGAATTGCCGGGGCCGGTGTGGCTCAGTTGGTTGAGTGTTGTCCATGCACACAAAGGTTGCTGGTTCAATTCCCAGTAAAGGCACATGACCAAGTGTCCGGTTCAGTCCCCAGTTTTGTGCGTACAGGAAGCAGCCAACCAATGTTTCTCTCTCACATTCATGATTCTCCCTGTCTTTTCCTCTCCTTCCTCTCTCTCTAAAAAAATCAATAAAAACATATTTTTAAAAAGAATGATGGGACAATAATATTTCTGCAAGATTAAAATGAACCATTTAAATTAGAAAAAAATATTGAGGGTTCCATATAGCTAATATTTAAATGTTGATTTTTTAATCTGAATGCAAAGACAAGAGAGTTTATATTTTGTTCTTGATCAGAAAATGAATCTTTTGTCTGTTGTTTAATATTAAAAATTGCTACAACTTTAAAAACATATAAGCTTTTCTCTCCTCTTTCCCATTCCCAATACTTTGTGCCAAGCCTGCCCTATTACAGGTTTTCTCTCTGTATTAAAAGGATTACAGGCTATACTTTTAAAATAATAGTAGCTATATTTATCAAAAATCTTTTCAAATCTCAAGTTAGACATCTGTCAGCCTACAATTTGGCATTGTTCTCTGAAACATCTGAGGAAGAGCTCAACATTAGGCATTTGATACTTAGTATAAAAGATTTATGCAGTTTTTATTGAGCCATATAATTCAGTCCCTGATTTAGAATTTCAAGCTTTTTAGATCACAAATTCTTCAAGCTCCTATAATTACTGAATGAATGGACGTGCATTCAGGTATATTATCTTGATCATTGCTAAGCATGATTTGGGAGCTGCGATCCAAAAGGACACTAAATTTATATTACTTTTTAGTCTATAGTGTAATTTAAATTTCTTATCTATTTAATCTAATAGATTCCCCAAATGCCATAATCAACTCAACACATTTGATGCGACTGACCATATTTAAATAAATGCATACCCGAATATTCACACTAAAAAATATATCTATGTATATGTCTGCTTCCTTCCCACTGTTCTCATGGGGAAAGGCTATGTCAGAATTCATCCTGGTGTCCCCATTGCCCAGCAGGATGATAAGCATAGGGCAACATGCAATCTAGTTCATTGAATAACTAAATCCATAGCAATCCTATGTCTTTGACAAGGACATATATAATATTCGAAGTACCTGAACTTACTTGATTTTTCAAAGCACTCTTCTTTGGTACCAAATAGTTGCGGGGGTGGGGGGCAGGTTATATATTTGCTCATTGTATGTTGAAACACAATTCTCAAATTTCTTTGTAAAATGTTTTCCTATCTACCCATCTCACATCAGTATTACAACTTTATGTAATCTATGATTGTTGAAATCTGGTCAGAACAATAATCTATACATCTATTCCCTCCTAAAATGTAGAAAGCCATCTGTCTTGATTTAAAATAGCTATCATTTCAATCTGTTGTCACCTGTCATTTCATCGTTGCTATTTAAGAGAATCTTCAAGCACTACTGTCTATTTTATTGGGGCATTCAAGAGGACAAGAGGCCAACTCTAATGATCTCTTGCTCTGATAACAAATAGCCAGATGAGTCTGTTTTGCGTAACAAAATCCTCTTCCTCAGTGGCCACCGTTTGTCTTCAGATCCACGTTAACACTAGTGTTGTGTTTAACAGGACAGAGTCGCATTTTCAGGTGGCATCATTTTACTGTTCAAGCTTTGTGCAGAATTTTTTTCCTGACATGAACTATCTTGAATGTTTACTTCCTGCCAAAGAAATACAGTCTCATTGTCTAAGAATTTACTCTGTGGGCAGACTATCGAGCAAAGGAAACATCAGCCCTGCATAATATTTTTCAGGCATAAGATGTAGTCCGGGAGCCTACAAATAAATAAAACAACAGCTGTCTACTGACCCAGCAGGCACAGTGCACCAGTCATAACATAGTCAGCGATAGCTCAAACCCTGAGAACATTGTTTATTTTAAAGAGGCAAGTCTCAGTTGTCCCTGGAAAAGGGAGGCAAAGATGAGCACGGCTCATTGAGTTGAGAATACAGTTTTAAAAGACTCATGTTTCCATTAGTTTGAAATAATGTTTTTTCTACTCAATTCTGTTTTTCTGGAGTTAATTTCAAATAGGAAAACTAATATTTTAGTCATTGTGTTCCTTTTTACTGGTGTGGATTTTAAATCTAGGGCTTACCATTACTAATTAAAGAAATGATCAGAGTAGAAACAACATGGGCAGAAAAAGTAGAGGGGTAGATGAGCATTACCTTAGGTTTCTCAATTTAAGTCATGGTATTGGTTTCCTATTGGTGGTATAATAAGTTACCTCAACTCAGTTGCTCAAGCAACATGAGTTTATTAGCCTACAGGTCTAGAGCTCAGAAGCCTTATGTGAGTCTCATTCAGATAAACACAAAATGTTGGGAGTTCTACATTTCATAATGAGGCTCTAGGGGAGAGTCTGTTTCTTTTTCTTTTCCAGCCTCTAGAGGTAGCCCAGATACCTTTGCTCATGGCTCTTTCTCCATCTTTAAAGCTAGCAATAGCGGGTTGAGTTCTTCTCACATAGCATCACTGTGACCCCTTCTTCTTTTCCAATTTTAAGACCTATTGGCAAGAATGCCCAGGGCATGCAGTGCCTAAGAATTCTATTTTTTAAAATATATTTTTATTGATTTCAGAGCAGAAGGGAGAGGGGGAGGGAGAGGAGATAGAAACATCAATGATGAGAGAGAATCATTGCACAGCTGCCTCCTGCATGCCCCCCTCCCCCACTGGGGATCAAACCCGCAACCTAGGTATATGCCCTTGACCAGAATCGAACCCAGAACCCTTCAGTCTGCAGGCCAATGCTCTATCCACTGAGCAATACTGGCTAGGGCCCTAAGAATTCTATTCTGATTGGAAACTTTGTAAGATGTATCCTTCCCTGTGGTATTAATACCATCAAAGTGGAAGAGACTAAGGGAAGAGGAGACCAAAAAAGACGGAGCATTTTATCCAAAAGAAACGAAGCACTACACAAAAGGGTTCATTGGATTGTCATAATAGACCATGTTTTAAACTAAACCCTGCTAAAGAGCGTGTGGGGCTTGTCACAAAACATGAAATTAGTTAGGGACAAAACAACAAGAGGATGTCTGATCCCACTACATTCAGATATACACAGAAAAATATATATCCTTTGAGTGTCTATAACTGATGTAATCTTCATGGCATGTTCTTATCTACTGTTCATTAGGAAAAGGAGTAGAGAGAGGAGAGGAAATTTAATTTTAGACCTATTTGTTAAAACCTCTACTGCTCTGATAATGTAAGCAATATCTCTCCCTTGAGAATAAAATTCAGCCACTCTGGGTTCTTATTTTATAATCTTCCAATTTCCTTCTTGACTTGTTTTTTAAGATTATGTCTATTTGAGGGGCAGAGGAACAACTTACCATGCTTGATCCTCTGTTTTCCAGGAAAACAGCCCATATGCCCTGATTGCAGGGTGCCCTGCTGGATTCTGATACCGTAGTGTATGCTCGGTTACTTCACAGTCCATCCTTTGGTTAAAATAATACTTGAGGGAAGCAATGGACGTATCTCTCTTGTTGAGTCCTTATTCCCCTCAGATTCTACTGAGCCTGTCCCTATCTGCCATTACAGGCTCTGTGGCCAGAACCCCAGTTTCTATGACAGGGTTGTTTTTCTCATTATAGTAGGTCCATGGCACGTTCCATGCTTTTCAACTAAATAATGACAATGATCTTGGGTTCACTTGTCTCATAGTTATTTACCCTTCTCCAGGACTGGCTGGAACTAAGGGCATTTTAAGAATGCCAGCTAAAGCCTTTCTGTCTCTGGTCACACTGTTCTACTTCCTTACTAATTTGATATGTACCAAGTTGGTGCTCAATGCACTACACAGAAGTCTTCTCCAAATGCTTAAATATGGAGCAGAAAAGGGCCCTCTGCTCTTAAGTTTTTCCCTCACTCACCCATAGGCTTTACCCTAGGTGGAGGAAAATGGGAACACAAATCTCCATTTCCTCTTTCTGTTACCTTTCTTCTTTTCCCCACTGTCTCACAGAGCTTTAACTTAAATGGCTTTCTTTTTTTCAAGTAGCATTCTCTTGACTTACATTTAATAACAAGAAGATGCTCTTGAGTTAAGTTGCAGGTAATAGCAACCAATTCAAAAACCTACGCAAATTGGGTGTTCAGAGAAGGGTTAAACCATTAGCTAATAGGTTGGGAAAGTATGCAATTGAACATCATGAACTACTCTAAATAGATCACCAAACTCTGTGGGGTCTTCTCTTCTCTCATTTCTTCTCCCTCCCTGCTCATATACTTTCCCTTCCCAATAATTCAATTCAGTTATTTATCAGTGTGAGCCATTTCCTACCACATGCTGGGGGATATGACGTCTATTCTGTTCATCATAAACACTATGGTAGGGAAATACAAGCTCCTTCACTTGACATTTTACCACACCTTTCACCAGGAAATACTGACTCACAGTTCCATTTTAAAATTTAGAAAATATTTACTGGTCTGACTTTGATTTAATATCCATGATAGGACTTAATCAAGTGTGGCTAGGAGAAGGGTCACATAAGAGCATGGCTACCAGGGATCAATCTTCTTTAATGTGAAGCCACTCCCAGAGATGGGGATATCACTATGAGAGAAGTTAGCCCAAGATCACTGCCATTCTTCAGAACATAGTTTTAGAGCTAGTGTATCAGATCCTATTTTTGTGTGTATTATAATGGAAAATTTCCAGTGCTGGTGGGACATTAGCAATATGGGTAATATCTAGACTATGTATAACATAAGGTGCCTTCATTATTTTAAATTTTATGCCTAATGGCACTTGTCAATTTCTCATAAGGGATATTTCAAAAGTCGGGCAATCTGACTGCAATATCAAACACCATATACCACCAGTCTTAAATCTGCTGATTTAGCTGGCCAGATTCCCTTCCTCCCTCACTGTTCTTTTTTAAAAATATATTTTATTGATTTTTTTTTACAGAGAGGAAGGGAGGGGGATAAAGAGTCAGAAACATTGATGAGAGAGAAGCATCGACCAGCTGCCTCCTGCATACCCCGCACTGGGGATGTGCCCGCAACCAAGGTATATGCCCTTGACCGGAATCGAACCTGGGACCCGTTAGTCTGCAGGCTGATGCTCTATCCACTGCGCCAAACCAGTTAGGGCTCCCTCACTGTTCTGATCACAGAATATGTTTTTATGTTTCGGTCATAATTGCTAATGTTGTATTATATCTACTACTGAGAATGGAAGGCAACTGCACACATTTTGGATTTTTATTTATAGCTTATACTTCAATAAGTTAATGGAAGACATAGTCAGTGAACTATAAATTGTTGAATGAATAGTTTAATAATTGACATATGTCAATATTGAAATTATTTTGAAACAAAGAAATTTAATTGCATGAAAATAATTTTGTGTATATTGTTTTGTTGTTTGGAATGATCTATTTGAATTAGAAACATGAACAACACTTTTGACTGACATTAACATAATTTACTGATGATGTTAGTAATCCATTTTAACTTCTAAATGCCAGATTTCATATCTCTAAAATAATGATCCCCCAAAATTGCACTAGAAGCTGTTCTTCTTTTCTTGTACTATTGCTGCTCTCTTTTCTTCTGCTACATATTTTATAAACACAATTGTATTACCTCAGAACTTTCCTGTTGGAAAGAGAAGTGAGAAGGAGTTGTGCATATTAGTCTATACATTTCGAGGGTAGTTAGCTATATTACTTTGTACTGGTTCCCTAAGATTTTAGACTTCAGTTTCCTTAGTTGTTAAGTAGAAATAATGAATAAGATATTGCTAATTCTAGAAGCCAGAATAGATTTGGATAGAAGGGGCAGCCAGGATCAAAATACAATTCGGTGTTTCTTTGAAAGGGAGGGAAAGGTAATCACAGTATCTTGTCATAAAGCCAGTGAAACTAAAAATTCAGAAACTGTCATAATAGTAAAAGAAGATTTTAAACAAGAAATAGAACTAGTATAGATCAAATGATATTAAATACTAATATTAAGATTAAACAAAGGCTGGTACTTGTGAATGTAATGCGGTGAGATCTGGGGGCAGATGTGAATGGACAAGCTTTTGCCCTAGGTGTGCCTCATATTTTGATGTGGTTAATTTGCATGCAGTAAAGTGTACACATTTCAGGTATAGCTTGGTTTACTTTTAAAAGTATATGTTTCCATTCACCCATTTAAACTTCACTTAGCCCAAGATTTTACCGCAAGAGCTGTTCTCATTCTCTTTAGCAGTTAATATTACACCCTCCCAGAGTCAGTGGCTATTCTGACTTCCACCATATATTAGTTAACTCTATGGACATGAAATCATGTGGTATGCATTCTTTTGTATCTGGCTTTTTTTCATCCATATAATTTTTCTGTGCTGTGTTCATGTTGCTGTGTATAATGGTAGTTTGTATGTTTTTATTGCTGAGTTGTATTTGTTGTATAGCATTCTGCAATTTGGCTATCTATTCTCGTATTTGTGTAGATTTAAGTTGTTTTCATTTTTGACTAAGTTTTCAATAAAAGTGCTAAGAATATTTTAATGGTTTTTGGTAGACATATGCATTATTTCTCTTGGATAGGAATGGAAATATTGGCACAATTGCTGGCTTATGTTTAGCTTTAGTAGATTCAGCCAAATCATTTTTTGAAGTGATTGAACTAATTTACATTTCCACTATCAATGTAGGAGAGTTCTAGTTATTCAGTATCCTTGCCATTATCTATGTTTTTCATATTTTTAATAATAGCAATTCTAGTGGATGTGTAGTGCTTTAATTATGATTTTTATTAGCATTTCCCTGGTGACTAATGATGTTGACCACCTTGTCAAAGTTTACAGGCCATAGTAATTTTTTTATTTTTGTGTATTTTCAGTTCAGATCTTTTTCCCATCATTTTAAATTTTTTTGTGTGTTTTTCTTGATTTGTAGGGTTTTTTTTCATATATGCTAGATAGAAATCATTTGTCAGATTACCATCTCCCTGTGTCTTGCATATTTTCATTCTTAATGATATTTTTTGCTCATCAGATGTGCTTTATTTTAACGAAATCTAATCTATGATTCTTCCCCTACTGTTCTGTTTCAGAAATATTTGTCTATCTCAATGTTCTAATATTCCTATGTTTTACTCTATAAGCTGTATTAATTTCACCTTTAGATCCATGGTTCAATTCGTCTTAATGTTTGTGCATGGTATGTGGTAGAAGTCAAGACATTTGTTTTCCAATATGGATATCCATTTGCTCCAGCGCTATTGCTTGAAAAGATTATTCCTGCACCTGACCCACACTGAAATGTTGTGGTACATGCATAAGAAAACAAGTTATCTTCTACATAAAAATACATTTATTCTCTCAATTGTCAGGAGGCACTACCACCCTCAGCTTGCTATAACTATGTCACCAAATGGGGGACCAACATTGCTACAAAACTTCACAAGCACCCGTGCTCTAGCCAAGACTCCAAACCTGCCTGAAGGCTCTCTTCCTATTCTGTTCTACAAGAACCTGCCCTAAGTTCAGGCTTTAAAAACCCATAGATGCTGTGGGCATTTAGGAATTCAAGAACAAAAAAAACATTAGGGGTTATGCAAAGACTACAGCTACAAAATTGTCTTAAATTTGTATAGCCTTTTAAAAAATACAGACTATGTTCACAGATATTAACAGGTTTTATTTTTTATGAATAACTTTAAAAGACACACAAAAGAATTGCCCAATATTATTCTTTTCATCTTAGTTGTAAGCAAAATGAAGTCCTTTAGAACTATGGTTTTCCCAAGGACACATACCCTACCTAGTAAGTAGTAGAACCAAAACTCAAATAAGCTGTCAAGTTCAAGAGTATTCATTATGCTCTTTCCATAAAAATATTGTACAGTCTAGGCACAAGCATAAAATTTTATGTATTATTTAAAGACCATTTTGTTATACATATTTCATAAACTGGTACTGATAAACACATCCTAAAAGGAAGCAGGACATTATTAAATCATTACTTTCAAAATATAAAAGGGTAATAAATGGTGTTAGAAGGAGACAACTTTGGGTGGTGAACACACAATACAATATACAGATGATGTATTATAGAATTATGCACCTGAAACCTATATCATTTTATTATCAATGTCACCCCAATAAATTCACTAAAAATATAAAAAGTAAATAAATGCACTTAAAATCTAAAAGAAAAATATTACATTTTCATTGAAAAGTTAAGTTTTTTACTTGTATTAGAAAAACTACACCAGTGTCAGGTATTTTTAAAATGCAAAATAAATTCCTTTAAGAGGAACTATTTTGAATGTTAGGCTCTACAGCATTAACCAAATTGCATAAGTGTTAAAAATAATTAACATCATCAAAATATTACCAATTAAATTAAAGTTCTCAAATGACATCTCTTGTGTTAGTAATGAAAATATCAAAATATAGATGACTCATCAGGAATGATATCTAAGGAAAACATAATGAAATTAAATCATGCTTTCCTTAAATTTGAAATCAATACCATTAAATACAAAGAAATAGCTATTCTAATTGAATTATTCTATAAGAAACTTTGTTCCTTTTGTTATTCGAACTAAAAATATGTTTTCTTCCAGGATTCACCTGAGAAAAGTAACAAAAACTTACCAACTACAGGTCTTTCCCTTGAGACTAATAATATAATTTAGATATATTTGTATCATTTTCTCTTAATTTATTTTAAAAACTAAAGATATATAATTCAGAAGATACATAATTCATAAATATAACTCAATACGTAAAAAATTTAAAAGATAGCCAAAGCATTCAATGTGAAACACTTTTTAAAGACTGTCATAAAATGGTTCTGCTTTCTCTTCACTCTGTCCTTGTTCTGATCAGATTTTTTTGGTCTCCATTACAGAGCCTATTTGGCAATATCACTGCTTTCCTAGGATCGGGCAATATATTGATTCTTTCTTTTTGGTGTTAGATACATTTGTTTTTTAAATTTTATCTTTATTGTTGAATGTATTACAGATGTCCCCTTTTTGTATGTGTGTTTCCCCCCATTGACTCCCATCTCCCCATACCCACCCCTCCCAAGCCTTCACCACACTGTTGGCTGTGTTCATGGGCTATGCAGATATGCATATAAATTCCCCAGTTAATCTCTCTCCCTCAAATTCATCACTCTGTCCATGGCTCTACATCTCTGGACCTATTTTGTTTATCAGTTTATTTTGTTCATTAGATTCCACATATCAGTGAGATAATGTGATACTTAACTTTCTCTGACTGGTTTATTTCAATCAGCATAATACTCTCCAGGTCCATCCATGCCATTGCAAATGGTAAGAGTTTCTTCTTTTGTTATCGCAGCATAGTATTCCGTTGTGTAAACTGAACTTTTGGAGGTTTGGCTAATCATGTAACCACTTTCCCTTCTATACTCTTGATTTCTTATGGCAAACAATACCCTTTTACTTCAGTTCATGTGAAGTAGAACAGGTAGATGGCTCAGGCTGGTCACAAAGAGCATGGTTGTCCTATGTCATAGTGACTGGCTCGTGGTAGGCATATGACTGGCCCTCATCACGCCAATCAGGACCATATAAATCCTACATGGAAGCAAAATTTAGAATTTTTGAAAGTCTTTCATTTGAGTCTTTTTCTTCTTTTGTCTTTTATCCAGCTGCTACTCCAAGAGACGAGCTGGGTCATTGACGTGATCTGTAGCAGGGACTTTTCTCTCAAGATGGTTTTCCTCTGGAGTAAAGACTACTGCTCCACAGTGGCTTTGATTTCATGTCCAGTTCAATTATTTCCACTTTAGAAATATCCCTCAGCACGAATTCCCACACACTAAATTTCCTGATGCCTAAAATTGAGTAAAATGGCAAATAATGAGAAGTGAAATATAGATGGTGGCAGCCTTTTCATTTTGACTCGGTTTTTTTTCCAACCAAAAAACGAATAATTGGTACATTTAAGGTTGCCATGAAACTTACTGATTTTTAAAGCACATTTTACTGTAATCTTTCTTTATGGGGCTCTTTCAGTTACTGATTTTAATGTACTTTTTATTTTCTCTTTTAGTTTAAATTAACGTGTACTATTGTCTATTTTTTCAAAGTTTATGTAATTTTAAAAACTGTCATTTGTCAATATTTTCTTTAAAAAAGAAGGAACAGTTACGGTTTGTTATGCATTCGGTCAGCTCTCAAAGCAAATCATTGTACTTCCTGCCCAGAACGTTACCTGGGAGGAGTCCATGTGAGGTGGCCATCTGGGAATCTAAAAATACAGTACTTCCTTTCTGGGCCAATGATAAGAGCTTCTAGCAATTTTGAAATATGGGATGGTCACTAGGCTGCATTCCTTCTTAGAAACAGATGCCTTTCAGGAGAGGGAGTGGGAATTAATATTGATGTCATAGAAGAGGGAGCAAGAGGTCATGTCAATTTCAAGTTACAGAAGCCTAACCAAAACTAGCTTAAGCAAAACAGTGTATTTGTTCATGTAATTGCGATAAAAGAAATATATTAACACATATCCTTCAATATATGCTAGGCACGGTTCCAAGTGTTTTAACTCATTTTATCTTCACAAAATTCCCTACGATCTAGATTTTAGTACTGTTAGCATCATCTTCCTGCTTTTCGTTTTCAAGAAATCAAGCCAAGGCGACATTAGGTCATGTGAATGGGGCACAACCGGTTCATAAGCGGCAGAGCTGGGGTTTCTATGCAGGCAACATGGCTGCAGAGACCATGTATTGAATCATCAGGCTAAAGTGCCTCAAGTGCTGCTGGTACTGGAGGTAGCTCCACAGGGAGCTATGGGAGCTGCAGCCCATGACCTGACCTCAGGACTCTTGTGGTTCATTTCAACAACTGTGCCTGGTTCTGCTTCTCTCCCTGCGGACCATGTTCTTTTACAATTAGACTGGCTTTTCAATCGAGCAAAGACCCTGTCTCCTAGCAGACGTGGGTTCCTGACCCCCAGCAGTAAAAGACTGGATCTTGGTCACCTGCCCGCTTCTATAGCTTGGAGTAAAGTACCTGAGGAAGGAGTATTGGGAAGCCTGCTGGACAGACAAAAACAAACAGCTCCACATTTCCCTGTCATTCCCACCTGCAAAAGTGAAGAGGTTTTGCTCTGTTTTGACTCAGTGAATGTTGTCATTCTAAGAAAGCTTAGAAATAGGACTGTCTTACATGGATTTTAAAGTTTATAATAGGACATTTAAAAAATTACCAATTATTCTAGGATTTGGTTTAGGATCTAAGCTTTTCAAGACCCATGGAGAAAGTTCTGAGAGCTTGGGGGGAAAAAAAGTGGTTCAAAAAAAACCCTTAAAATATATATATAAAATTAGCATATTGGAAATATAACTGTAATCTAACTCAACTCATATAAAAATGGATTTTAATAGATTTGGTATGAAGAGGACTCAGTTCTCCAGAAGTATGTGGATCTAGATCCTTGGCGGGTTTAAGATGGCGCTGCTCCAATGTAACTCTTGGGGGACCAGAGCACCCAAAAGGATCTGAAAAAAGAGAATGCTGTGACCATCATATGAGTTTCATTTGCCACCTTGGTCCATGTCACCTCAAAACAAATGGAGCTATTTAAGCTTTGATAATCCTTTCTGAGTTTTCTGTCAAAGTTGTCACAAATGAGAAAGTCTTCATCCCATCTTTACTAACAGAGTTATACAAATGATTATTATAGTTTCTAGAGCTATTAAATATATTTATGTGTTTTAAATGAAAGGTCTAGAACTAAAAATGGTGTATCCTGATTATTGTGGTTAAACTCAGACTTATAAATGATCGGCACTGCTGAAGTAAAACCTAATATTGAAAATGACTAATCTTTAGTTGTTGGATATGTTATTTGATAAGAACATTTTGTCCTTAGGCCGGTAACCATCCATTTGCTTGTCCTTTGCCAAGGACAAGGACAAGGAAAATCTCCTTTTCCTTTTATTGTAATGCTTTATTTTATTACTCTGTTGCAGAGGGGTTTTTTTTGTTTTTTTTTGTGGCCTGGATAGCTCCTATTCTGACTTAGGCATCTACTTCTGAATGCAGTTATGAATATAGCCAGATATGCAGCATGGTCCACTTTCCAAGATGTTACCCAAAGATTTCGGGAGATCTTATAAATATACAAACTCCTAAATATTTATGGAGATAGATTGATAGATAATGGATACTTTACTTTAAATGGTAAAATCAGGATACTCATACAAATTTAAAAAAGAGGAAAATGTGCCAAATATTTTATTTCAGTCATTAATTGGTGAGGTAATCACTAAGATATTATAACCAGTTCAAAGAAGACTTCAAAGTATCATGTGTTGATAGATAAAAGGTGCTTAAATTAATTTATGGATAGGAATTTGTCAATATTCAAGGGGCAATAATCAGATTCCATTGAATACAATTCCATTGAAGGAAATGAGAAAATATTTCAGTGCTATCATCTAAAATGTACAGAGTTGTGAAGTCACTCAAATACAATGACAGGCACGGCACCCCCATGGAATCTGCTAACATTGGAAGGTTTGCTGGATACCTTGTTTTCATGGGTCCATTTCAAATCTTTTATAATTTTCATCGAAAAAATTTAGAAATAAATAGACAGATATAGACAATGGAATCTATATTTTAAAGTAAAATGTCAAATGCCAATATCACATTAATTTTAATTATGAAGTAGGTGACAACTAAAGTATTTCTGCTTTTGGGCCTTGACTATGACCTCTTATTTTATAATTCCTTTAAAACAGAGGGTTTTTAATCTGATAGAGATGAATTTTCCATAGGGAGTAATGATTTGCTTTCATCAAAGTTAAAAAGTGTTGGACACACAGTGGTTAAAAACCAATCCTTTAAAGGAGCACTTTGGAAGAAAATTTTGAGATACAAAATCATTTATCCAAGTATTTTCTCAAATACAGAGTTCTACTCCCTTGGTCTCAAATTTCTTCATAACATTTGAAAACAGAACCTTAGTTTCAAAAAGAAAGAAAAAGGAGAATTTCTTTTCATATTCTTCCACACTATTCAGTTTTGACATTTGTGTTGTTCATTTGGTGACCTTTCTATTATTTTTCGTTTTTTTCAAATCTGCCTCCACCTGGACACTTACCTAAGTGTGCTGTTCAAAAGTCCACCGAATGTTGGCAGAACATTGACTATCTCAGCATTTAAAGGATGAGAGGAAAGGAGATAAGGATTTTAGAGGGGATGTGTCAAGCCCAGTTTAGTGATCTCAGGAATGTTAGTTTTTATAATCCTTTTACCAGGCCTATGTGCTAAGAATTGTTATCCTTGTTTTTTTGTTTTGTTTTGTTTTGTTTTTTACAGAGAGGAAGGGAGAGAGATAGAGAGTTAGAAACATCGATGAGAGAGAAACATCGATCAACTGCCTCCTGCACATCTCCTACTGGAGATATGCTCGCAACCAAGGTACATGCCCTTGACCGGAATCGAACCTGGGATCTTTCAGTCTACAGGCCGACACTCTATCCACTGAGCCAAACCAGTTTCGGCTGTTATCCTTGTTTTATAGAGAATAATACTGTGGCTCAGAGGGGTTACAGATATGCTTGTATGCATGCTTGTTCCCAGGTTTCTCCAACTCCGTTATCTGTACACTTTTAGTACTATACCTCTTTTTTCCAGCTTTTCCGTACTAATAGGCCAAGAGAAAGCAGTAAAAAAAAATTTAAAAAAAACATAAAAATGGATAGTGGCCACATGTCAAAGATTCAGTTAATTAATTAGGAAACCAGCAAAAAGGCAAGATAGATGGTTCCAAGAGTATTTGATAATCACAGTCTTGTGTTTTCAGTAAGGAAAGAAATGCCAATGTAAAATTGTTAAAATAAATACAAAACTGGTTGTGTTCTACTAGAGAATAAAATGATAACTTTGGGGTTCTCTCTTTTTTACCAGTCCTCTACCTCAAAAGTCATGTGTAATCAGTTTTGTTTGTTTTAACTGCAGATTAACCTGGAACTGTATGTGCATGTGGAACAGCTGGGCCCTTGTTGGCAAAATAGAATTACATTCTACAGGAGAGTGAAATGGGTTTATTAGCAAGTGCTCTAGCATGATATTAAAAAAATTAAAGATTTATCATTTGCTTCATTTCCAATTTTGAACTAAATGAGTATTTTACAGAATAATATAGTGACTTGGGAGTGTGGGCTCTAGAGCAAACTGATTTCGTTCATATGCTGTCTCCTACTAGCTTTGTGTTCTCAGTTAAATTCTCCATTCCTTCATTTGTTATTTTTTTTAATTTGTTTTATTGCTTAAAGTATTACAAAAAGTATTACATATGTCTCCTCCCCCTCCCCCTTGACCTTCCCCTGGCCTCCCCTACCCCCCCAGTGTCTTGTGTCCATTGGTTATACAAGTCCTTCGGTTAATTTTTAAAATGAGGACAATGATAATGAAATTTACTTTATAAGGTGTTATAGGCATTAGAAGAGCCTTGCATTTGGCAAATTACCCCACAAGGTTGATAACTCATGGCTGACTTCACTTTGGTCTTTTTCGTTGCTGCCACCAGGTGGGGCTTCAACAATTACAACTTTGGGGATTTTGCTTTGTTTTGTTTCTTGCTGAGGTCCAACCCCAGCAGGTCCAGGGGTTCCCCATAGGTGTGGACGGAGTCCGCAAAGAAGGAATGACACGGAGACAGCATTCAGTTGATCAGCAGCCTAGCCAGGATCTCAAGCCAAGTTCTGGTTAGGATCTCCAGCCAGGTTCTGTCCAGGTTCTCCAGCCAGGTTCTGTCGCCAGGTTCTGTTGCCAGGTTCTTCAGCGAGGTTCATGCAGCTTAAGCGTTATTGTTCATAGTTAAAGTGATTAACTACCCGCCTGGCACTTAGTTAAGGGGTTTTATTCCCTCCCTAACTTCAGGGAAAATCCCTACCTGGGGAAACAACCTTTCTTGGAGAGGTGACCTTGGTTAAAACACATAGTGCTAAGGGGAGCAAACATATTAAGAACAGTATGCTATATATGCCAGGTCCCCTGAAACATATGCTGTGCAGATGTTCCTTCCCTGCAGCAACTGTGTCATGCAGCAAGGATGGACCGGCTCCCAGCAGTTTCTCACTTGTTTCTAGACATTCTTTCATTACCTTGTTTTTATTTCTCTGTGCCAATACCACATTGCGTTTAATGCTACTGAATTTTTAAAACCACGTTTCCTGTTAGTTAAATCTGTAAATAATTGTGTTCATGTCAGGTTGTCTATCAGAAGTGGGATTAATTTAATATCACTACAATTAGGATAAGCATATTTATGCCTCCAGGACTAGTTCATCAATCAAGGATTAGATAAGATTGGTTCCAGAAAAAATACTCTAACACAATATAAAATTTGTTGAATTTCATATAAAAACATGCCATGCATTGTGTTTATAACTATGGTATTTTCTGTAGTTTCTTTATTGACCTTAAGAGTAGAAAATTACTTCATCTGAAGTGTGTACTTTAAAAATCTAAATAATTCAATCTCAAATGCATGCTTTTTCCTTTTTAATTTTACTCACCTTTCCCATCTTGCTATCTTTTAAGGAGCAAAAACTGAACCGCAGACTTCACATTTGGACATAAAATGATATGTCATCTGTACACATTATCATTAATTATATACAAGTAGTTTTACTAATGTGATAGATAGCAGTCCCTTAAAATTCCAAGATATTACTGCATGCTGAATAATTTAAATTGGAAATGCAAACCAAATGCTAGCATTTGGGAATGTTCTTGATTAGAATATCCGCATGTAGTATTTGTTTATGCAGCAACTGAAGTGCCCTCCCTGGTTGTTTTGCTATTTGAAGATTCTTCATAGAATCTCAAGTACTTGTTGTCACTGAGGCAAAAAGTAATTTGCTTCTCATTATAATATCTGCCTCTCCGTTTGTGTATTTAATTGCGGTGAGGTCTTGGGAGTGGTTTCTGACTTTTATACAAGGGAAAATGAGAGTAGAGTTGTTACTTTTGACAGTTCACAGATTATAAAACAAACAGAAAATAGCTTGAAGGCTGAATTAAACCCTAACTATTAAAAGCCTTAATTAGTGAAAGCATAGTTGCAGGGAGCTATGGTAAAATAAAATCCAAGTTGTACTAAAATATTTTTCAACTGATTTGAAGATGAAAAAAGCATGTTTTATATGACAAGCAATTTCTGTAAATTACTGCCTATCATCGAATTTCATAAATTAAAACTGAGTGCCAAAATGAAAGCTTGTTGCTTCCATTATTTTTGTTTAGTTCAGTTTGGAATAATATCCTAAGGTATTTTTAGAACAGTAATATTGCTTCTTCCTATTTTATATTGTGAAAGCTGTTCAATCATTTTCAAGATCAGGGATATCAGTGATTATCAAAATGCATAGATAATACAAAACTCCCTCTCTAAAAGGTCATTCAATCATTTGATAATGAATGAGCAATTATTGTATACATTCACAGCACGAAATAGGCTCTCAACATCACTCGTGGTACAACCAGGGATGCTAGGAAGAGCTAAAAATTATGCTTAGGTTTTTGTTTTGTTTTTTTGTCTCTTTCTTTGGTCCCAAACACTCTCTAAGAAGGCAAGAATAAACAGGGATATGACAATAAAGGAAAGAGAGGTGGTTCAAAGACAACTAAAAATAATTAGTTATTAATACTACTATTACTACTACATGAACTATTTTAAACACAAATAACCCATTTATTTGAGAATTTACAATGTCATGATTAAGCTTAATTCTTTTTAAAAAATGTATTAACTTTCAGAAGTCCTAGTCTGTAGTTGCTCCTAGATTTATATATATACTAGAGGCCTGGGACAGGGTCCCTTGGCCTGGCCTGCCAGGATCTGGCCGAAACCAGTTCCTCAACATCCCCCAAGGGTCCTGGCTTGCAAGAGGGCACTTCTTGGGTGATGTACCTCGGAATTGGGCTCCCTCCTCTCTGGTTCTGGGTACGTCACCCAAGAACCTCAGCTGCAAAGTCACCACAGTTCAGCAGCTCATGCATTGAGTGTCTGCCCCCTGATGGTCAGTGCATGTCATAGCTAGCAGTCGGCCGGTCACTTAGCGATTTATATATAGAGATGTAGCAAGTCCTCCAATAACTTCATTTTGTTCAAAGTCATTTTGTTATAACATTTATGAGAAAAAAATTGATTCTGTTTGGGCCACACACATGGGATTATGTACTTCTCCCCATGTCTATGTGCGTTTTCTCCAGGGACTCCAGTTTCCTCCCACATCCAAAAGTTGGCAGGTCTAAATCATCCATCCCAGTCTGAGGGAGTATGAGTGTGTGTGTGTGTGTGTGTGTGTGTGTCCGTGTCCTACAATGGAAGGGCTTCCTGCCTTGCACCCTGAGCTGCTGAGAGAGGCTCTGCCACCTGAGACCCCAAAAAGAAATAAGTGGGTTGGAAAATTATTATCTTATGTGTCTTTATTAATCTTACTTAAATGTATAGCTCACATGTACTTTGACCTTTAATATTAGAAGTATTTTGTGTCTTTATTTAGAAGTTTGGTGATGTTTTTGTGACAAGAAATAGGCCGTTGGAACTTAACTCTTGTTTATATCAATTAACCTAGTATCTATATTATTTTACTAAGTAGTAACAGTAAGAAAACAATTATAACTCTGTTCTCTCCATTATTTTGTGAAATAAAGTGTATTTTTTAAGTTTAAGAAGGATATTATTGCAAGTGAAAGCAGAGTCTTTTCAAGAGGAAAAACGAATTGGCACTCTGAACATGTCATGTACTGATATATTATACTTTTTCATTTTGTTTGTCATTTGTCATGGATTGATCCAAATTCCATTACTGACTAAGGTATCAGAGTCACTGGACCAGAGGTTAAAAGGTATGATGTATGGGCCTTTCACAATGTAGCTCCAACCTGCCTTCCTACTCTCATCTTCTATGACGTTTACCCATGAATTCTAAGCTTCAGCTAAACTGATGAACCAGTAGTCACATCACAAAAAGCACAGGCTTTGGAATGCACAGACTTGCAATCTGGTCTGACTCTAAGCCATTTCACTTTCCCTGAGCCTCAGTGTTCCCATCTGAGAGGCAGACGTGATCATAAGGTCATGCTTATTCTCATGCTCCACCACTTACTAGTGTGAATTTAAGAACTTCACTTAACCTCTGTGTACTTCAGGTTCCTTATCAATAACATGACCTGCCCCGTTGAGGTGTGTGGATTAAATGAGTCAATACAAGAAACTTTATCAGTTTTCTGTTGCTGTGTAACAAACAACCCCAAAATTTAATGGCCTAAAACAACAAGTTAGCATTTTTCACTTATCTTTAGGTTCTTCTCCACATGGGTCACCTGGGGTCTCAGATGCAGCTTAATTCAGCTAGTGCATGGGCTGGGCTGGAAGGTTCCAGATGCCCTCCTTTACAGTCTAGAGTCCAGCGGTTCTCAACCTGTGGGTCGTGACCCCTTTGGCGGTCGAACAACCCTTTCACAGGGGTCACCTAAGACCATCCTGCCTATCAGATATTTACAT
>NW_006293001.1:6797977-6802019 GCF_000327345.1 Myotis davidii
TACAGTTATGAAGTAGCAACGAAAATAATTTTATGGTTGGGGGTCACCACAACAGGAGGAACTGTAGTAAAGGGTCACGGCATTAGGAAGGTTGAGAACCACTGGTTCTAGAGTGTTGTTACTGACAGTCAAATGGCTTGCCAGACATTTCTCCATATTGCCTCTCCTTCATGAGATGTCTAATCCTGCATTCCTTTTCCACATGACCTTTCTCTCTCTTGCAAAATATCCTGGATTTCCAAACAGCATGATGGCTGCATTTCAAGAGAGTGAAAGCAGAAACATCCAGATATTGTAAGGGCTAAACCTGAAATGGCACAGCTGTGTTTCTTTGCTGCATTCAGTCAGTCAATCCAAGTCTCATGAGGGGAAGGGAAATAGACTTGGCCTCTTGCTAAGGGGAATGTCTTGCTCCTTTGAGAATGGCAGTTATATATACAGACAAAATAGCACAGAACATAATAAGGTTTAGTTATTATTATTTATGAAATGGAGTTAAAGCTTTCTACCCACTCAGATAACCGTGAGGGTTAAATGAAAAACAAACAAACAAAAACGTTGTAAGCCTGGTGGGTTTGGTTCAGTGGTCAGAGTGTCAGCCCAGGGAATGAAGGGTTGTGGGTTCGATTTGCTCAGTTGCTCAGCCCTAGTTGGAGGGTCAGTGGGAGGCAACCAATATATATCTCTCTCTCTCTTTCTCTATTCCCCCCTATTCTCTGTGTGGGTTCGATTTGCTCAGTTGCTCAGCCCTGGTTGGAGGGTCAGTAGGAGGCAACCAATATATCTCTCTCTCTTTCTCTATTCCCCCCTATTCTCTCCCACTCTCTCTAAAAATAATGGAAAAAATATCCTTCTGGGAGGATTAAAAAAAAGAAAAGATGGAAAGCATGCCATTGTTATTGACATCAGTAATCATGATTTCCACTTGTAAAAGAGTCTCACTTCAGCTGTATATTTGGAAGCTATCATAGCTGGGATTCTGCTGCAACTGAATCATCCCAGGCCATGATTCTCAGGCCTTGGGCCTTGAAGCTATAAGAGACCACGTCTCTACTACTTTCATACCTGGGCCTCAGAATGTTCCAAGCCGCAGGGGTCCTGAGTCTTTCTGCCAGTTCCTACAGAGAGGGATGTAGGAGGGGACTTCTATCTAGAAAAGTAGTCTTATGAAACTATGTCTGCCATAGAAACAAAAATGGTGATGATGTTCTCTAGAACATAACATTTAGACATGTTTTTGGTATTTTGGGGCTGATTTGATAGATTAAATTTTCCAGTTTTTTGTTGTTGTTTTTTTCTGACTTGGGTAAATGACATTTTGAACCAAGGCTATTTCTGAAGTGAGACCTACAATGTCAAATAGGTAGAATTCAGACCTAATTTTTATAAAGACCTAATTTTAAGAAATAGTTAAGTATCATTTGCAGTTTATAATTCACTGTTTTAAAAAAAACACTAAACCATTTACAAAATCTTCATTCTCTGCCAATCCCTTCTCTTTTTATCCTCTTATCTTCTGTCCCAAACCTTTTTTACACTATTAAAGTTCACTTAGTTTAAAATGAACAACACTCAAATCATAACACATTTTAATTTAGGCGATATCTGAACTTCTGAGGTTTTCACATGCCAGCATTAGACTTCCTAAAGTAATAGATTTAAGAAACACCCTGCGGAGACATGAGAAAAGCCATTCTTCTGGGATTTTTGCAATTAGGACAAGCATGTCTAGAATTATACATATTTCACACCTCTCCACATCCAGAGAATATGTTTTTATCACCGTGAACACCAATTATCTTTGGTGATTAATATTAATATTCCCACATGAATCCTGAAATAATGAATTGGTATTAGTCTTCCAAAGGTTTAGTGTCTGAATATAGCAATTTTGATCAGTTCATCATGTTTTAAAATGTATAAGAATAATTTATATGTTCAACTTTACTCTGTGTATTTTTCTTATTCAGACTATCCCTGACTTTGGCTCTAGGAGGCTCATTTCAAATAAAACTGGAATTTTAGACAGTAGCAGTGTTTCAACCAATGTTATAAAGGACTATAATTGTATGCTGTCAACTATCTTCATGGCCAATATAGATTATAGTAAAACAAATGATTAAGGAAGTACCCAATTTCATTATGGGTACTTCAAGTATATGATAATGTATAATTCTATTTTAAAATTAAGTATTTTTATAAATACTGTTATTATTGCAGATTTTGATAGAGATATGTCAAGCAACACCTACTTGATTTTAAAGGAACTAACTTTTTTGTTCCTTAAAATATCCTACTGCTTCTGGAACCAGCTATGGAACCTCTATCTCAAACTGCAAAGTTCCTGTCTTGTCTTGCAAATGTAGCATGTATTACATACTCTTAATGGTAAATGCAGCTTTCCACTTGAAGGACCAAGCCTAACACTATTGCCTTTTCAGAGAAAAATTTGATACCACATCAGTATGAATCTAAACGTTCTCTTGAGATGTAGGATTCCTACAATGTTATCAGTTACATAAACATGCCAAAATTTTGGGATCTGATCAAATTAAAGCTCTGAAACCAATATAAGTTCTGAGGGTGAGGATTCAGGATCACTGCTTCTGGTGTATCACTTCCTCAAAAGACCCTTATTTCACACAGTTTGAATCTACTACAGGACATTCTTATGGCATTCTTATAATCTCCTTAACATCCATTCACCTTCCTTCCTTCCTTCCTCTGTTCTAATTCTTACAAAGTGACTATTAAATCAGTCTTCCCTCTCTTAGCTAACCTTCATTTTATCAAAGACAAAACATTAGGGTGATGGGTTTATGAAGCACATGCGTGTGTGTGTGTGTGTGTGTGTGTGTGTGTTTACAGGTAGACCTCACTTTGCACCATAGTATCCTACCTAATAAAGAGTAATATGTAAATTAACTGTCACTCTGTGACAAAGATGGCGGCACCCATAGTGGTGCGAGGCAAGTCCAGCATCCGTGCCCTGGCTGTGGAGAGGGAGGGGAAGGGAAAGGCCTCGGGCCGGAAGTGGAAGCGAAGAGCATGGGGAGCACAAGGAATTCTGGGAATCATGGTTCTGGTGGTGGACTCATTGCGCAATCTCTTAGACCAGTGGTTCTCAACCTTCCTAATGCCGTGACCCTTTACTACAGTTCCTCCTGTTGTGGTGACCCCCAACCATAAAATTATTTTCGTTGCTACTTCATAACTGTAATTTTGCTACTGTTATGAATCATAATGTAAATATCTGATATGCAGGATGTATTTTCATTGTTACAAATTGTACATAATTAAAGCATAGCAATTAATCACAAAAACAATATGTAATTATATATGTGTTTTCCGATGGTCTTAGGTGACCCTTGTGAAAGGGTTGTTCAACCCCCCCAAGGGGTTGCAACCCACAGGTTGAGAACCCCTGTCTTAGACACTCGAGTGAAGTGAGCCTGGAGCAAGTTACTGTTGCGGGTGGGGGATGGAGGGAAAGCAAAGGTGAGAGACATAAGTCAGAGTGTTGAGGAAAAATTAAAAGAAAGATATCCTGCAACTTCTAGGAAGTCTCCACCAATGGAGCCAAGAAAAAAAAAAAGAGCTCTATTATTCTGTGAGCACCAAACCAAACTGGGCTGGGGTCTCACACAATTCACTCATATGATTGCAAAGACAGGCAGAAACATCACTCTTTCATGTACCCAGGCAGATACAGTGCACGGCATGCACGTTTTCACGGAAGAGGACTTAACAGCACCGTTTGCTATACACCCTTTGGTAAGTCACCTTTTTGGTGGCCATCTGTGTTAGTTAATTGCCATAATCAAGAGTAAAAATTAAAACTTTTCTATCTCTATGACAAGCAGGTCCTTACAACTTGGAGCAAGGCTATTTTCTATAATAATAAAAGTGTAATATGAGAGGCAATGAGGCTGGCAGGCAGAGGCAGTTAGGGGTGATCAGGCAGGCAGGTGAGCAGTTGGGGTGATCAGGCAGGCAGAGTGGTTAGGGGCAATTAGGCAGGCAGGTAAGTGGTTAGGGGATA
>NW_006293001.1:6802244-6823313 GCF_000327345.1 Myotis davidii
AGACTATAAAACAGGACCATGCAAGCTAAACCATACAAAGTGATCTTAATGGTCAATGGGTAAAATTACAAATGTTCCACAATCTATAAAATTTTTTTAAAATATTAAAAACTCTCCTACTGTTATAAATATATATGGAAATTAAAAATTAATAAAATGTATTAGTAAACTGTAATTTCAAACATTAGATATTGAGAATTAAAGTGTGTATTTCTTTATAAACACAAATATATTTTTCAAATATTTTTTATCAAAACACACAAATGTTCTTTTTTGTTATTAAGCCTCACCCAAGAATATTTTTTCTATTGATTTTTAGTGAGAGTGGAAGGGAACGGGAGAGAAACAGAACAAAAAACAAAAATGTGAGAGAGATACATCAATTGGTACATGCTTTTGACTGGAATGGAACCCATGACCCTTCAGTCTGTGGGCTGATGCTCTAACCACTTAGCAAACTGGCTAAGACCACAAATGTTCTTAATGGTATTATTCATAAGAGCCAAAAATAGGACACAAGCTAATGTTGATCAACTAGTCAATGGATAGACAAATGTGTGCGATACATCCATACAATCAGATATTATTCAGGAGTAAAAAAGAATGATACAAGCTATAGTGTGGATAAACCTTAAAACCATTATGCTAAGTGAAAGAAGGCAAGCTTTCCGCGCTACCCAGGGAGGGCTCCATACGGCGTTGTTCTCGGTTCCCACGTAACTTAAAGGGAAACTTTTCACAATGTCCGGAGCCCTTGAAGTCCTGCAAATGAAGGAGGAGGATGTCCTCAAGTTCCTTGCAGCAGGAACCCACTTAGGTGGCACCAACCTTGACTTCCAAATGGAACAGTACATCTACAAAAGGAAAAGTGATGGCATCTACATCATCAATCTGAAGAGAACCTGGGAGAAGCTGCTGCTGGCAGCTCGGGCCATTGTTGCCATCGAAAACCCAGCCGACGTCAGTGTCATATCGTCCAGGAATACTGGCCAGCGAGCTGTGCTGAAGTTTGCTGCTGCCACTGGAGCCACTCCCATTGCCGGCCGCTTCACTCCTGGAACCTTCACCAACCAGATCCAGGCAGCCTTCCGGGAGCCAAGACTTCTGGTGGTTACTGATCCCAGGGCTGACCACCAGCCTCTCACAGAGGCGTCTTATGTTAACCTGCCCACCATCGCTCTGTGTAACACAGACTCTCCGCTGCGCTATGTGGACATCGCCATCCCTTGCAACAACAAGGGGGCTCACTCAGTGGGTCTGATGTGGTGGATGCTCGCCCGGGAAGTACTTCGCGTGCGTGGCACCATCTCCCGGAGTGCTCAGCCTGCCACTGAAGACTGGTCTGCAGCCCCCACTGCTCAGGCTACTGAATGGGTAGGAACAACCACTGAGTGGTCCTAAGCTGTTCTTCCACAAATTCTTAACGGAACGGAAATAAGGTTGATGGAAAATAAACAGTTTCTAAAAGTCGTAAAAAAAAAAAAAAAGAAAAAGAAAGAAGGCAAACAAAAGAGATGACATACTGTATGATTACATTTACATAAAATATCCAGAAAAAAGAAACTCTATTGAGATAAAGAGTAGATTATTGGTTGCCTAAGGTAGAAGTTGAGGGGAACAGGATTAGCAGTAAATCAACATGAAAGATTTTATTGGAATGAAGGAAATATTCTTGAAATTCTGAATGGTTATGGTTGCACAGCTTGGTAAATTTACCAAAAAAAAAAAAAATCAATGAATTATACCCTAAAAATGAGGGTACAAATTGATTGTAAAATGTGCCTTCATAAAGCTACCTATTTTTAGTCCTACCTGGTTTCGCTCAGTACATAGAGAATCCATCTGTGGACTGAAGAATTCCGAGTTCTATTCCAGCCAAGGGAACGTGCCCAGGTTGCAGGCTCTATCACCAGTAGGGGGCATGCAGGAGGCAGCCAATCAATGATTCTCTCATCATTGATGCTTCTATCTCTCCCTCTCCCATCCTCTCTGAAATCAATAAAAAAATAATAAAGCCACATGTTTTTACAAACCCTTATCAAGAGTGATTTGAAAGTGATTGCCTTCTCTCATCCACGTAACTTGTGATATGAAATAATCATCATTTCTATGCCTTGCTAAAATATTATTTTCCTTTCCAAGTCTGAATCAATTTTCAGTATTTTATACTTTACATGATTAATATTGTGAAATATTTCTGAGCATTTATTTAATATGAAGATTTTTATTTTGGTTTTGGTTTTTTGTTTGTTTGTTTTCTAGCATTGTTTCCTCTGAGACATCTTTATCGTTTTCATCATGACCACTTTCCTCATTTATGTCAGTAAATTTCTCTTCACTAAGTTCCTCTGGCACATAGAGCGTCTCTCAAATGGCTGCCAGCATTTTTTACTTACTTACGTAATTTACTTCCAGCATTATCCCTCTCCATATCTGTCCTGCACTTCCATCTTTGTTGCCCAAGTCCCTCTTTTCATTGTCTACTTTTGAAAAGTGTCCAGTGGATTTATCATTGGAAGACAACAGTCATACAACTTGCTGTCAGTGTGTAAAATGAGCAACAGATGTGTACTGACCAATCACCAATAGACTTTTGAAGTGATCTGATTGATCATTGATCAAAATGAGCATCTGTTTTTTTGTGTAGTAATTTGTAAACTGAACAGCTAGAAATGGAGTTTTTACTTAAGGCCATAACTCACTGCTAATATTCTATAGTGACTGAAATTAGATCTGTGGTTTTGGAGAACTGTTGTGATTTAACTAAATTACAGTGACTGAAATATATTCATAGTGAGGCTGTGCAAAGTTAGGACTGCCTGCATTGTGTATGAATGTGACTGTTTGCAATCATTGTTTCATATAATTTGTTATATTGGTTGTAGGTTGCATTCAGATCTAAGTAACAAATCCTGAGAGTGATTTAAACATATTAGCTGTACAGTTTTCTTCACATAAAGAATTACAGAGCCGGAACCAGTTTGGCTCAGTGGATAGAGTGTCGGCCGGCGGACTGAAAGTTCCCAGGTTCGATTCCGGTCAAGGGCATGTACCTGGTTTGCGGGCACATCCCCAGTGGGGGGTGTGCAGGAGGCAGCTGATCAATGTTTCTCTCTCATTGATGTTTCTAACTCTCTATCTTTCTCCCTTTCTCTCTGTAAAAAATCAATAAAATGTATTTTAAAAAAAAAAAGAAAAAAAGAATTACAGAGTAGATAGTTGTCAGGTACCCTGGCTCCTTCTCTTTACAGTCATATGTCCTTACTAGGTAGCTTTTATTCTCATAGATTGTCTCATGGTTTCAAGATGGCTGCTCTACGTGTACCATAACAGTGGAGTATTAGGCAGGAAGAAGAGGAATGACCAATGGTATCAATATGTATAAAAGCCAAGCGACCGGAATGATAGAACGACTGGTCACTATGACGTTCACTGTGCTGGCCAACTGATCAGCACCCCCAACCTACCATGTCCCCTCCCCCTGGCTGACCCTGCCCCCAATCATCCCCCCCACCCCAATTGGCCCCCTCCATTGGGGGCAGGTCCGCTGACCTCCTGCAGCCCACCCCCCCCAGCTGGCCCCACCCCTATTGGACCCAATCAGGGGTGGGGCCAGCTGGCCAACCTCCTGTATCCCCTCTCCCCCACTGACCCGGCCACCATCGGCCCCCATCTGCCCCCATTGGGGCGGGCCGGCTGGATCCCACCCATGCACAAATTCATGCACCAGGCCTCTAGTAATATATAAAAACAGATAATGTCCTTTTGTAAAAGAGCTACCCTAGAAGATCCTCCCACTGACTTCCACTTACATCTCAATGGCCAGGAATGTGTCACATGACCAGCTCTGGCTGCAAGGCAGTCTAGCAAATGTTAATGATTTTACTCTTTAGAAATTAGAGTTCCATTAATTAAGAAAAGAAGATTAGAATGGATATTGAATAGATAACTAACAATATGTTACACATTAAATATTTTAAAATTTCACCTTATTTTATCACTAGAGGACCAGCGCATGAAATTCATGCGTGGGTATGGTCCCTAAGCCTGGCCTGCAATCATGGCCATCTTCCCCAGCAGCCAGCCCCGCCTCCCCACCACCACCCACTCCTGGTTCTCCATTCACCATTGGGCGATTAGAGCCTGCCAGCCAGGGGAAGGGACCAAGAGGTTGACTATTCCTGCCCACTTGCCAGCCTCATCCCCTGCCACCAGTCGCCCTCTGTGTGCGGAATGACCAGTGGGGTGGGGGCCATGGCCAGGTTTTGCTCACACCTGCCACCACCCATCCCAGGCTCCCCATTTGCCATTGGGTGATTGGATCCTGCCTGCGCGGGAAGGAAATGAGAGGTTGGCCAGCAGGGCGATCAGGGCTTGCGGGCTGGGGGCAGCTCCTGCATTGAGCATCTGCCCCCTGGTGGTCAGTGCACATCATAGCAACCAGTCATTCTGCCGTTCGGTCAATTTGCATATTACCCTTTTATTATATAAGATAAGCATTTTATACATGTTACCCACTGTTAAGAATATCTTTCGTGTTGGAATATTGTATATATTCCATTACAGGTATCATTAATAACAACTATTTTTATTTTGTTGTGTGGCCCTTATTTATTCTTTTTTTTAAAAAAATATATTTTTAATGATTTTTTAGAGGGAAGAAGGAAGAGGGATAGAGAGTTAGAAACATCAATGAGAGAGAAACACTAATCAGCTGCCTCCTTCACACCCACTATGGGGGATGTGCCCACAACCAAGGTGCATGCCCTTGGTCGGAATTGAACCTGGGACCATTCAGTCCACAGGCCGACACTCTATCCACTGAGCTAAACCAGTCAGGGCCCCCTTATTTATTCTTGAGTTTCCACATATTTGGATATTTTCCTTAATTAATGGTCAAAGAATATTAAAATTTTACGTTCTTTTTAAAATTGTTAATTTAGAAGAGTCATTCTTTATTAAAATTAAATTCTACCAGGGAAAAAGATGAAGGAAAATGCCCCTCCTAAAATTCATAGCTACCTTTCCTTCCACCTTTCATTAAAACAATTTTCTTTAAACATCAATATCCAAAATAAAAATATCATTTTATTTCATTTTTGGTTGTTTTTTATTTGCTAGAATTTGGAAATATTTTATACTATTTTTCTAGGCAAATATACAGTAATATACATTTATGAGTGAGTACATAGATTAACTTAGGGCTTAAAAGTAATAATTATATTTGTTTCTTTGAATTTTATGGATGCTGCATAAAATGCACATTTTGTGTATACACATTTAACTATACACAGTTTCCAAGGGTGGGGTGGGGATCTTTTACACAATATGGCCCCTAAATGTAAGCCACATGTTATATCTTATGCTCAGTCGAGGAAACTGTGATCTATTCCTGCATGGAGGGAACACTAAGCATGTAGAGACCCTATTAAGAGTTAACTCAGTTTAAAACAAAACCATATAGACAAGCACACATGTTTGATTTAGGATCTCTTCTAGGATAGTTTCTTTGACTGGCTGATATTCACATTAATCATTGACTTTATAACCTAACCCCATCTAAGATATGATTCCACAGAAAACTATTCTGCATTATATAGAGCTGATTTCCTTTTTAAAAACTTGATGTGATTTCTGGCTACTTGCTGTGTGTTGATGATAGTTGAATATAATTACAAACTAATGAAGAGAGAAAATCTTAAGAATCCAATATAATAAGTGATCTTGTGTCTAAGAGTTGATAATATTTGCCCTTTAAATATGAGAAACTTTGCTAGTTGTGTTTTTCTTAGATTTAAAGAATGATGAATTTCAGTGTGCTGCCTGGGCATTCACCAGAAATGCACCAACAGACAAGACCAGATGATAGTGGGTATGGTGACTAGAGGCATGCCATACAGTGGTGGCAGGTGGACCTTAAAAATGCTTGAGAAGTTGTATAGTATTTATATATTATATATATTCACATATAATCAATAATTGGGCTGATTCAATTGCACAGGGAAAGCAGTTGGGTTTAATAGAAAGAGAAAGTGAGGGCAGGCTTTATTTTTCTTTGTGAATAGATTTTGAGCTATTTACTGAAGGGCATTTAAGCGTTTTCCCCATGTGAACACAATCAGACTGGTGATTGTCAAGAAAATATTTTCATTTATGCACAGTAGTCAACAGCTGGAGTTTGAAGCCATATTGCCTACATTCTAGTCTTGGCCTCAGCACTGCATGGGTGATCTTTGTGAATTACTAAACCACCTTATGCCTTAGTTTCTCTCTGTGGAAAAAAAAAGATTAATAATAGGAGCTGCCTCAGAGGGTTGTGAGAGTAATGAAAATACAATACGTAGAAAATACAGCAGTGCCATAGAATTGGAAGTGCTCAATTATATCATCATTATTATTGAGTTTTATTTTATTAGACAAAAGAGCATCAAAAGTATGCCATCCCTCTTTCTGTAGTGGACGTGCTTCTTTCCTTGTCTTTCTCTTTCAATGTACAATGAGTATCTTCTTGTCCTGGTATCTTAAAAAGTAAATTATCTGTACCGTGCCTGCACCAGCCTGTCATTCACATCATGTGCTCATGAAATTTCAATGGCAAAGGGGGTTTTCGTGGACATCTGTCCCAACCCCTCTTTGTCACAGAGGGTCAGGTGGACTCCAGGACAGCCTTCTCCTTCTTATACAGTGATGCCCCCACTTCCCATAATGCTTTGGCAAGGACATCTCTGCATCTTCCTGCTTCTTAAGATAGAAACATTCCTGAAAGAAAGTGAGGAGTCTCTGTGGTGATTGCCATCCTTCTGGATTCAGGAGAATCTATTTTTAATGTAGTTTTATCTCGTCGTATCCCTGTTTCTTTTCTTGCTGTCGTCTTTAACGTATATCAAAAACAATTTAAAAGCAAGAAAGTGCAAATGTCCCTGTTGTAAGAAATAAATCTGGGCCATTTATCTGATCCAATCATGAAAAGTTGCCCGGAGAGAGAGCCAGATAAAACAAGGGCTATGGAGACCTTCCATGGACTAGTGTAATAACTCATTTTTGTGCATTTGCAATGCTGGGCTTTACCAGCCAAGAGCAGAAGTGTGATTAGATTTTTAATCCCATTAACTCTAATTGCTTCTCAGAAGCTGTGTACTTACAGTATGTGTCTGGTTTTGGAAATGCAGGGGAAAGGGAAGGTGATGAAATGTTTCCTTCATTCTGGATAGAAAATGGAAAAGTGAGGAAAACAGTGCGTAGGCAACCAGTTGTGGAGAAATGCTGGCAGAGGTTTTACAGACTCTATTATGGTGATGAGATTTGCTTTTGGACATAGAAATCCTCCTGACTGCTCTGAAATGTCAGTGTAGGAGGGCTCATTTCCCTGCTGCTCATTCCTTGAGGTTGGGCTTTGACACCCGTATTGTTCTTTTGATAGTTTGCCCACAAATTATTGCTCTAGAGAAAAGGGGCTCCAAGGTTAAACATCTTCTGTTTCAGAGGATATAATCCCAACAACATCCTTGTGATTCCAAACAAGCCCTATTAGGCACAAAGCTGACCTAGTGGAACTGATCAACACCATCGCTTTAGGAAATGGAGATGAATTGCAGCTGAGGTTTAGGAAAATAGGAAAGCATAATTGAGTAAATTAAAAATAATTTAAAATCACAGTTATAGTAGTGCTTCATTTATTTTCGCCCTGCCAGTTTCCTGTCGCATGGTCTGTAATTTGAGATGTTTCAGTGTAGCTAAACTTACTGTTTAAAAAATGAGGTTATTAACAAGAAAATCCATTTTGTTTTGCAGAATATCTATTCACTGGAGAATGCTGGGCTAAAAGTGGGTGTGTTTTTATTTATTTATTTTTTACTAAGAACATAAAAACTTTGGAGTGTTCAGCAGTTTGGTGAAAAGAGTTCATTGAATGATTAGAGAAAAGAAATGAAAAAAAGAGTGGAAAAGAAAATGCTAACAATAAAATCCATCCTATCTAGAGCCTATAGGGTGAGAAAAAGAGGGGAGAGAAGGAAGAAAAGATCAAATATATGAATGTGTCCATTTAGTGAGAACAGTTATACTTATGAAAAGGACTCGTGAATGTTTCAAAAATAAGAAACCTAGGTCTTCCTCCAAGATCAGGTGGGATCACTTCTGTACCCCCTGCTTTGATGATCATAACACCCATTCTCACAAATGAAAGGAATTCTGGGAAGGAATGTCTGAATCTGTACCATATAATTGATTTTTTACAGAGAGGAAGGGAGAGAGATAGAGAGTTAGAGACATCAATCAGCTGCCTCCTGCACGGCCCCCACTGGGGATGTGCCCGCAACCCAGGTACATGCCCTTGACCGGAATCGAACCTGGGACCCTTCAGTCCGCAGGCCGACACTCTATCCACTGAGCCAAACCGGTTTCGGCCTGTACCACTCTTGAGAGGACAAATGTACAAGGATTCGCTTCCAGCATTCTTATGAGTCTCAGATGAAATACAGCATGAGTTATTCGGGGTAAGATGTTTTAACTTCCTTTGGAACGAAGGTAGTTTTTTGTACACATATGAATCAGAGAATTGGGTTTCATATAATTTACCTAAATGTAAGCAGACATGAGCATAATTAATATTTACAAAGTACTTGGTAGTGAAAGTCAAGTCAGGAGTTTTTTTACAGAGACTAGGATAGGGTTGGGAACCCCCCCTCCCGCCCCAGGCATATTGCAGCCATTCCTGACTTTTCTCTTCTCCAGGCATGGACTATGTTCATTGGGAGGACACTGACTTGTGCTGTTTGAAACACATGATTGCCATTAGATAGTTCAGTTTAAGTACCATCCTTGCATCCGGTTGCTATACTTTAGTAATTAGCATAACATGAATATGAAGAGTGCTGTTAATGTGAAGTGCCACTGCACCCTTTCCCCTCTGGGACTCTGTGTGGTTTTCTATGGATTTACTTGTAGGTAAGAAGAGAATATTTTGCAGAGAGCAGAGTTAACCCTCCCTTCTGGGTTACAGGATCAGAGCCATTATCAACAATGATTGAGTCATTTTGTATTAATTACAATTTAGAGCTTGTTTCTCCTCTCGGACAGAAAATGACCTGCCCAGCATCTAAAGAAGCTATGTCAGAGAGCATTGAAACTTGCCTCATCTAAATTCATCAGAATAGCATCAAACTAAAGCCTCAGAATATTTATTTGACACTTCAGAATTGACGTCCAATACATTTCAGGGTCATGGGGTTGCTTTAAATTGCCTTAATCACTCTGAGTTTGCAATATTAGTTACTTAAAAAAGGGGGGAAAATCAAATAAGAATAACTTCAAATCTGACAGCTGAATTAACCTTCAAACAGCTAATATAGTTCGTTATTTATTTTGTATTCTATTTAGAAAACAAAGAAATGAAGTGGGTTATATGCAGGAAGAGAATGCAACAATAATCTTGATCAACTATGCTTCCTTTTTTCCTATTTTTTAAGAAATAGGTATGAAAAGTTTACCTTCCAAGTATAAAAAGAAAGGGCTGGGAAAAGGACGTTACAGCTACCTAGAGATTTCTTCATTTATAAATGCACCAGAGGGTCATCTTTACTCCCCACTTCCCTAAAAATATCTTCTCTACTTTTCTCCTATGAAACAGAACACTAATTCAGCATTCCTGAAATTTCTACCGTTAGCTTTACTCTTTTCTGGGTTAGCTAATAAATTTAAATGTGCTATGGCTAATGGAACACATTAAATATATATAATAATTTACTTAAAAAAAAAACACCTCCATACATTGAACACTTGCTTGGTAAGGAAGGTAAGGATGACTCTAGCATAAATCCAAGCGTCAGTCAAGGAATCTATAATATAGTGGAAGGATTGTAATATGCACCTGAAGGGTGACTGGAGCTTCAAAAGGGGTCAATGGAGGGCAATAGGAATTTAAAAGAAAATGAGATCATTTTTTAGTTGTCTCAAAGGTGATGCTTTCAGCATCTTGGGCAGAATCCCTTGCTCCTGTCACCCACCAGTCTTGGAACAACTTAAAAAGTAAAAATACCCACATATTCCCAAAAGTCATCTAATGAGCCTGATTTTCCATTGTTGAAAGTCAAATATTCCTAGAGAATTCAAAGGAGATTTCGAGGAAGAGATAATCTTGGACTGGGCTTGTAACATTAAAGATGTTCTAAGTGTGCAAACATGGGATGAAAAATTCATCTAGGGAATAAATCTAAGGAACAGCATAAGCAAAACCATAAAGGCTGTATGTATGGCTCACACAAAAGTTTGTAGAGTGTTAACAGTTTATCACTATAGGATACGTTGAAGGCAAATTCACTTTATTATTCAGAGAGGCAGAAATAAATGCCTCATACATCTATAACAGGAAATTTTGCATGCAATTGATTATAATCATATGTTCAAAATTTATTTCAAACTTGCTTCTAAAGCTAAAAATAATCTAGGAAAAAGCAATTGAAAGATTTTTCTCAGACAAGATGAAAAAGTGATATAATAAAGCATGCCCTGTTTAAGTTTATTAAATTGTCACGGGGATGATCCAAGATCAGTAATTTATGGGAGGGGAGGTGTTACTCAAACTCCCCAAATGGAATTCTTAAGTTCATTAAATTCTACTAAATGTTGCTTAAAAATTTATCTGGAATATTTGTTACTTTCTAGAAGGTGTTATAAATTAGAAGAACTCCCAAATTTCTGTCTCACAATCAGTGTAGGCCAATTTTCTTTCTCACATCTTAATATCCTAATACAATGCTAACCACTCAGAAATAAAAATGTATAAAGAATAAATAAATATGTTGAGTAACTTATAAGCAACAAAGGTCTAAACTAGCATTAAATAACTATTTAGTTATTTATATTTCAATTTGAAAAATTTTTTTATTCATCCTCTCATTCATTCATTCATTCATTCAAGCTACTAGAGATTCATAGAGGACGAGTCTATCACTCCTACAGAGTTAAATGTTCAGGGAAAGGTAGACTAAGACAAGTAAATAACTAAGATAATTTTAAATAGGTAATCATGAGTGTTAATGAAGGCAATAAAATAAGTGGCAATGAAGAATAAAGACATAGGCGGAGAGAAAGTTTTACAAGGGATGGTCAGACATTATAAGTCAGTTGAAAATAAGTTTGGTGATGATCTCCTTTTACCATTTGTCCATCTAAGTGGCTGCATACCTGTGGCTCTAGAACTATCAGTCTTCTGCTCACATGTCCACCTTCATTAGCTAATTGGACAGAGTGAATCTTTTGGTCACCTCTGACTTAGCTGTGCTTATATATATAGTTAAGTTAGGATTTCTAGAAAATATCAACATCATATACATTTCAGAACATTGGACAATATTTTGAAGTAAGATGTTTGTGAGGCAGCCATCATGACCTCACTCTGCTCTACATCTTGCCCGCTTAAATCACTCAGATTAGACTTAATTATGCCACAGAAACAAACAAATGTATAAAATACGTAGGGATATTCTGTTCATTGCAGTTATTGAGATACATGGTCTGTCAGCAGAATAATGACCCTGGACATTGCCAATTGACCACCTGAGGGAAAGAACAAGAATAATTCTATACAAGGTACCAGTAATTGCAACACAAAGGTGATGCTTGTCACTTACACTTACAACTCAGTAAGCAGAACTAATCATGTGGCCCAATCCAATCATAACGGGAAATTATAACATGTGCTTAGAAGGCAGCATTAGTAATATTTGGTGGACAACTAACACACCTCCTGACTAGCATTACCAATATCACTAAAATCACTTATCTTCCTCTCTCCTCTCTCTTTCTCCAAACATATATATAACTAGAGGCCCAGTGCATGACATTCATGCACTTGGGCAGGGGGGGGATCCCTCAGCCCTGCCTGTGTCCTCTCACAGTCTGGGAGCCCTTGGGGGATGTCCCAGGAAGCGGGCCTAAGCTGGCAGTCAGACATCCTTAGTGCTGCCATAGAGGCGGGTGAGGCTCCTGCCACTGCCACTACACTTGCCAACCATGAACCTGGCTTCTGTCTGAGTGGCACTCCCCCTGTGGGAGTGCACTGACCAAATGGGAGCAGCTCCTGTGTTGAGCGCTTGCCCCCTGGTGGTCAGTGCATGTCATAGCGACCGGTTGTTCCACTGTTTGGTCCATTTGCATATTACCCTTTTATTATATAGGATGTTGGTATGATCTGCATACCAACATCCTATATAATAAAAGGGTAATATGCAAATAGAAACTTATAAATTTCTCTAGCACATTAGGCTTCATGATCAGGCGACTGATGTGAAGGAATACATGGTAAAGGGACCCCTTTATTCTATGCAAGGGGAACAAATGCCTTACGCTCATGCATAACCATGTACTAGTATACTAGTAATCATGCAGTTGTCCACTATATTACATACTGTTATGATGATTGTAACTGTAATTAGTAGAACATTTCATTTCCAATAAGAATAGTTTTACCATTTCAATCATGCCCCACATAACTATATAATAATAAATTTAAAATAATTTTATTTATGTGACCCTAAAAGACAACAGTGGCATTTTTGAAGTCATTGAATATCATTGAAATACTTATTTTGTCATAAACCATTATACATCTATAGAAATGAGTATTTGTTTTATGAAAATCTGACAGAAATAAGCACAATCTAATTAAGTATAGCAGAGTTCTCCATAAGAATATATTTCTAGAACTTCAAGGAATGTCTGAAGACCAAGTTTATAGAACTGCATGAAAGTGGAATGAGCTTCTTAGGCACTAATGAGTCCTTCACCAACAACAGAATTCTGAAAGAGCCTCAGTGATGTGCAGATGAGCGTTAAGATCTTCCCAACATGAGGAAAACTTTCTGGTTCTGAAACTTCACATTTCAAGTTTTTAAATCTTTATAATCAAATTGATGTTCTTTTATGTTTATAATTGGGTATGTAGTAAAACTTAATGAAGAATATCTGATCATGGAAAATTTAAATATTATCAAAGTATCTTGACAAAAACCATGTGGAGAACAGACAGAAAAGATGTCCTTTAAGAACTTAAAGAAACAAAAATCAATGAGCTTATTTATAAAGGACAAGAATTCTGGCTTTCCCAAAGATCTCCATGTGTGCATGCCCCAGCCACCTTCCCCTGCAACTTCTAATGCAGGGGTACTCAAACTACGGCCCGTGGGCCACATGCAAATACAAATATTGTATTTGTTCTCGTTTTGTTTTTTTACTTCAAAATAAGGTATGTGCAGTGTGCATAGGAATTTGTTCATAGTTTTTTTTAAAAAACAATAGTCCGGCTCTCCAACGGTCTGAGGGACAGTGAACTGGCCTCCTGTTTAAAAAGTTTGAGGACCCCTGCTCTAATGTTTCATTTGTCATAGAATCATAGGATATTAAAGCTGGATGGAAACTTATAAATCATTTGTTGCAAACATTTTTTTTACCTATGAGGTAATATCACAAAGCTGGTCTATTGCCACAGTGTTCCTTTATATTGAACTAAAGGCCCGGTGCACCGATTCATGCACCTATGGGGTCCCTCAGCCTGGCCTACGCCAGACGTCCCCTGAAGGATGTAGTAGTGTGTGAAGTGGTGGGTGGAAGGGAAGGGGCCCGAGCCCAGGCCGGATGCTGCACTGGTCCACTCATCCCAGCCCCTGCTGCACCTGCCTCCACTGCTGCTTGCTGCTTGGTAGCACTGCTGCGAAGGAGGGAGAGGCTTACATCACAGCAGCTGCACTCGTGAGCCCAATATCTGGCGCTCCCACTGTGGGAGCGCACTGACCACCAGGGGGCAACTCCTGCGTTGAGCATCTGCCCCCTGGTGGTCAGTGCATGTCATAGCAACCAGTCAAATGGTCGACTGGTTAAGCGGTCAACTAGATGTTCTCTGTTTTTAAAAATATGTGAAACATCATGCTAGAGTTAACTCTTAAAGTTACAAAATGTGATTAATATTTTCTATTCTTTTCTACAACAGCTGTATAATATAGCATGTATGAATATTTTTGACAGAAACAAAGCGCACAAGGTGTTGTAATAATACTATTTACAAGACTGATCAACATCCTACTGTGAGTTGTTAACAAGGTGGCTTAATATTTAAAATGACAGCTTTAAGGGTCTGAGCAAAATGAAGAGTTTATTTGAATCTAACAAAGGCAATGAAACAATTTATGCTTTCAAAAGGCTAAATGGTTTCAAAATTAGGGCAATGAGATTTGCCAGAGAAGGTTCATGGCAACCTTTGATTCCATATCCTTGGTTCCAAAGGAGCTTAAACAATAAAGAGAATTTATTTCCTCGCATAACAGAAAAGCCCAAGGCCAAGGCAAATGCCGGGCAGAGTTTTATCAAGTTTTGGTTCTTCTCTGCAATTCTCACAGCTACACCCTGCTCCATGTGTCCACTTTATCCGTAGGCCTATGGTGACATAATGGTTTCCAGAAGTTCCTAGGCCTACACTTTTCCAAATTCCCATCCAGGAAGTGAATAAAATCATAGAACAGAAGCCTTAAACATCGTTTTGATGAGAACCAATTAATATATATCAACTTCTGAAACAATCACAGTAGCAGGGAGATGGGCTCAGTTCTACCCAACTTCCAGCCCATGACACCTTGAGCAGGAATTCATCTGGGCTGGGGGCGGGGGAGGGGGGGCAGCACAATGTTTCCTATATCATGTAAATTTATTTCTATGTAGTCAGTATTCACCAGTTACAGAGGATACCTTTCCATGTGTGCGAGTTGTATATAATAGCTGCAGCTTTTAAATGTGGTAAACAACTGCTTATTAATATGAAATGTGATAATCCATTAAAATAATTCAACAATCCTGCTGGGATTTGTAACATCTTTTGCAATGTGTGTGAAAATAAATCACATTGCATGCAATAAAAAAAACTTCTTTTTAATCATTATTCCTTTAAAAATGGTTAGAATTTTAAAAGCTTTATCTATGAGTTTTCTAAAAATATTTTAAAGCATCCCAACAGGGAAAGCAATTTCATGCTTGCTTTTTAAAGAAGCTGTTCAAAGAATTCATTAAAACCATTCATTTAAATACTCTTGTGTATGTTCATTACGCTATATCCTCTGGGAGGAAAAAAAAAAAGTATAAAGTGCTGCCAGGAAGCAAATGAAGGGAACAAATGTTAAATGTAAAAGGTTAGCCCCTCATTAAAATTGTTTAAATAAGCAGCAACTCCCCTTGTCCCCTTAAAAACCTTTACAAGAAACATTTGTACACATTTAAGACAGCAAATTAAAAGCAGAGACAATGAAAAAATCTATAGGTCAGTTCCATGAACTGTTAGCATTTGGATCCTTTTTGCTTTTCACTTTGGTTCTAGGTAACTGAAAGGCACACCATCGGCTTACATAATGTGAAATGTTCATGAGCAACATGAACCTGAGTATTATGAGGTCCCTGTAAATGGCAGATTTCAGAAACTTCAATTTTGAAAAACATCTGTATTTTACTTAAAATAATTGGCTTCTGTATGTACTTCAGGCTTAACATTTTTCACCCTTTCTCCTTGATAACAGTCTTTAGGATCTGAAATGGTCTTGATGAGGGAGACATGAATAATCGAAAACAATTGGACTTGCCTTTTAGTGTTATAGCATAGCATTTATAAAACCTTTACTTCTTGCCTAAGTATGGAAATCACTATAATTTTACCTGATTGCTGCATATGTCTTAAATGATGTGAGTTCTTGGCAAGAAAATTTCTTGTTACATTTTGGGTTTTATTATTGTTGTCTTACATTTTTTTGCCCCATTTCAGTTCCCTTGAATGTTGATAATCAATAGAATAATAACATAACAGGCTAGATTTAGTATCTGATTCTCTTGTCAGTTCCCCAATTCATGTGGTGAACTGCTCTCACATCTAGATTTTTTTTTAATCCTCATCTGAGGATATTTTTCCATTAATTTTTAGAGAGAGTGGAAGGTAGAGGGAAAGACAGAGAGAAATATTGATGTGGGAGAAACACATTGATTGGTTGCTTCCTGCATGAGTCCCGACCAGGGCTCAGGCCTGCAACCAAGGTACATGCCCTCATCCAGAATTGAACCCAGGACCCTTCGGTCCATAGGCCAAAGCTCTATCCACTGAACAAACTGGCAAGAGCTATTTTTTTTAACTTAAAGGAGAACACAATGGTTACATTCTGAATGAATGGATAAGTACTTGAGAAATTCATAGAAGACACAAATAAATGAAAAGACATATGATCATAAAATATTTAACTTTAGGAGATGTCAGTTCCTCTAATGGGCATATAAATCTAGTGATACCAATAAAAAAATCAACAATATATGTTCTTTGATAGCATATAAAACAAATTCAAAAGTTCATATTTTAAAATAAATATGTATTTATACATACCATTAAATTATTATAAGACTATAATGAAAACAGTTTATATAGAGAGAAATGAAAACAAATACAAAGTCTAGAAACAGAACCAAATACATATACATAAGTATATGGTAAGGTGTCATCCATATTTTTAAGGGAAGATAGATCATTTAATATAAATGTTGAGACTACGCAATGGCTATTGAAAAAATTCAGTAGCCTGAATGAGCAATGAACTAAGAGGAACATTAAGGATAGTATGTCTCTTATTTTCCTACAATACATACTCTCTTAATAGCAAATCTCTCCCTCTTAGCATTTAAGGCAATTATAATTTTACTTTAATTTTTTTACAGTTCACTTGTTCTCTCTCTTTTCCTGGAATATATGCAACATCAGGGCAGGAACTGTGTCTGATTTGGCTCCTTCTGTTTTAGAACCTAATGTACTGCCTGATTCATTCATTACAGGAGCTCACTAAGTGTTGGTTGACTAAATAAAAACTAATATAAAAAGCCCAATTGCTTCTAGAAGATAGCTGAAGAGAGGAAAAGTAAAGTGTGTAAATTTAAGTAATTTATTTGGCTCTGATAATATTAATTTGGGAAGATTTTTAAAACTTAAATATTTTGGTTCATTAGAGCAAAACATGGATTAATTACTTCTGATATTTTGAACTCCCGACTTAGCTACTCTCTTCCATAAGTTTGTGATTTCTGGGGTAATAAAAAATGTTTTACTTACTAGACATAATTAGTTCTCTTTAAAGGTACAACATTATATTGATATCATGACTTTATACCAAAGTGGCCATTTTGCAGTGGCTTCTCTAGGTCCTTCTACAAAACCAGACATGGACCTACAAGACTGAATATAGAACTATGGCAGAAAAGCTAATGAAAAATATGTTGTCAGTATCTTATATTTATCCTTAGAAAATTATTTTAATGGTCAAACTCTGAGGGAGGATATTTGAACAACGTCGCATACATACATGGTATTGGAAAAGGAGTTAACATCCTGGGGGAAGGGCATTGCTTTTATACAAAGTAGTGCCCACAATTAGTGTAACACTTGCATGCTGCTTTCAAATACAAGTAACAGAAAAATACATAATGTAAATGGAATATAAAGAACACTTGTTATGAACTGAATGTGTTCTCCAAAAATTCATATGTCAAAACTCTACTTCCCAATGTGATGTTATGTAGAAGTGGGGCCTTTAAGAGGTAAATAGGTTTCGATGAGCTCATGAGAATGGAGCTCTTCCTTTTGCAAGAGGATGAATCAGAGACTGTGTATCTCTGCCACAGGAGGACACAGCAAGGAACCAGGAAGAAGGTTCTCGTCAGACACTGAATTTGCCAGCATCTTGATCTTGTACTTTTCAGCCTACAGACTATGAGAAATACATGTTTGCTGTTTAAGCCGACCAGTCTATGGTGTTTTGTTACAGCTTCTCAAAATGCCTCATACAACTATTTTCTTAGTATTACGTGGCAGGCAGAATAACTTTCATATGCATATAAATAATCAGCAGTTCAATATCATCAACAGAAAAGCAGCTACCAGCTACTAATTGGCTTAAACTAATCAGGATCTATACCTATTATTGGATGACCTTCCCAGCTCTCCTGGGGGAAAACATTCTTAGGAAAGAAGAGGGACAAAGTAGATTATGGACACTGGAGAGTGTGTACTAAAACATGCTTCATATTCCGCAACCCCCACCCATAAAATATTTCTTTGAATAAAAAATATACTTATAGATTGTAATAAAATGGAGGCATTTCAAAACATTATTCAATGATCAGAAAACAGTTATTCCCTGACAGAGAACATAAGTTATACAGTAAGAAGAAGTTTTCCCATATACAATTCTGGCAACCTCACTGGGTGTGGGACGCATAGGAGCAGCTGTCTCCAGGGGACTGTTTTAATCTTTATTCCACTATGTTGTCATTCAGACTTCAGGTGTAGCTGAATAAAGGGGAGGGGTAAATTCCTGGTTAAAAGGGGACTTGTCAAAAGAAGAGTGGTAATTTTTATAATTAAAAATTTCATGTTCCAGATATCTTAGTAATGCGTTCTAAATTTACCATCACTTATCTGATATAATTTGAATTTTGTAAGTACATTTCATGTTTCAAAAAGATTTGGCATAATTTTATTTTAGCCTAGCATTTTCTAGCAAATTCTTTAACCCACTGTACACCATAAGCATCTGTAGATGCAAGTGGCAGACCTTCCCTACCCTCCATGCACATCTATAAAAAAAAAAAAAAATGTTTCCCCTAACGGACAGCCCTGACCAATTCTGAAATCATTTTTTGTGAGAATTTTCAGCTGAAAATATTCAGGAACACCCGAATTGTGAGTAATATATTTATTTTTATAATATTCATTACAAATTGATTTTTTAAATTAAATTCAAAATATTGTGGCTTGTGGGGATGGTTTCCATTTTGGACCCGTGGCAGTTAACTGGTTAAAGGGATAAGTCAGTCTGGCTTGAATTATTACTTCATATCACACCATTTACATTTCATTGGCTATTTTCCTTTTGTACAAGTTTACCATATTTTAGCAAATAAAATTTATTTAAAGGTAGAAGTTATTACAAATGTATCAGGGAATATAGCATTATAAGAAAGAAGAATTAAGTCAAAAGTAACTGCTTATGTGGAAATTTTATGTTCCTCTATTAGAAGATTTCAGAAAATGTATTTTTTCCTAAGCATAACAAGATTTTCTGTTCAAGTAATTAGAACTTCAATTATTATCTTTTAACATTAGGCCTTGTTCCAAGCGCCTTAAAAACATTAAAGATATAAGTGTGGCAATAGTTTTGTCAGGTGGTATAACTAATCATTCCCACTTCCCAGATATTTGGCCAAGATATTAACTAAAATCACTCACCATGATTATTTACCAAAAATCATGCAGCTACAAAGTCACAGATCAGGGTGCCAAACCCTGGCCTGTCTGGCTACAAGATTCAAAATCGATGGGAGAGGAGAAATTTCCCCCTCTCCTTCTTGATTCTTCTGGCTAGTCAAAGAATTAAAATGACATAAGGCAGATTAACAAGGAAAAAAAATCAAGCTTTAAAAGGTAATCATGAGGAATTCACATAAGCATGAAAATTCCAAAGACAAAATCTGGTATATAACTCATCCTGGCCTAAGGAGAAGGAGGGAGGGGGTCTGAGACTTCAAAGAGACATAAGCAACTCATAGAGTGATGAAGAGGATAAATGTTTAGTAAACAAATGTCTGCTGGGGAATCTAGAGACAGTGGGACACAGGGTAGACATTGACCAAAAGAGTCTTTCTAGATTCCTCCCTGTCTAGTCCTCCTAGTTGAGGTTAAACTGTATTTATCTATGGTGCTAGCTCCTTCCTGGAAGAACTTTCTATCTTAAGTTCTTTTAGCTTTCTGGATTTGAAAACTAATCAGATTAACAAATTAATTTCCCAAAGAGGCATATTTGGGGGTAGCAAACTCTGCTACTGTAGGTTCTCACCAAGCCTGTTCCATATCCCAGTAGTTTCAGTATCACAGGGCACTTGAGAGCACTGTAGAATCTCAATTCCCACCTGAGAAAACTAAACAGAACCTGGATTCTAGAACTTTCCACTATAGTGCTTTAGGTTATTTGTGTCACTGAAGACAAATCTCAGCCCAATAATGCAGTGCCTCATTTATTTTCCATACTAGAGGCCCAGTGCGCAATATTGCGCGAGACCCAGACTGACTCCTGCTGCGCTGGTGGGACTGGGGACCCAGAGTCAAGTCCCCGCCCACCCGCGTGCCTTACTGTGCCTCCTAATGACCAGTTGTTTGGTTGTTCCGCCGTTACAGCATCACGGCCAAGGGGTTTTTATAACAGAGATGGCTTAGAAAATAAATGTGAAAATCCCACTATTTGCTTAACCTGATATTTAGATTGTTAGACATGAAGTCATTTGGTAAATTCCTTATTTTACAGAGAAGAAACAAAAACTAAGAGAAATAAAATTATTTGTCCTATAATCCATGGACATTTAACCAAAAATGAATCACATAGCTACATTTTTTCTCAACAAATACTCTTGAAAATGTATTTCTATATACAGATGGATGATTCCATTAAGTTGTGGATATATTTATTCCTAATGGTGATTTATAATAGAGAAGCCTATAATATTATAAAACTGAAATTTAAAATTGAGCAAATAAAGGGACCTAGTGTCAGTAATGGCAGAGCGCCTCAGAACAGAGGAACCTATCAGAGATAAAACTATGACTTAAAGTAAATTACAAAGGACAACCATGTAAAGGATCACTAGAGCAAGCAAATGTAGGCAAAAGCTGGAAGGTATTTTTCCACTGGAAAAAGGTCTATGTGCTGAGTACAATATGCCTTGATATGGCTTTGCCCCTGAGATCACTCAGTCTGCTCAATGCAAGTTGGCTAGATGCAAGCAAAAACTCTGTAACCTTATTGGCTTGAGGTTTCAGAGATTAGAGTTCATACTACAAAAACTAATGAAGGCAAACCTTCAGGATACTCTGCTCAAGAGTAAGGAAAAAAGACAACCAGAAATGAGAATGTGTGCATGAAATATAGGACACCATCATTTCTTATTTTTATTTTATTTTCTTTAAAAGATAATAAACTAAGCAAAAATAAGAACTCATATTGTAGGGAT
>NW_006293001.1:6823364-6827271 GCF_000327345.1 Myotis davidii
ATATATATATATAATTAAATACATATATATGTAGTTATGCTGTTCAGGCTTCCTGCATTTTACATGAAGTGGTATAATATTAACTCTAAAGAGACTGTGATAAGGATAAATATTATTAACAGTAGCACTCCCATTAAGTAGAAAGTAATAATTCAAGAGGAAAAGCTAAAATGAATTAAAACATACTACCTTTCATTGATGATATCAAGAGAAAGTGGGATAGGAAGAACAGAGGGCCAGTTCAGACAAATATCAAAACATTGCAAATATGATACACCTAAATCTAAACATCAATAATAACATCAAATATAAATGGAATAAACATTCCATAGCCAGTGAATCAAAATAGATAAAAAAAATAAATCCCAACATATACTGCCCAATTGAATTTACACTAAAAAATAGATTGGTAAAGTGTTAAAAAGATTCACCATACAAACATTAGATACAAGAAAGCTGGTATAATTATAGTGTCAGACAAGACTTCATGGCCATCTCTCAATAACATCAGAGAGGTGTTATTGGAGAGCCAGGGGGAGAGGGCTGTCCCAATCTCGATCCTTGTCTTCTCAAATAAATGAATTTATAAAAGAGACCTTCACTGCACTGTGAAAAGCCAATTTATTAAAGCAATTAAAGCAGGGAGAGGAGAAATTTCCCCCTCTCCTTCTTGATTCTTCTGGCTAGTCAAAGAATTAAAATGACATAAGGCAGATTAACAAGGAAAAAAAATCAAGCTTTAAAAGGTAATCATGAGGAATTCACATAAGCATGAAAATTCCAAAGACAAAATCTGGTATATAACTCATCCTGGCCTAAGGAGAAGGAGGGAGGGGGTCTGAGACTTCAAAGAGACATAAGCAACTCATAGAGTGATGAAGAGGATAAATGTTTAGTAAACAAATGTCTGCTGGGGAATCTAGAGACAGTGGGACACAGGGTAGACATTGACCAAAAGAGTCTTTCTAGATTCCTCCCTGTCTAGTCCTCCTAGTTGAGGTTAAACTGTATTTATCTATGGTGCTAGCTCCTTCCTGGAAGAACTTTCTATCTTAAGTTACTCTGACCAAGCTCTCAAATAGAAGGCCAGCATTCTAAGGAGAATAGATATAAAAGGACAACTGTGATTCTCATTAGGGAAGTTTTGTTTTTTTTAACCATTTGCTCCGTGTCCTTGGCTGGGGAAGATAATCGTTCGTTAGTTACAAGCTAGCTGCTAATTGCCCACACTGTTGGATCTTGTTTTAACTTTCCTGTCTCAGTTTCCCTATTTCCCCTGCCCTGGAATCCTGTTACAATTTTAGCTGGCTCCAATGGTCACATCCATTATCCTCCTTCCTTTCACCCTTTGCTCTGTCTGCCTAATTCTGTTTCAAACTCCACTCACTTCCAGAGATCAAAAGTATAATTTCATAATGATAAAAGATCAATACATAAGTGAGACATAAATCGTTATGAATATATACGTATCTAACAAAAGAGCTTCAAACTACATGAAGCAAAGACCAACAAGATTAAAGGAAAAAATAGATCCACATAGCAGATTTTAACAGATTTTTTTCTCAGAAATTGATTTTTAAAATGCTAGAAAAATATTAGAAGATTAAACAACACTACCGAACAACTTAATTGACATTTGTGGAACAATACATAAAACAAGTACAGTATAAGCACTCCTGTGGAGTGCATGTGGTATGTTATCCAAGGTATACCATATAGTGAGGCAGAATGTAAATCTAAATAAATTTCAAACATGAAATCTACTAGAATATAGTCTGTGACCCCAGCTGATTTGAGTTGGAAAACAATGCAAAAGTGGAATTCCAACATAATGCCAAGCATTTTGAAATTAAACCACATACCTCTGAATTACAGATGTATGAAAGAAGAAATCACAAGAGAAAATAGAAATTATTTCAAACAGAATGAAAATGGAAACATATTCTGAAAAATTGTGAGATATAGATGATATAGTTTTTAGAGGAAATTTTATAGCTTTAAATTTATATATTAGAAAAGAAACATTTAAAATTAATTATGAAATATTCCATCCCAAAAAGTTAGAAAGGGATTAACAAAATAAAACAAAAGTGGAAAATTCTAAAGCTAGAACAGATGTCAATGAAAGAGAAATCGCACAAAGAAAACAAAAAGCAAAAGTATTTTTTTGAAAATATTACTAAAGTTGATGGCACTTTAAGGGGACTGATCAAGAAAAGAGGGGAGCATTCAAAAGACCAAGAATAAAAAAAAAGACCAAGAATGACAGATTAGATATTATCACAGTTCCAACAATATTGAAAATATAATAACAGTATATCACAGGAAATCTTTTACCAATAAATTTGATAATTTTGATAAGATGACAACTTTCTTACTAAAACTCATTCAAAAGAATAATAAAATATGAATCGCCTTATGCCTATTATACACATAAACTTTTGTTTGTATTAAAAGTCCTTTCTATAAATTAAACTTTAAACTAAGATATTTTCATTTCTGTGCTTTTGACTTTGTGACTTGTCTGTGGAAATCCTAAAGTGTGTACTATTCCATGAACTTGATTTCATTTACTCCAAATTCTGTCTTCTCTGGAGAGCCTTGTACATTTTTTTTTCCAAGACAAAGAGCCAGGTTTGACATGGGACTCTTCTCATGAACTTCCTTCTCACAAATAGTGGAGAGTTTTGCCATATGTTGTAGAATGCCTAGCATTGATTGTCTCATATATTTTCTACATGTGTCTAATTGTATGTGTAATTCCCTATTCTCTATCTATACCAATTCCTTTTGTGAATATTTCAATATTGTCATACCTCTTCCAAAAAGATAATAACAAACACAGTCCTTAAAATCACATGTTTCTTTCCATCTATCACTTTATTTCTCCACTTTCCTGCATGGCCAATCTTATTAAAGTATTATCCACTATGGTCCTCTAAACTCAACACCGATTCGTTATCATACTGTAATCTGCCTTCCAGCTTCATCAGAAGGCTGCAAGGGGACATTTTATGATTATAAATTATTTCCCTGTTAGAGGAAAATAAATAAGGAATATTATATTAGAAATTATCCCTCAAAATCTTTAGAAAGAGAGATTCACTTATATGTGAATCTTTACAAAGTCTCTCATATTGGGGAATTCTCTGATTTATTTATTTATTTATTCTCTTTATTGAAAAAAAAAAGCAAGGCAAGCAAACCTGTATGTTCAGCTTATGAAGCACAGATGGGCTCTCAGCTAATATGAAGAGCGAGTTGGGTGGGGGTCCAAGGTGTTCTACGTCTATAGCTTCAAAATTCTTCTGCTGACTATTTTAATACAGATTAATTCTCAAAGTCCTTTTTTTTACTTTGTTGTGGCTTTCCCAGAACTCATGAAAAGCACCTAGCAACTTTATTTTGCCAGGCATGGAGATTGCTGGCTTCTCGCAGAGGTTCTCAACCTGTGGGTCGCAACCCCTTTGGCGGTCGAACAACCCTTTCACAGGGGTCGCCTAAGACATCCTGCGTATCAGATATTTACATTACGATCCATAACAGTAGCAACATTACAGTTATGAAGTAGCAACCTAAATAATTTTATGGTTGGGTCACAACATGAGGAACTGTATTTAAAGGGCCAGAAGGTTGAGAACCATTGATCTAAAGCCATTCCAAATCTGCCACCTGCCATCTTAGTCCAAATCCTATCACAATACGACCCCCCTTAACTCTATGCATTAATTTCTGAACAACAACTCTCCTTTTCAGTCACTCTGAATCTTTAAGCAGCCCCCACATGTGTCTCTGAATCTATAATAACTCACTCAAATAAATAAGTAAACAGCCTTTTCTCCTCTATGAAATTTTAACTGTCAGGGAAGGGAGTAAGAGTTCCTAAGGATTCTGACTCCCTGGGCTT
>NW_006293001.1:6828570-6829468 GCF_000327345.1 Myotis davidii
ATATTGGGGAATTCTCTGATTTATTTATTTATTTATTCATTATTATTTTTCCCCCATTCTGGAAGAATATTTATTTATTTATTTAAAATTCTTTATTGTTTAAAGTATTACATATGATTCCTTTCTCCCCCACTGACCTCTCCTGGCTCATTCCCACCCCCACCCCCCTGGCATATGCCCTCACCCCCCTACTGATTGTGTCCATGGGTTATGCTTATATGCATGCATACAACCCTTTCACAGGGGTCGCCTAAGACATCCTGCGTATCAGATATTTACATTACGATCCATAACAGTAGCAACATTACAGTTATGAAGTAGCAACGTAAATAATTTTATGGTTGGGTCACAACATGAGGAACTGTATTTAAAGGGCCAGAAGGTTGAGAACCACTGGCTTAGGGAGTAAAACTTCCCTTCTTTTCTTTCCCCTTCCCCCTCCCTTTCTGCATTTTCTCATTAGGGAAGTTTTGTTTTTTTTAACCATTTGCTCCGTGTCCTTGGCTGGGGAAGATAATCGTTCGTTAGTTACAAGCTAGCTGCTAATTGCCCACACTGTTGGATCTTGTTTTAACTTTCCTGTCTCAGTTTCCCTATTTCCCCTGCCCTGGAATCCTGTTACAATTTTAGCTGGCTCCAATGGTCACATCCATTATCCTCCTTCCTTTCACCCTTTGCTCTGTCTGCCTAATTCTGTTTCAAACTCCACTCACTTCCAGAGATCAAAAGTATAATTTCATAATGATAAAAGATCAATACATAAGTGAGACATAAATCGTTATGAATATATACGTATCTAACAAAAGAGCTTCAAACTACATGAAGCAAAGACCAACAAGATTAAAGGAAAAAATAGATCCACATAGCAGATTTTAACAGATTTTTTTCTCAGAAATTG
>NW_006293001.1:6830693-6842386 GCF_000327345.1 Myotis davidii
AAGAGTTCTTTCTTCTTTACAGCTACATAGTATTTCATTGTGTAGATGTACCACAGGTTTTTAATCAACTCATCTACTGATGGGCACTTAGGCTGTTTCCAAATCTTAGCTATTATAAATTGAGATGCTATAAACATAGGGGTGCATACATTCTTTCTGATTGGTGTTTTTGATTTCTTGGGATATATTTCTAAAAGTGGGATCACTGGGTCAAATGGGAGTTCCATTTTTAATTTTTTTTAAGGAAACTCCATACTGTTTTCCACAGTGGCTGCACCAGTCGCATTCCCACCAGCAGTGCATGAGGGTTTTTTTTTTCTCTGCATCCTTTCCAGCACTTGTCCTTTGTTGATTTGTTGATGATAGCCATTCTGACAGGTGCGAGATGGTACAGCATTGTTGTTTTGATTTGCATCTCTCAGATGATTAGTGACTTTGAACATTTTTAAATTTGTTTCTTGGCCTTTCTGTATGCCCTCTTTCGTAAGGGGTCTATTTAGGACCTGGAGGTCATGGTTTGATCCCCAGTCAAGGCGCATGCCCAGGTTGTGGTCCCAATCTCCAGTAGGGGGAGTGCAAGAGCAAACTAATTAATGATTCTCCCATCATTGATGTTTCTCTCTCTCTCTCTCCCTCTCCCTTCCCCTCTGAAATCAATACAAATATATTTTAAAAGAGAAAAATATTTAATCTATAAAATATTTTTAAAGTATGCATTTAACAAACATCTAGGCCTTGATTTCTAAAACCCATTTTCTAATTAGATGAACCAGGGCTTCTTGTAGGAGTGTTTGGTTCCAGGGATTGGGAGAGGATAACGCAAGATGTACCTGGAACATTTTGATGTGCTAGAAAGTAAGGAAGTGTTCAAAAAGCGATGAGGATGTTGGGTCCTCTTTGAAGGAGTTTCCAATGTTCAATATAAGATAACTTGAACAACAAAATAAGTAACAGTAGTAACAGATTATAGCCAATAGAATAAAGTGAATATCCATGCATGAGTCTATATCAGTGATGGCGAACCTATGACACGCATGTCAAAGGTGACACGTGAACTCATTTTTTTGGTTGATTTTTCTTTGTTAAATGGCATTTAAATACATAAAATAAATATCAAAAATATAAATCTTTGTTTTACCATGATTGCAAATATCAAAAAATTTCTATATGTGACATGGTACCAGAGTTAAGTTAGGGTTTTTCAAAATGCTGACACGCCCAACTCAAAAGGTTCGTCATCACTGGTCTGTATTAATATAAATGAAGAATTGAATACATAAAATGGGTAGGAATATATTCTTTCATACAATAGATTCCAATTAATATAGACTATATGGAAGAAGTAGAAAGCAACCATTAGGCAAATTCCATAACAATTGTGGCATGCAAGAAACATTGATGAATTCTTACGTTAGTGCAAAAGTATGATGAGAAATACTAGGTTTATTTAGTCTCAAAGCATTTTCCCACAAGCTAGTCTTTAATTACAAATGGAAGAAAGTAACTTTGCATCAGCAGTAAGAAGGCACATGAACATCATGTGCTTCCTGCTATGATTCACTGAAAGGGGCACAACCTCACTTCTGTCGTATTCTTGCCAAAAATATATATAAATCCAATCTAATAACAGAAAACATCAAACAAACCCAGTTTGGGGTACATTTTACAAGATAACTGCCAGTGCTCTTCAAAAGTGTCAAGGCCCCAAAGACAAGGAAAGACAGGAACTATCGCAGGTTGAAAGAGACAGCGGAGCTGTGACAATAAAGTACAATGTGGGATCCTAGATTGGATCCTGGACCAGAAACAGATCATTACTGGGAAACTGTTAAATTTTGAGTAAGAGCTGTAGATTGGTTACTACTACTGTGTCAGTGTTAATTTTTTAATTTTAATCTTTATACCATGGTTATATAAACAATGCTATCATTCTGGGACACTAATTGAAGAGTTTATAGAAAATTTGTACTAGAGTTGCATCTTTTCTCTAAGTCTGTAAATATTAAAAAGTGTAAGTTAAGAATGAGAAAAATGTGTGCTTTGATTTTTTAAATTAACTTTTAAAATATAACTTCAATTTTCGTACTTTTAACATTTAAACTATTTTTAGCTTCCTAGAACTTATTGGTTCTAGAAAATAGCTAGTGTATTCCAATGGTAGACATGACCATCTGCTATTTGGGTGTATGGCTTGTTGTGTGGTTAAATTTTGTTTAATATTTATGGAAAAAAACATTAGTGACCTCCTCTCGCTAAGTGATGCCTTACCACAAGTGCTGCCTCTCTGCGTGGCTGGCTTTACTCTCAGGAACTCTTGGGCAGATCAATTAGGGTTGATAGTTGTGATGTAGCTATAAAGATGCATGATCAATAAGAACCTTTTACTGTAAAATTTGTCACAACATCTATCAGATTTCTGATAATATCTGTCTTCTATTGCTATAAATCTTAAAGAGATTGACAAAAGGTCTCTTTTGAATCAACTATAAAATCAAAGAGACACTCAGTTTCCCCGGAGATAGAAGAAGAAATAAAAACAATTCCCATAGGGCAGTTTTGTTGTGAAAGGGATTTTCAAATATAAATTTCTTAGCTGGTGTAGCATATTACTACCAATCTTTTAGTCTGGTATGAAATTTGTAGCATATTGAAAATTTAGGAAAATCCCTTCCCTTGGCTGTTTCCTTGAAAATAGTCAACATTAGTCCTCATGCCGAGCAATCAAATGCCTCTATCTCAGAACCTATGCTTGGTGTTCTGATGTTTGCTTTCCTGTGTTTTCACCAGACAAGCTGTATTGTCCTATTCTTTTCAATTCGTCACCTTCATTAATTCTCCTTGATATCTCTTCTCTTTGATATCTCCCCTCCTCTTCTCTCTCCTGTATTCCCTTTGAATAATATGATCAAGGGACCAGTCACAGTGATTTATAATTGCTTCATGTTTCAAACTCCCTCACTAAATAGTTAGCTCCTTGAGTCTTATTCCAGGGTAGAGTCTTAATATTTTGATATTCCTAGTACTTAGAAGAGTGCCTGGTACGTAGTAGCTTTGCAGGAATTATGAATGAATGAGTGAATGTCCTGGGAGAAAAGAGGACGATTTGTTACTGTAAGATGATGGCTGTGTTAATAGCTTGATTGTGCTAACCATTTCACGGTGTATACATATATCAAAGTTATCATATTGCATACATTAAATGTATGCAAATTTTGTCAAGTGTACCTCAATATAGCTGGAAAAAATAAAACCTATTCTGCTCTATAAAAACAACTCAAAATAAAATGATTCAATTCAGGAAAGAGTAAAACAAGCCTGAATTTCAAGCTCATGAAATTTGTCAACCTAAGCAAAATTCTAAAATTTCTTCTTAGGCTATTTTTTAGTGTATTTTAGAATTCTAGTTATCTAATGTAATTAGGTAAAATTGTAGTTAGCCTAAACCAAAATGATGCATTGTTCTCAGTTTGGCACTCCTTTTCACCACCACCCCAATTCACAGGAAGGTTCTATATACATAAACATAGCAGTTTACATGAAGGTACGTACACACACACACACACACACACACACACACACAAACTCAGCTCTCAAATTTAGGGACTTATCAAATCTGACCACTCCCATCTCCATTTCTACCAGTAAATTAACCTTACCTGCTCCCATTTCAAAAATACTAAATCACTTCAATATGGAGTAATATTTGTCCTTTCTAGATGACATTTACATTTAAATAGAGAAGCCTTAAATAATATATAAAAAATGAATACCTAGATATGACAGAAAAATGAATGAAGGTAAGTTTGTTTGCTTTCCCTTGCTTATGCTAAGAAGGAGGATGTCCACTTAACCTAAATATAGAGTCATCTCTACATCTTTGGGGATATTCAGAACACACTTAATCCTGATATATTCAAGAACACAATGCCAAAACCGGTTTGGCTCAGTGGATAGAGCGTCAGCCTGCGGACTGAAAGGTCCCAGGTTCAGTTCCGGTAAAGGGCATGTACCTGGGTTGCGGGCACATACCCAGTAGGAGATGTGCAGGAGGCAGCTGATCGATGTTTCTCTCTCATCGATATTTCTAACTCTCTATCTCTCTCCCTTCCTCTCTGTAAAAAATCAATAAAATATATTTTTTAAAAAAAGAACATGAAAAGCTATTTTTACATAACTTTTGAATAATTTCTGGTTTTCCCAAATATCTTTTATTCTTAACCTTATGCCAACATAATTCTTTGAACTGAACCTTGCATCTTATAGGCATTGTTTGTTTGTTTTACTTAAAGATCCTCAGCTTATAATTATGTGAAATTTTTCAGGTCCCAACTTGTTTCTTTAGAGTAAATTAATAACTCATGCAGCTTTAAAAAGCTACACCCACACACACACAAGGAAGTTTAATCAGGAAGTAGGTTAGTTGCTAAGAAAATCTGGTTCAATATGTCATTTACATAGGGAATGGGTTCCATTTAACTACTTAATTCTTTTCCAGTATTTGTTGCTCCATAAATATAAATTACTCAAAAATGACATTTTGAGGTCACTTTTGCAGAAAATGTATCCTCTGACTTTGCACAAAATAAATTTCTGTATGTAGTTCAGTTGACTGAAGATTATTGGGAGACACTTTGGTTTGGATGTTGATTTCTGTAGGTCACATAAAAAAGTTTCAACTTGAAAAATAGGAAGAGATAAAATGTATTTCATTATAAAGTTCGTAAGTGGCTTCATGCTTTCCTTAAAACTTCTTTGTCAAATACATCAAATGCATGTTACTCTGAACTCTATCCTCTAGAATTAGTTCAAACTTAAATTATCTTCATAGCTAATTTCAAAAACAAACTTAAAAATATCTATTTTTTAATTTAAATTTCATGATTTTTAAATTGTTCTTGTTTTACCTTTCAATAAATTTTTGAGAAAATGGGCCTATATTTCTGATGTTAAGTGAAATATTAATTTTTAACTGATAACATTGTATAGTTAAATGTATACATACACACCAAAAATATTAAAGCATGGTTATTTTTTATTATAAACTCAAAGTGTATATGTATGGATTATTTTACTCAACTCTGGACATAGCAGGTTTATAATACCTACTCTAAATATATTTTAATCTACCTCAAGTGCAATGTTTGCTTGCTCAGGCAAAGTTATATGCTCTTTAGAATTGGAAGGAGACACAGAAAAGTGTTTAAAATATTTGATTATAAATTTTAAAAGTTTAAAATACCTTAAAGTTAATGTGGTATACAAACACATTGCTTTCAAAACACAAGTGTCTCCACCTCCACAATTACAACAGAACTAATCCAGAATAGGTATATATATACCTAATTTCAATTTTCTCCTTTAATTAGAGAAGATGGTCATAAAATTATCCACAAGTGTCTGGGATTTCTTTTTGGTGCACTGTAAGTTACACTAGATTATAGAAAGTCATGGTCAATTTATAAATCACCCATTAGACCACTGTTACATCAGAAAAAAAATAAAAAAATCATGCACTCCTTGAACAACACTGAACTTGAAGTATCAATAGCTAGAGTTGTGGTGGGAGGTGGTTGATGAGGTCAGCTGGAAAAAGATCTCAATTTAAATCATTTTCTTAACAGTAAATCTTTTGAGTCATGGGACAACAGCAGAGTCAGGAACCAGAATACACCATGCACAAAAATCTAGAGGCCATTATAAGTAGTTTTTGATGGATTTTATCCCTGAAAGGTGATAATTTTTGAAAATTCAATGTAGTGATTAATTAAAAAGTTCCAGTTGTCCAGAAAGTAATACTGATTGCAGAACTATATACTGAGGACAGTATCTGTGGCAATGGGGGGTTTTGCTGGCTGCCATGATGGCAGAAGCTCCAGAGGAACGCTGTTGCAATGAATTGCTCACCTTTGGCAATACTGTTAATGTCTGTCTTCTGAAACTGGACTTGGACACCGTGTGTGCAGGCCCTGTACCTACTGGATTGTTTAAAGCTGGGAACTATTGAGAGTAAAAGTGGGTGCTGTGAACATTGACAAGGATAGTGGGCATAAACAGGACTCCTGGGCAGCCCACATTTTATTGTCTCCCTATCACATCTGCCCGTGGGCCCTGGACTTTGTATAGGTCAAGACCAAGCAGCTGCTCTCTTGGTGAGGATCCTGAAGCACTAAAGTTATTTGTTGCTTTGACTCTGGCTATATTGGACAAAATGTGGAAAACTTATTTTCCAAACATGAAAAATGTGGCACTTTGGAGATGGCTGCACCTAAAGAAGAAACTGCAAAGATAAATGTACTCCTAAGGATTACTCAGGACCTGCCTAGTGCATACCGCATTTTGAAAACCTGATCTCAGAATTATCAAGTGTCCATGAGTCTTAAATACTAAAAGAACCAGGTTAAACAAAAGAGGAGTGGGGATGGCCCGATTTCTGTATTATAGCTATACTTTTACAAATCTCCTCATAGGATAAGGTATCAAAAACAAAAATAAATAAATGGTGTATAGATAATCTAACACAGAAATATATATAAAAAGGAAATTTATATATACATATATATTCAACACAGAAATATGCAGGGTAAGGCAAAAGTAGATTTATACTTGTGAGTGCACAAAATAGAGTTTAGTCTTGTAATTTTATTGATTATTGTATTCTTTTCCATACATACAACTGTAACACTACTTTCGCCACCCCATATATAAAAAGGAAAAGGGCCCTAGCCAGTTTGGCTCAGTGGATAGAGTGTTAGCCTGCGGACCAAGGGTCCTGGGTTCGATTCCCTGCAAGGGCACTTACCTCAGTTCCAGGCTCCTCCCCAGCCCAGGCGCGTGCAGGAGGCAACCAATCAATCTGTTTCTCTCATATCGATATTTCTCTGTCTTTCTCTCTCTCTTCCACTCTCTCTAAAAAAATCAATGGAAAAATATTATCGGGTGAGGATTAAAATAATAAAATAAAAGGAAAAGGAAAAGGAACAAATTATTGGTGTGTCAGTCTCCTAATTTTTATGGAACAAACTCTCTCTGACTGAGAGAAGAAAAAGGGTAGGGATTTTGGAGGCTCTCATGTAGTTTATACAGCTTGTAAAAATGCTGCAGAATTAGTCTTGAAAAATAAGCAGCGGTTCTCCCTTACAAAGAGAAGCGAGAGAGATCTGGATTGCATCCCCAGATGGAGAGATGGAGGCTTATCTCCTACTAAGAGCCATCAAAGGTGCATTTTTCCCAATTAAGAAGAATGTTGGAAGTTACAGAGCTCCCAAACCACAAGGTCTCAATAGCATCCACACAGGGATAAAAAAAAGGGATACTGGGGGTGGGGGGAGGGTGGGGCGGTTGTTGTTAAATCAAGGTGGCCAAATATGAAGATGGAAAATTATAAAGCTTTGCGATGAAAAGCTTGAGATCCAAAATTTTGTTACTCTGCCAAGTTATCATTCCTGGAAGACAGCAAAAATACATTTTAAAGTACATACCTATCTGAAAACGACATAACTCTGCATCCTTCATGGAGAAACCACTTAAGGAAATACTCTATAGCCTAGCAGGAGATTGACATAATGAACTGGTGCCAGTACTGAAACTTATATTAAGCATGGACTTACCTTCCTAAATATAAATATAACTTCAGAACATAGTTAAACTGATAGTTATGTAAAGATAACGTAATGTAAAATGATAAAAATGATTTTAAATATATCATATTATAAAAAGAATAAACTTTGGAAAGCAAGAAAGAAGATGTATACTAATTAGTATAAATGTATACTAATTTATTATCAGATAAGAAATGGAATGTGGTTATTTTTGAAGAAGAATATAGAAAAATATCTTATTGAATATATAACATAAATCTATATATAAAGGTATTTCTTGAGGAAAAAAAGGAAGTTAATAGCTAGAATAAAAACCCTGGGCTAAGGTTTAGGGATTATATTTAATAACTAGTTATGTTATTTGACTCAGTGATGTCTATAATAAATAATATTCTCAAAACATCTTTTCTTATCAAGTTTGTATTCACAGTAAATCTTAAGCTCTGAACATTAAATTATCATTTGTATAAAATAAATTATAAAACTAGAAAAAATATGCTATTGGAAATAACACCATCACCCAAGTTGATTACCTAATTATTACTATCAATGAAATCTTTATTAATATAAACTTTTCTTTTTCAAAGTAGTCTGTGACTAGCATAGAAAATATGGTCAATAATATTGTCATAACTATGTATGTTGTACTACGAGTTTTAGGTGATCACTTTATAAATTATATAGATGTCTCATCATTATGTTGTATACCTGAAACTAATATAACATAGTATGTCAAGTTTAATTGAAAAAATTTTTAAATGTTTTAAAAATATTTAAAAAATATATAGCCTGTTGTTATTAAACTGTTTATATGCATCCTTCCAAACCTAGGATTTTCTAAGCACCCCTAGTATGGAAACATATCTTTTGTCTTTCAGATATCTATGTGCTTACGCAGCTTTGATTTGTTATTTGTGATAATTATCTTCTCCTGGAAACTTCATAATTTCTCAAATGTAATAATAGCTAAAATAATCATAAATGAGAGATCAATGGAGAACGTATCCATTCTTTTTGATATTTCTAAAATGTTATGCAATGCGTAAGTTGATGTTCTAATTTTATTCATTTTACATTTTATGTCAGCCATCATAAAAATTATTATTTAATTCCAACTATTTTGTTTGAAATATTGTATTTTTACTTAGAATAAAATATTATTTGAAAAATTATTACTTAACTTGCACACTAAAGTAATATTCTAATTCTCTTCAAAATGACATGATCTCTTAAAGAGCAATACAAATAATTATCAAAGGATTTCCTAGTTTACATGGCTTGTTTCAGGTTGAATGTAGTCCAAATATAGTTGAATGACTATATGACAATAGTATTTGTATGGGATTTTTATTAGATATCAGTTATCTAAAACATCAAAATAAAAATAACTGAATAGTCCCAATTAGAGAGAGGGTCAGTCATAAGCCTGAAAAAAATCTGATAAAAATATAGTTTTTATACTCCTTTCTTCGACAAATCAATTAGACTCCAATTCAACATCTAGTATACAGTTATTCTCATCATGATGTAAGTCATAATGTTGTTTTTACTGTAATTTAAGAATGCCTAAATCTATTGTGATAGGTTTTTACGATGTTTGCACTTTTCCTCTCCAAGAATAAAAAAAGAACAAATATTGAAATGTTAAAAGGTTTGTAATTTTTTATTATCACATATCAAGAGATTATTAATGTCTTAAGGCAGTGATTTTCAACCTTTTTTATCTTATGGCACACATAAACTAATTACTAAATCCTATAGCATAGCAAAAATATATTATGGGGTTTTTTTTTTGCCAATCTGAAAAAAAATTGGAATGATTTTGATTCATTCACACCAGATGGCTATTGTTGTTCTGGCTGTTGTCATTTTTTTATTTTTTTTAACAATCTAAGGAAAAAGTGCTCCTGATGAAATAGTCAGGTATTGCATGTTTTAAAAATTCTTGCTGCACAATGGTTGAAAATCACTGTCTTAGGGTAAAATAAAAGTTACTCCTCTATTTCTAAAAGGGAATTATCTTTCCTTACTTTAAACTCTGATTGTATTTCAATATTACCTCAGGTCATTTATCAATATTTGGTTTATTCATATTCATGCCTTATCTCACCTCCTAGAATTTAAATTCTTTGAGAGTAAGAAATATTCAGGTCTAGTTTCTTGCACATAAATTTTCACTAAATATTTGTTGAATGAATGAAAAATTAATTAATGGAATTTTATCAGTAAAACAAAACATGATGTTATCTTTGTCTGGTAAACAGCTCTTTAGTCAAATGCAGTCAGTGTGGCATTAATGTATTTCAATACATATGGTGCATCCTATTTGATGCTTGGATTGTCAGATGCTCATGGCTTATAAAACTCGAAAAAGAGAAGTCACTAGTCTATTGGCATATTTTTCAAAACCATTATTTCTTATGTTTCTCCTATTGAGTAATTCATGAAATAAACAGATAGTTTTAAGTACAGATACCAAGAGAAAAATAAAATATGTCTATATTAGAAAGAAAAGAAAATGCAGATATAATTTGACAATTTAAAAAAACATGTAATATTCATTAGTTTCAGGTGAACATTGCATACAAAAGAGTCTCATTTATTCAGTCAGTAAACACTTGTGTAGGACTGACGTAGAAAGAAATGAGGGGAAAAAAGAGAACACCTTTTTTCTTTTATATATATTTTTTACTTTTATTAATTTCATTTTTATCACCATTTATCCCCTTTATGCCCTCTTTTACCTTCTTCCAGCCTCCTCCTCCCTGCAATTACCATACTGTTGTCCATGTTCATGAGTTCCTTTTTTTCTTGCTTGGTAGTTCAGTTTGCTCATTAAATTCCACATATGAGTGAAATCTATGGTACTTGTCTTTCTCTGACTGGCTTATTTCACTTAGCATGAGGAAGAGAATACTTCTTTTAAAGAATTCTCAGCATTAAGCTAGAAGGTAGAAATTAAAAACCCTACATACAATAGGATGAATTAAATAAGTTCTGTAAAAAGATGACTAAAATATGCAAAGGGGATACATAGAAGGACGGAGGCTACTGAAATCATTTGGGGGTGGTCATGAAACTTCAAAGTAGGGGTGGCATTTGAGCTGACAAAGTACACAATACATTTCATCCACTGAGTATTTTGTGGAGAGAGGCGGTGAGAAGTATTCCACATACAGATAGCAGAAGTGCAGGTTTATGGAAGGATGAAGAAGTATGAAATATGAAGGGAATAGGACATACTAAATGATGATGGGCTCTGCCTCATGTTGTTGACTACGCTCATTGTAGTAGATAACAAGAATTTTTGTTTTCCTTGTAATGCTCTACAAACTTTTAACTGTAGCATCAATTGGTGTTATTAGTTTAAATACAAATTAAATTGTTATTTATCACCTTGAAACCTCCAAAACTTTCCATTGCCTCGAGAATAAAGACTTACATTTAGAACTCTTTTAAAGTCTTGTTTTTCTATGCCATTCTAAGTCACTTTCTTTAGGAGTGAACTCCCCAGCTACTCCAAAATATTCATTTGTAATAGACACCCCAACCATCCTAAATTATGTCCTATTCCCTAAATCTTTCATACTTTTTTGTCCTTCCTGCAAATAATAAAACTTTCAGAGGAAAACTCTTAGCTCCATATGGCTTATCTTAGTGAACTCATTTTTATTTTTAGTAATCTTTTTTCAGGTGCTTAAAAAACATATATATATATATATGCCTAATATGCAAAGTGTCCCCTTGGGAGTTTGACAGACCAGGAGTTCGATCGCTCACCATGACGTGTGCTGAACACCATGGACAGTGCAGAATGAAGGGAGTCCCTGGCCAGCAACTGGCAGCTGATAGGGATCCTACCCATGCATGAATTTCATGCACTGGGCCTCTAATCCTTATCTAATAAAAGAGAAACATGGTAATTGACATATGACCGCTACCCTCCCCATTGGCTAATCAGCGAGATATGCAAATTAACTTCCAGCCAAGATGGCGGCCGGCAGCCAGGCAGCTTAAACTGAACATGAGGCTTGCTTGCTTCAGTGACGGAGGACTCCAACATTCCCCGCCTGCCTTTGCTCTGAGCCTGCAGTT
>NW_006293001.1:6843512-6855139 GCF_000327345.1 Myotis davidii
CCCGGGGGGTCCCAGACTTCGAGAGGGCACAGGCCAGGCTGAGGGAGCCCCCCTTTCCCCCGAGTGCACAAATTTTTGTGCACCAGGCCTCTAGCAGTTTAATAATACAATATGTAATTCTATCTAGGAATGACATTGTTAATGAATTTTGGACATTTAGTAGAATTTTCTTCCTCCATATTTTGAATATCAAAATGACATTTTGGGGATACACTTCTTGCATCTTTCCTGCTCCTACACATCTTACTGAGGGTGAATATGTAAGAACGTAAGGTCCTAACTTCTCCTTACTCAAGTTACTTCATAAGATTGTATTTACAGCAAGCAACTTTTAGGATGAAGTAAATAATTATCAGACAAAGAGCTGGCTTGCTTGCTGATGTTATAAATTGGTGCATTTCTTAGACTCAGTGTTCTTCTCATGTAACATTACATGCTGAGTGCACTGATATTCATCTAGGCCCATCAGCATCACCCCTGTTGGAAATACAGTTTGGGAAACTGACACAAACGCACATCTGGATAAGCTTTCCACTGTGAGTAAGAAAATCTTTTGTCTCTGACTTAGGCAATTCTTGTGTGCTGGGACCATGCATGACACTATGACAGGTTAAGTTAACAGTTTCTAAACAGGCCGAATCACAGGCTCTATTGAATTTGTGACAGACATTCATGGGTGGGCAAAAATAGGTTTACAGTTGTGAGTATGTGAAACAGTTTATTCTTGTATTATTTATTTGTTAATTATAGTGCTATATATTTGAATTATTTGTCTTCTTTTATCATGGTTATTATTTTGTATCCTTACTTATGATTTAGGTGATGATGGCTTTTAGATAATGATGGTTGGTAATTTAACCCACTTTTGCCCACCTCTGTGCTTCTTTATGCTCTTTTTCTCTTTATCCTCCTTTCTCGATTTCTCAAAGAGGTTAATAATGGCAATTGATAGGCTTCTGGAATAACATGTCTATTAGCCAATACTTTCTGTTTTTCTTGGAAATCATCCAAATGCAACATGAAAAAAAATAAAGCTTTTAATTTTCACTTTCGATAAAAGTGGGAAAAACGCATAATTGCAGCTTCTAAAGTACATGTAAAAACTGCCCAACTCAGCCAAGCCTGAGCAGGAGTCCTGTGGGAAGAAATGAAGTCGTGGAGAGTGGGGAGGGAGCCAGCAGCAGTGCGTCTGAGGCACTCCTCCGGAGCGGGAATGTGAGGCACAGTTAGTGTAATTCATACACTTTATTTTATTTTATTTTTTTGAAACTAGTGAAGGAATGTGGGGCTGAGTTAGTATGGTGGCAGAAGTCTCTGTGAACCAAGTTTGGTTTTGAGAAGGTAGAGATACCCCCCAAAAGGTAGTATACTCAGGAAGCTCTCTGTCCGTATCTAGGTCAGAAATAACCTAGATGCCCATCAGTACAGGATTACTTCAATAAATTATGGTGCATCCATACAATAGAATGATATGCATCTGTTTTTTTTTTTAAAAAGGCAATGTAGTTGAATGATGACATACAGGGCAATTAAAACATCGATTCAGATATCCTTACATCAAATTTAAATATATAAAAATTCATGAATTGAAAATGACAAAAAAATATCCCATCAGTCACTCTTGCAGGATGCTGGAACACCAATTTATTATTTTTAAAAAATGATAAATATCCTGTGTTTTCTGTATGTATTTCACAATGAAAAGTGGGTGAGGAAACACTCTTTATCAAAGAATTATAGCAAATTAAAGCTAGAGGGATTATAGGATTATGAAAATCATCACTTTGCAACTCCTTATGGTATAAAGGATCTAGGCAATAATCACCTATGGCTTCCTAAGGCATCAGGGGCGTGTTGAAGGGGAATTTACTGAATGAACCAGGCTGCTACTACCTGATTCCACTGATTAATCACTCCAAGTGTAACTACCTCACGATGTGCGCATCCTGCTGAGATGCATCAGGAAGAATATGGAATCACTTATGAAGGATGCTTATAAATAATTACACCTGAATCTAATAAAGCACCAACTCTAATGAATCCTCTGGTTCTAACTACCCCTTTATAGGAAGCAGAGTGGGAAGAGGACCATGTTAAATACCAGGAGGACACATTCAATCAAATCTTAATTTGGAAACAGCTAAATGTGGATGTGGGAAATTCTGTAAGACAAAATGATTCTTTGATTAAAAAAAAAAAAGTCCAGGGAAAAAGAAGGAGAAATTTATAGATTAAAGGAGACTTAAGAGACATATCAACCAAATGCAACATGTAGGCTTGTTTGAATAGGAATTCAAATAAACCAATTATAAAAATTAATTTTGAGCAAAGATGGGAGGACTTGAACATGATCTAAATTTTAGATTATATAAGTGAGTTATTAATTTAGCTGGGTGTGATGGTGGCATTGTGGTTATACAAATAAACACTTATCTGTTAGAGATATATACCAAAGTATTCATTGATGAAATAAAATATGAGCTTAAAAAACTCTAAGAAAAAATAGAAATAAGGAACAGATGAAGCAGGAGTGGCAGAATATTAATAATTATTTCTGAATTTAATTATACTATTCTTTCTACTTTTATATGTTTTGAAAGTTTCCATAAAAAAAATGAAAACAGGAAAGAAGTCTCTTTAATTATGTATGTCTTCATGTGGAAAAATTACCAAAACACAGTGAAGTTGGAAGAGATTGTGTATACTATGTTTCCATTTGTATAAAAAATGTGGGGGAGGGGGAGAAGAGGAATAGAAAGGTGTATTTGTATCTGTGTAGAAATAGAGAAGTGATAGAAGGTTACATAAGGAACAAATAGAAATAGTTAGCTATTGAAGAGAGTAAGGTAGGAATTTTACTTGCATCACACTAATAAGCAAAAAGTAAATAATATATTGTTAGCATATACAATTGTGAAAACTCAAAACTAAACATAATCATTAACATGGAATTTCATGAGAACAGACTTAGTTATGCACGTTTGTAAAACCTAATATTTTAACTGTGTTTAAGTAATATTTATTCAAATGTAAGCAAAATGTATAGAAAACTGGAAAACTGGAGTTTTATTCATGTTTTTAATCACTTGTATCCACTTAATCAAATCCAGGGTTCTGTACTTACTGTCTCTCTTCTCTGAGCTCAGTAGATGTCCTTTTCACCTAATTTTGAATGTTATAAAATTGTAAAAATATTATTTAGTCATTATAATAATACTTTTAAATATATATTATAATTTTAAGAGATAACTGTCCTTTTATAATAGCAGTTGCTGCAATTCTCTATTGCTAATATTGATTCTTTATTCATTCAACAGTTGAATGATTTTCTATTTTAATTTCAGAAATTTCTACTTTAATTTAATGAGTTTATACTATACTCTGGTAATATCAAAATAAATCAAACTAAATTTCTCTCCTGGAGTTAGTAAGGAAGACTAACTAACTAAGATGTGCCAAATAATTATAATACAAATAAAAAGAAAGAAGCAAAGTAAGAGTTGAGTAATTCAGCTTTTTTTTTTTTAACTCATGCCTATTAAGATTACACCACAATCTTCACATAATAATCTACATGAGTGGTCTATGTTTATTTGAACTTCGTTGTTATTATTTTGACATAATTAAGCCATATGTTTATTCTTTATGTCTCCTTATCTCTGTCTTTTTAAAAAAATATATTTTATTGTTTTTTTACAGAGAGGAAGGGAAAGGGATAGAGAGTTAGAAACATCAATGAGAGAGAAACATCAATCAGCTGCCTCCTGCACACCCCCTCCTGGGGATGTGCCCTCAACCAAGGTACATGCCCTTGCTGGAATCGAACCTAGGATCCTTGAGTCTGCAGGCCGACGCTCTATCCACTGAGCCAAATCGGTTAGGGCTCATCTCTGTCTTTTTACATCCTTGTAAAGCTTACTGGTCAGTGCCAATTGTTCCAATGGCTACTACAGGTCTCTTCTTTCTTCATTGTAATTATAACTGACAATTTTTTTTAATGCCTCTTCTTTGACCACTGTTCTTTTAGAGTCTCAGGCTAAGGGGTCATATCCCACATTATTTCATTTTTTTGAAACCTACTTCCCATAATCTAGCCTGTCAGTCTAACTATGCCTAGATTTCCCTCATTATCACAGACACTGAAACAGCTAACCATAATTCTCCAATATCCTATTATTTCCAATTCATCAACTGGCTTTTCCATGATGGTAGAATAGGACAATAGTAGTAAAACTTCTTGTCAATTATTCTTCCTTCTAAGTGGTAAAATCAACATTATGTCATCAATTAAAGTAAAAGATATATTAGCCATCCTACTCTTGCACTGAAACATCCAGATACTGTCTATCACAGTGGTTCTCAACCACTCAAATTTGGCAGTTGAATGACCCTTTCACAGGGGTCGCTTAAGACCATCCTGCATATCAGGATATTTACATTATGATTCATAACAGTAGCAACATTACAGTTATGAAGTAGCAACGAAAATAATTTTATGGTTGGGTCACAACATGACTAACTGTATTAAAGGGTCAGAAGGTTGAGAATCACTGGTCTACCAAGTTCAAATGTCCACAATTACTATGTATTACCTTGGATTCCGTTTTGTTATTTCTAATATGATCAGGCCAGTTATTTTCTGTTTGCCTTTGTTTTCACCAGAATTTTTTAGTGCAATTCTGTTCCCAAGTACATGGAGTTTTGTGCATATATGTGGCATGAAATACTAATCATTGTTCTCTAAACTTTTGTTTTTCTTCTGAATATATTATACCAAAGCCTCCAGGAGTTTGAAATATGATATTTTCAACATAAAACATAAGGTAAAACCAGTTCTAGAATAAAGAATAATGACTCTCAATTTGTTCTTTGCTAGACTTTAATAAGCATAAAAATCAGCTGGGAGCCTGTTAAGATGCAGATTCTGATTCAGAAGGTCTGGGAGGAACTGAGATTCCAAATCTCTAACAAGCTCCCAGATGATAATGATTAATTCTGGTTACTTTTGTATAGCAAAGCTCTTCCTTGTATAAAAAAAAATTATATATTAAATACATTGATTATACAAGGAGTGATAAATTAATATAAAGACTACACATCTGAAAATAATGATATACTAACTACAACATTATTGTTTTTTATATTTGGTAAAGACAAATTTGTCTGCCAAGTACAAGTTGTCTTGGGTATGAAATGCATAGAGACCTCTGATTTAATTCATGAGTCACATCCCAAATCATCATTTAAAGATAGAGTAATATCTCTAAGCTGTTGCTTCACCTGTCCATTTAAAAGACCATTATGTGGTTTATAAGTCCCATTGATTCTCGAACTGAATAAGCAGGTACTGTGTTATTTTCTTGGGAGTGTCCACTCTTAACCTTGTGTTGCCTTTTTCTTTTTTAAATTAAATCTTTATTATTCAGATTATTACATTTGTTCCTCTTTTTCCCCCCATAACTCCCCTCCTCCCAGTTCCCGCCCCACCCACTTTCCTCATCCATAGGTGCACGATTTTTGTCCAGTCTCTTCCCGCATCCCCCTTCCCCTTTACTCCCCAAGAATAGCCAGTCCATTCCCATTCTATGCCCCTGATTTTATTATAATCACCAGTTCATTCTGTTTATCAGATTCTCAACTTGATTTTCAGATTCTCTTGTTGATAGATGTGTATTTGTTGTTCATAATTTGTATCCTCTCTCCAGGAGCTCCCTTGTTGGTAACTAACTGCTTTTCTCTTGCTGCTCTTATGATTCTCTCTTTAACGTTAACTTTTGGCATCTTAATTGTGATGTGTCTGGGTGTGGGCATCTTTGGGTTTACCTTATTTGGGACTCTGTGCTTCCTGGACATCCATGTCTATTTCTTTCACCAGGTAGGGGAAGTTTTCTGTCATTCTTCAAATAGGTTTTCAATATCTTGCCCTCTCTCTTCTTCTGGTACCCCTATAATTCTGATGTTGGTATGCTTGAAGTTGTCCCAGAGGCTCCTTACACTATCTTCATATTTTTGGAATCTCTTTTCTTTTTTCTTTTTCGGTTGGGTATTTTTTTTGTTTCTTTGTATTTCAAATCTTGGACTTGATTCTTGGGATCCTCTTGTCTGCTGTTTGATCACTGTATATTATTCTTTATTTCACTCAGTGTATGCTTAATTTCTAGTTGGTTCTTTATCACAACATCGAGGGTCTCGTTAGATTTCTTGTAGATCTCATTAAGTTTATCGGCAGTTTCTAGAAACTTATTGAAAGACCTTAAAAGTGTGGTTTTGAGCTCTATATCCTCCAATTCTGACATTTGCGTCCTGTTTCTTTGCCTCCGCATTTTTTATGCTTTCTTGGTGCACGCCCTAGTGGTCTTTGTGTGCAGTCTTGCTGTAGTTAAGCCTTGATTGTTGTCTGTATTACTGTGGGGGATTTGACCTCCAGGCCAAGTGGCTGTGAGAATCAGCTGTGTTTGCAGTGAGAGAACTTCTGTCCTCTGGGGAGGTGCTAATCTAGCCTTTGCCTGAGACTATCCGGAAATGCCTCTGTGTTGGGCAGGGTGGGTCACAAGGGATCAACAGGGCGGGCAGAGAAAGCAGTTATGGCTGTTCTCAGTCCTGTCCCCAGGGGCTCTGCCTCTCAGAGTCCCAGCAACCGCTGCAAACCTCAGAGAGAAAACTGCCCTCGAGTTCTGACTGAAGCCAGACAGTCTTGCTTCTCCCGTTTGAGTCTGGGTCCCTAGAGACTCGCCCGGATCAGAGCTCAGAGTCTGAGACTTCTTCCCGATTGAAACAGACAACCGCGCCCTCAGCAGAGCTCATAGTCTGAGACTTCTTCCCAATTGAAACAGACAACCGCGCCCTCAGCCGCCAGCCCGCTCCGCATGCACTCCACACCTTAGTATTTGACTTCAGCACTGCGCCTCCTCTGAGTCTCGGTATGCTATTCTCTTTCCTCCTAGTTGTAGAATTTCTACTCAGCCAGCCTTCCTGTGGCTCTGGATGATGTCCATTCCGTCTTTTAGTTGTATTTTTGAAGTGGTTGTTCGAGGCAGCAAACTCCGGTGTTAACCTATGCCACCATCTTGGTTTCCTGGGTCGCCTTTTTCTTACTGTATGTGTTCAGCATCCCTTTTACCTGCCCTTTTAGTTGCCCCAAAGACCACTTGCTCTTTAAACACCTCCATGACTGCCTTTGAGTCAAGCCTTCCCGGTTGTCTGTTTGAATTTTTCAATTATTACATTAATTGCAGTCTCTTGAGTTCTGGCAGCTAAGCATGGCCACCTTGCCCCTAACACTGGGAGAGAAGAGTTATCCTCGTGGATATTAATGAACCCAGCTCTGACTGCCTCTCCTAGCACTGTCCCTAACATGCTGAAGACAGTTACCACTAAACTACTTGGTCATGCTGGTGTCTCTCTCCCAAGTAAATCCCCAAGCCGTGGTCGGCAAACTGTGGCTCGTGAGCCACATGTGGCTCTTTGGCCCCTTGAGTGTGGCTCTTCCTAAGCCTTAGGAGTACCGTAATTAAGTTAATAACAATGTAGCTACCTATATAGTTTAAGTTTAAAAAATTTGGCTCTCAAAAGAAATTTCAATCATTGTACTGTTGATATTTGGCTCTGTTGACTAATGAGTTTGCTGACCACTGCCCAATGGTCTTGATGAACACTGTGTCCTATGGAACATAATCCCCTGTTGGGTCTTCTGGCATCGCATAATGTATCTACTCCTTCAGCTCTTTATTTACTTCTCTCCCATCTGCCAATAAAACTTCGGTGTTTCCACTTTGCTCAGCATAGGGCATAGGATCTTTAGGTCTATAAGAACCACCCTTGCAGCAAGTTTGCCTCATACCTAGGGTACGATCAGGGTGTTAAATCCTGTGCACCCTCCCACCCCGCCCCAAAAAAGTGCCCCAAGTGAATGAATTCTTGATCACCTATTTTACATCTCAATCCATTGATTAGACATGTTCAAAATTCATTCCCAGATTTACTCCTTCTGCTTCTTTTACTAACTAATGCTCATACCTCCTTTGGTGTATTCTCTTTCCTCCCTTAAGCATGTCCTCACCTGGAGGGTGTTGGAATTTAATGCTAGTTACCAGCCTGGCAGCCAGGGGAAGATATTGGCACAATTCCTGAAGGATGCACTTGTTGCCTTGAAGGGAAGAAACCTCTACAGCATCTCCTAGCACAGCTGCTATCTTACCTCTTACAGGGAAGAGCAGAGCCTCCTCTGCAAGCTCTGATGGGTCAGGTGGATCCTCAGCACCAGCAGCCTCAGAGGCACTTATCCAGATGTCTCCACCACGTACTTCAGAGGCCGGAGGTTTCCCAACCAGATCCTTTAACTCAGCTTGAATGACCTGCCTTGACTAAAATTTGACATCTCTGGATCTACGAATATGAATATCAAGTTCTGAGCTGGGTTCACAGTTTCACTGTTGGAGACAAAGCATTCTGTAAACTACCAAGGAGAATCTCTGGCTCTCACACATGGCCCTTCACTGCTTGCTAACATCCCTTAGTTTCTCATCATCCCTTGCAAAAAGTTGATTCAATATAGCAATAACAAGCCATTTCTGACACCTTTGTAGGAATTGTTGCCTCCATATTTTTAAAATGCCTGAATCTTTGCACCTGTGTGAGCTTCCCCTATACCAGGACATTTTCCCAGGTTACCTCCAGTGAATTCTTCAGCAATTTGACCACCACCTTTGCCAGACACTAGCCATACCCACAAACCTTCCCGGATGGTGTCCTTTTTACTGACTGGGAATAAGTGAACCTGTCCCTAAACCCCATTTTCCTTGGACCACTCATGGTACTACCTGTGTTAATTCAGGTTTTTCAAGAAGCAACCTCCAAAACAGGTTTAGTCATGAAAGAGATGTTTTGTTGAACCAAATATGAATGATACAGGAGAGGAAAAAGGAATAGTGAGAAATTATTTAGCCCATGTTAAGAGGTCTGAAACCTAATGAAAGAGAGAGGAGGGGAAGGAAGGTTTGGAAGAAAATTCTCAGACTGGAGGACAATCCTAAGAAAGCTTTAAGTCAAGAATAGCGGATCCAGTCATCCATTAAAAGCAACTACATCCCACAGGAAGGGGCCCAAACACGTACCCCACAGCTCTCAGATTTTGGCTCAGAGCAGGCCAAGAGAAGCATGGCTTCTACAGGAATAGAGTGATGAGTCTAGCGAGGCTGTCAGTGAACTATGATCCCTGTGGCAGGAGACCTGACCATCTTGTCTGGCAGGAAGCTGAAGCCTCATTCCTCACACTTGCTGACATTTACCCATAACTCAAAATTTAGCTTAGTGTTTATTTTCGCTACAAAAACCTCCCTTCCCACGGACCTTTACTTTCTCTGTATCCTTATAACATGCAGAACTGTAATCCATCCCCCAGGTTTCCAGTGTACACCAAATGTCTGACGGCTTTGGTCTTTGATGTTGAGCGCCTGAAAGGGGGGGATTTTTTTTTCTTTTTCTTCTTTTGTTAGTTTTTGAGTTCTTACTGCCTAGCACAGTTCCTAGGATGTGGTAAATGCTGAACAAGTGTTTGCTGAATGAATAGATGCATGCACAAGGGAAGAAAGGCCTGCTTGGGTTAGACATTTAAATGCCTGTGTACCACAGCAGTGAAAACAAGTGCTAAGAGAACTCCATCTCTCAGTAAAGAGTGAAATACCTTCAACTTCCTGGATGGTTTAGAGAATTAAAACTTTGAAGTGACCTAAGAAGTAAATTACTCCTCAGGGTGGCATTCAGTCCATGCTCCCATCAAAATCTGAGAATCACCTTATTTTAAAAAGCAGTTATATTTTAATCTAATAACAAAATGTATACTCTGATTATGAAAAAAAAATAGTGATCCCCTCATAATAATGCCATAAATAAAAAAGGTTAGCAGATGAAATATGTTACCACAGAGAGGGTGAGGAATGAATAATGTTATTTATTAAAAGGATGAGAATTAGGAGAAATATAAATATAAAGGGACTTGACCTCTTTGCTACAAATCAAATCTCTGGGGCAGTATGTTTGTCAAGAACTTTTGTATTCATTAAAGAAAAAACTCCAAGTGAAAAAGAACAAAGCAATAAAGCAAATGTCAACTTTCAGTCTTGAATTTAAACTCAGATTTGCAGGGTTTGTCTTCATGTTTTTACTCAGAGTGGCAATGTGGTCAGAAGATTTTCCCATTGATTAAAGCAAATTTAATTTTTAACATATTTTTATAACCTTGAAGTTTTATTAAGACAGTTAACAAAAATATCAGGAAAGGAGTTATATACTCCAGGGATGGTGAATTTTTAAAGTTATTACACTTCTCCATTTGAGAAAAATATCACATTTTTATTAATACATTAAAACTTGGATACATTTTATAGCAGTCATTTGTCTAAGTGCTTCTATTTGTACCAAGATGACTTTTAAAAAGCTTGTATTTTTATTTTGTAGTTTGCAATAAACTTAGCTTTTAGGGGATGGATGTTAATATTATTCATTCTTTTAGGCATAATCAAAACCATAATAAAAATGTGCACGGATCAACTTGTTTCCATCTATGTTAGAGCAATTTTCATGTAGACTGTATACAACCAAAATTGAAATAGAAAAGAGAAACCCAGTGTGAAGGAATATGAGGTGATCCTAACAATTAATACTAAAACCTTCCTTTTCATCTCATATCTCTGGGTTTTTCAGGGAAAAGTTTATTAATGGGTTTTTTTAGTTATTTAAATATTAGCTAAAATATGTTTACATAATATTTAAACATGATATTCAAATATGAGGAAACATAAATAATAACCAAACAATAGATTTAAAAGTTCTAAATCTACATTCTTCTCTACCATCATCAAAGACCACAGATCATTAGTTAATCTTTTTTAAAATATATATAGTTATTAATCTCAGAGAAGGAGAGAGAGAAAAAGAGATAGAAACATCAATGATGAAAGAGAATCATTGATGGGCTGCCTCCTGCATACCCCACACTGGGGATCAAGCCTGTATCTTGGCATATGCCCTGACCAGACATCTAACCGCGACCTCCTGGTTCAGAGGTCAGTGCTCAATCACTGAGCCATGTGGGTCAGGTTCATTAGTTAATCTTTTAATAATGAACTTATGTGCGTGTATATGTATGAGTGTTGAGTGAATTATATATGCTACTATATACACAATACATTATATATAATATATAACACAATGTGTTACATAAATCGTGTATGTGTATTCTAAGGGGAAACTTCTTTCTAATTGTGATTTCTTGAGAGTAGGAATCAAGTCTATTCGGAAATGTTTAGCTCCCAATGTCTCATACTGGACAATACATATTGTTAATTCATTGGCTGATGCTTTATTTTTATCCCTTTCTAAAGGACTCAAATGAAGGAATTTTTCTCAATATCAGGTGGCTTTCTTTTCTATTTCATAATTATTTTTTTTATTCTTGTTCTCTTTAATGTCAACACACCTTCCTCTGCTCAAAGGACTAATTGGCATTTATTATTTTTATTATTATTATTATTTTTTATTAAATCTTTATTGTTCAGATTATTACATTTGTTCCTCCTTTTTCCCCCCAACTCCCCTCCACCCGGTTCCCACCCCACCCTCTGCCCTTA
>NW_006293001.1:6856414-6869126 GCF_000327345.1 Myotis davidii
TCCGCACCTCAGAATTTGACTTCAGCACTGCGCCTCCTCTGAGTGTCCGTATGCGTTACTCTTTCCTCCTAGTTGTAGGAATTCCACTCAGCCAGTGTTCCTGTGGTTCTGGGTGATGTCCGTTCCGTCTTTTAGTTTCACTTTTGAAGTGGTTATTCAAGGCAGCAAACTCGGCGTTAACCTATGCCGCCATCTTGGTTCTCTATTATTTTTATTATTGAGCTTACGCTTATAAAAATCTCAGTTTAAAATATAATTAATTAATTAATTAATTGTCAATTAGAGACAGCCTTTCCAGGGGCCTTCAAAATCCATTTCTTAAATTATAACATTGACAGGAGTAATCCGAGTGAATGGGTCCTCAGGTCACTCTCTAATCTTCCGGAGGCCCTGGTCCTCACCCCCGCCTGCCTGTTAGAATTACCTGGGAGGGTTATTAGTTTTAACTAGATGCCTGGTGCATGGGATTCGTGAACTGGTGGGGGCGTGGCCTGCGGGAATCAGCCAGCCCGCTGAGTGACGCTCCCACTGTGGGGGCGACCTGACCACCAGGGGGCAGCTTCTGCGTTGAGTGTCTGCCCCCTGGTGGTCAGTGTGCGTCATAGTAACTGGTCGACCTATCATTCTGGTCATTCTGCCCTTTGGTGGCTGGGCATTTATAATACAGGATTGTTTGTGAGGCAGATTAATTTTCATGCTTTTAAAAATGTCTAAATGAACTCATTAAAAATCATTTTGGCACCTATTGTTCTAGAGAAGTTATGCTTTCAGATGTGTCTCATACTGTGATTGCTGTAAGATTTTGTTTGAATATATTGAAGATTCTCCTTTTTTGCTCTATTTGCAATGTAGTCATTTTGTCAATAACTCCAATAATTTTTTAAGGAAGAGTTTTATGGTGATGTAACTATTAATTATATTCCGATATCTCTGGCTCTGCAGTATACTATTTTAATTATATTATTGTACTGAAAAAATGTATTAGTAGTAATATTGAACTCTCTTAAACCTTTTACTTTTGAAATACTACTTCCAAGCTCTATTTCCCTTTTTTATAAATGGATAATTTCTAAAGTTTGTTAGAAATTTTTAAAAAGTTGGCATTATATGTGAAGATGATGTGTTATTGAGTTGTGTACACCTGAAACCTGTATGGTTTTGTGAACCAATGCCACCCCAATAAATTCAATAAAAAATGATTACTTAATTAATGAATAAATCTGTAAAATTATTATCAACTTTCTTAATTAGTTTTTAGATTTAGCTTCTATATTTACTCATATTAATACCTTTAATTTTGAAAGCTGTACTATAGAAGTAAAGATCCAAAATATAGGATTAAAATGAAATGTTAATAACTTTTTTACATATAATATATTAATGACCACTGTAGTAGTTTTCAATACTTGAAGAACTTTTCAAAGCAGCTTTAAAATTCTATAGCCAATATTTTAATATAACCCTTTAATTTTTATTCTAGAGAAACATGCACACATATAAATATTAAGATAGAATATATTTATACATATTAGAATAGTTATAGATGAAACTAAAGATAGCAGTATTTTGGGTTCCTGAGACATCAAAACTTTTCAATTAGAATGATTAATCAACACCATAAAAATTTACAGGCAAATAAAATAACCTGATAATAATTTTTATAATATATATAAATTATTTAACCAATACTACCATGTATTTATTGAGTGCATGTTGCTGGGTATTTTCCTGATTAGTAATTCATTTAATTTCCCTTCATCTTTTAAAAAAAATATGTATTTTATTGATTGTTTACAGAGAGGAAGGGAGAGGGATAGAGAGTTAGAAATATCGATGCGAGAGAAACATCGATCAGCTGCCTCCTGCACACCTCCTCCTGGGGATGTGCCCACAACCAAGGTACATGCCCTTGACCAGAATTGAACCTGGGACCTTTCAGTCTGCAGGCCGATGCTCTATCCACTAAGCCAAACCAGTTAGGGCTCCCTACAACATCTTGATTACATAATATTATGTATCAACTAGAGGCCCAATGCACGAAATTCATGCATGGGAGGGGGGTCCCTCAGCCCGGCCTGCATCCTCTCCAATTCAGGACCCCTAGGGGTATGTCCTAAACTGGCAGTCGGACATCCCTCTCACAATCTGGGACCCTGGCTCCTAACCACTTGCTTGCCTGTCTGCCTGATCATCCCTAACCTTCACCCCTTGCCTGCTGGCCTGATTGCCCCTAAGCGCCTCTGCCTGCCAGCCTGATCACCCCTAACTGCCCTCCCCTGCCTGCCTGACCACCCCTAACTGCCCTCCCCTGCCTGCCTGATTGCCCCTAACTGCTCCTCTGCTGGCCTGATTGCCCCTAACCACCTCTGCCTTGGCACCCACCACTGTGGCTTTGTCTGGAAGGAGGACCAGATGACTGGAAGATGTCTGGTCTATTCAGTGAAATTAGCATATTACCCTTTTATTAGTATAGATTCTTACAGGTACGATAACTGAGTTCTGAAAATGTTAAAAAATAATAATAAATGGAAAAACAGAATCATGCAGCTAATAAGTGATGGAGCTGGAGTTTGAATCAACATATATTGATTACAGTCTACAGGTTCTTAATCACACCACAACCCCACCCTCAGATATCACAGATAATCTTCCAAAAATAAGCGTAAGCCATAAACAGATATTTATTGTGATCAATATGTCTCATGACTTTTTCTATACTTTGGTTATTTTAATTTATGTACTCCATTCACATTATATTATACTAAAGATCCGGTGCATGAATTCGTGCACAGGTGGGGTCCAGCCTGCCTGCCAGATAGGGCCGGCCTAGGGGAGGGGATGTGGGAGGTTGGCTGGCTGGCCCTGTCCCCTGGTTGAACTCATAGTGGAACTCCTGGTTAGGGGACAATTTGCATATTAGCCTTTTATTATATAGGATTTCTCTATATTGATGCAAGAACTAGAAAAGAGTCTTATTTCTGTGTGCCTCTCTTCTCTCTTTTTTCCCCCCATGATTTTGACATGAAATTCTGGACCTATTGGTCTCTTATCTTCTTAGCTGTTTCCATCTGTCCAGCTTCTTGGCTTCCTGTCCTGAACTAAGAGTAGGCCAATGCCTGGAAAGAAAAATGGTATGCAAAGTTTTGAGCTTACCTCAGTGAGTTATTCTTTTTTTCTCTCGGTCTTTGAGTTTTTTCTTTTCTATTTAGATTGTTTCTAAATCTTAGTTATTGTAAATAATGTTGCAATGAGCATAGGGGTACATATGTGTTTTCAAATTAGTGTTTTGGATATCTTCAGATAGATACCCAAAAATGGGATTGCCGTGTCATATGGTAGTTCTATTTTTAATGTTTTGAGGAACTTTCATACTATATTCCATAGTGGGTGCACCAATTGATACAAGTTCTTTGGTTGCTATCTTTCTACCCACCCACCCCCGCCTTCCCTCTGAGTTTTGGTAATCTGTTCCTTGCTTATACTGTTATATTGGCTGGGCTGCAAAAATATTCATTATGGGCCGCAAGTTTGACAAGCTTGCTCTAGGTCCATTCATGCTGTCTCAAATGGTAAGATTTCATTCTTTTTTATGGCCAAGTAATATCCATTGTATATAAGTACCACATCTTCTTTATCTCTTCTTTGTCCTTATGGAAACTTAGGTTGCTTAAATATCTTGGCTATAGTAATTTATACTTGCAATGAGATAGGGGTACATATGTCTTTTCAAATTAGTGTTTTGGATATCTTCAGATAGATACCCAAAAATGGGATTGCCGTGTCATATGGTAGTTCTATTTTTAATGTTTTGAGGAACTTTCATACTATATTCCATAGTGGGTGCACCAATTTATAATCCTTTTTGACATATTCTCACCAACACTAATTTGTTGATTTATTGATTCCAGCTATTCTGGCATATTTGAGGTGATATCTCATTTTGTTTTAATTTGCATTTCCCTGGTGAATAGTGGTGTTGATCATCTTTTCAGATGTCTGTTGCCATCTATATGTCGTCTTTGGAGAAATGTCTGTTCATGTCTCCTGCCCATTTTTTAAAATATTTATTATTGAAGGTATTACATATATCCCATTTTTCTCCCACTGTCCCCTTCTAGCCCCCCCCACCCCCCCCAGGCCTTCACCCCTATTGTCTGTGTCCATGGGTTATACACATATGGATACAAGTTCTTTGGTTGCTATCTTTCTACCCACCCACCCCCGCCTTCCCTCTGAGTTTTGGTAATCTGTTCCTTGCTTCTCAGTCTCTGGATCTATTTTGTTCATCAGTTTATTTTGTTCATTAGATTATACATATGAGTGAAATCTTATGACATTCTGCTCATTTTTTAATTGGATTGTTTTTTGGTGTAATGATCTATGGCTTCTTTATATATTTTATATATTACACCCTTATCAGATGTATCATTAGTGACTATCTTTTCCCATTTAGTAGATTATCTTTTTATTGTGTTTATAGTTTTCTACACTGTGAAAAACTCTTTAGTTTGATTTAGTCCCATTTGTTTATTTTTCCCTCTTGTTTCTCCCAAATGCACATAATTAATATAACTTACTTTACTCTTTCCTTAGTTCACAATCTATTAAAATGCTTTCATGAAACCTAAATGTATTACCTCTGTTCATCTATTGAAAATACTTCACACAGGAATTATCTTTTCACATCCATAGTAAAGAAAATTAGGATGTTTAAATTGGTTTTTCCTTTTTTATCTGGCATTTCTGCTGGACATTTTCTTTCATTTTTCCTTTTCTTTCTTTCTTTTTTTTTTTTGAAACATTCTTTTTAATATACCAATTCATTTTTAAAGAAGAGAGAATGAGAATTAAAAAGACAAATGGAAAGGGATAGTGTGATATAAAGTAAAAGTAGCAGTGGAAATTTTATGCTAGAAAGCTCCCTGCTGGAATCCCCTAATGAACATAGTAGTCTTCGTTTTGCTTCAGCTACAGCTGCTGTTTACAAGATGAAGGATTTAAGATTTCACATTCCCTCAGGCTTTGATTTGGAGGAAACTAACTCAGAAGTGAAGTTTGGATGCTGGCTGAGCTGCCACACACATCATGGTTATATGTAACATTTCTTCAACTTCAATACTTGAAGTTTTAACAGCATCTGTCTTCTCTAGTACTATTCACTTTGAAAGCCAGTTGTCAATTTACTTGATTTTTTTTTTGCTTTCATTTACTTCCTAATGTGACTAGTGATGGAGTAATAGCCACAAATCTAGACTGTTGTTTTGAGGTAGAAGCTGCCTTTTAGCTTTTACATATGGCAAAGCATACATCAATGACATAAATGGGATTTCAGCTGTGATTCGATCTAAAACTGCAAGTGTCTCCAGACTACATGGTTATCACAGATTTACATGTGCTCATATGGAATCTGTGAACACAAGGGCTCTGATTAATACATAGTTGAAAAATTTAAGCAATATCAACACAGTTAGATCCATTGCTTATCTATTTTGTTATCTAAGAGAAACCAAAGTGATAAATTTAGAGTATACAACATGGATTGTATACCTGAGAAACCACTATAAGATAAAAATGTAAATCAAATGATATTTTGGTGTAGAATTACTGAAATGAGGCTGCACATAGGATCTGATGGCACCAAGCAGGGAGTCCTAGAGAGAGCAGTCTAAAGGAAGAGGAGTCTTAGGATTGCCTTCTACAGATTGATCATATTACCAATGAGAAAATATTGGGAAACTGAGAGAATTGAACCACAGATAAGAATCTGGTAAAGGCAAGTTATTAGTAGAACCAGAGGATTATGCAAAGGATGAAAGAGAAAAAGAGGGAAATAGCAACAAACAGATGTAAGTGGAAAAAGTAGAATGGGCCAACTGATACTGTGAATATAGAGCATCTTCCTGTATATTTCTTACATAATTGCTTGGCTTATTGCTGGACAGAGGGGAAGATGCTTGAAGGAGATGCACAGGGCCATTGAAATGACACTCCGTTGTCTACCATAATGAGTTCAAACATTCTATCCTGGAATTCAAACAACCCCAGTGTATACATGTGGGAACCATGCCAGAGGCGCCTGATAGTCAAGGCCAATTCAAGCACAGATGCCTTGTTGTCAATAAGCCAGACTGTCCAAGGCCACTCTGCACCTAGGCTAAGATACCATACACGGTATGCTGTGCCTTGCTGTAGCCAATGTGATTGTCACTGTTGGCAACTAGCCTTCCTTGTCTCTGGGGTAATATACAGGTTACTGACCCACTAGTGTGAAGAAGAGAGGCAGTAGGCACAGAGAATGTAGCTCATATGTGTGCAGGAGGGAGAAGAGCTCAGACGGAGCTGAGAGCTGATACTGCTATGATACAAGGCTGAGAGCTCATAGAGAGCTCAGATACAGCTACCAGGTTAACCAGCCAGGGTGCTGAGAGAGAAGTTAGGAGGTAGTTGCTATGTGAGGCCACAAAGAACAGCCAGTGTGCTGGGCAGGGGAGACAGGAGAAGCTACTGAGCCAAAGAGGCTAGAGAAGCTGCTGAAGCAGAGAGCTTAGTACTGCTATGATGTGAGGTGGTAAGTCAGGGGGCAGTGTGCGGCTGCTCAGATAATAGCTTCTACTATTGTGTAGAGGCTTCTACTGTGTCGGAAAGACATGTATTTACCAGCCAGTGTACGGCTGCCTGACTGTATGGACTTTGCTTTAAAGAACTGTTTTGTCTGATGGCAATATGGCCATGGGCTTCTGCAATAAAGACTCATTCTTCTATATCCTCTCATGGCTTCTCTAAGACCCGGCATCCAAGGAGACCCAGCCCTAGGCAGAGGGTCTAGGATCCAACACTTCTAAGTAGTGAGCAGAGGATAAAGGAGGAACTTGGACTAAGTTCCCAACAGTTAGTACAGTGGGCAAGGTTCGAGAAGGACCTGCGCTGACGTAGCTGGGAAGAATTTAGAAGAGTATATGGACTCGGAGCAGCTCAGAGCAGTAATGCTGAGCAGTGCTCCTGCTGGCTCTGACAATACACAAAGCTCTTGTTTTTCTAAATTCTCACAGTTCCTCCTCAGGCAATCTAAGCATCAACTAAACTGCACCACTGTGTTCAGGAAAAACACCCAGTGTCTCCTCTTAGAGTTCCTTCATCTTCACATGTGCAGGACCCAGACCTCCTTTAAATCCCAATCCTGCATCTCTTCTACCAGCTAGTATGAGAACTTCATGAAGCCTTCTGTATCTCACACTAGCCAGAAACAAACCTTTAGGTCCTAGTACTTATAAGACACTTGTGTTTTTGCACAAGTCTGTGTACGGCTGTCTAAATTGCCTTACCATTAATAGTATGCTACTTCCCTTAACTCATTGTAAGTTCTTTGATAACAGACACTGTGGATTATACATTTTGCAGTGTGCACAGTACTTATAAAAATAATGTGAATATAGTAGATGCTAAAAAAAATCAATTTTCAACAAATGAATAAATGGAAAGTTAAACCAAGTAAAAATGATAAAATATTTTATTATGGGTTTTAAAAGTATATATATATATATGTCATGCTTTACATTCACGCCTACAATTTTCTTCTTTCACATAACATTTTTTAAATGTATCCATTTTTGAAAGAAAACTTACATCAAAAATGTAAATGTAAATAAGTATCAAAAATGCCATATGATTTCACTTACATGTGAAATCTACAGAATAATATAACAAAAAAACAAAATGAAACAGATCCATAGATACAGAGAATCAACTAATGGTTGCCAAATGGGAGGAGCATTTGGGGGACTAGGTGAAAAAGGTGAAGGGATTAAGAAATACAAATTGATAGTCACAAAATAGTCATAGAGATATAAAGTACCACATAGGGAATATAGTCCATAATGTTATAATAACTATGTATGTTGCCAGGTGGGTACTAGAAATGTTGGGGGAATAGTTGGTAAAACATATGATTGTCTAACCACTATGTTGTAAACCTTAAACTAATCCTATATAATAAAAGGCTAATATGCTAAGTGTCAGGTCATCCAGTCAGCCATTCAACCAATCAAAGTGTAATATGCTAATGATATGCTAAGGCTGCTCAACCGCTCACTATGACATGCACTGACCACCAGGAGACAGATGTTCCGACCTGTAGGTAGCTTGCTGCTGGGGTCCGGCTGATCAGGACTGAGCGAGACGAGCTGGACATGCCCTGGAGCCCTCCTGCAGTCCTCTCCCTGGCTGGCCACCACCCACGTCCCTCCCCAGCCCTGATTGTGCACTGGTGGAGTCCCTCGGCCAGGCCTGCACCCTCTTGCAGTCCTGTCTAAGGGACTCCCCCATTAGTGCACGAATTTCATGCACCAGGCCTCTAGTACAAAGTAATATTGAATGTAATCTATAATAAAAAATGAAATTAAATTTTAAAAAAAGAAAGAAAGAAAACAGCCCTAACCTGTTTGGCTCTGTGGATAGAGCATGGGCCTGCAGACTGAAAGGTCCCAGGTTCAATTCCAGTCAAGGGCACATGCCTGAGTTGCAGACTTGATCCCCAGTGAGGGGCGTGCAAGAGGCAGCCAATTAATGATTCTCTCTCATCATTGATGTTTCTCTCTCTCCCTCTCCCTTTCTCTCTGAAATTATTAAAAATATTTTTAAAAAGTTAAAAAAATAAGTCGATGTAGCAAAATGTTAATCCAAATAAATTATGGTGGTATTTAGTATGTTGTATTATGATTTATATTTACCTGTTTGGTCAAAATACTTCATGATGAAATATTTTTAAATACACATAAAGTTGATCTACTTAAGAAAATTGGCAAGCACCCTTGAAGAAATTTTTAGTGATGACCATCTGAATCATTGAGTAAATTATATAGTCCTTATCTAACTATAAACTTGCCTTTAGTAAGAAAATGGTGACATTAATTATGAAACTGAACTATTCAGTTACAATTTATTTCTTGAAAAGTTGCCATTGTAACATCACTATGAAGGGACTTTATCAATTTCTCTTCTTTTTGAGATAAAAACTTTGGGGTTGTTATTTTACTACTCAGAAATGAAAACTTGAATGACTACTGTAAGCTAAGATTATAAAAGCACTTCAGAAAGAAAGGTAACTAAGACATACACTCCACCATCAAGGACATTACTTTCTAGTAGGGGAAGAAAAAATAAATTGCAGCACATTGTGATAAAGTTCATCTCAAAATAGACTTGGAGAGTAAATGCTCTAGTTATTCTTTCATATAAATGAGAACATTAAAGCCTAAGGGACTGCTATTTATACTCTACAACAAAATTACTAATATTTAGAGTTTTTTATATTACTAAATTATACTTACTATAAAGAAATTTATATGGGCAATTTTTAAACACAGCAGGGCTAGTAACCATAAAATCTCTCTAATCCAATTAAAATCTACTAGTTTCTGATATTTCACTTTATTTAATGTATTGCCCTTGCCTTAAAAGCATGGTACACATGATGGAGTAGAAATGAATATAGCTTTTATACCATTGATTTACTGTGTTATATAGTGGTGTACTCTACATCTGATCCTACCCAAAAATACAAAAAAAGATCACATTTGGTATAAAATATCTATGGTTTTCTTCTATGAAGCTACATAATAATACTTTTTTTAATTCATAGAAAGATGATTCATTTATTTATTAAGGCTTGTAGGACCAGACAGGAAATTATAATATACTAGAGGCCCAGCACGCATGAAATCATGTATGAGTAGCTCACTTCAGCTTGCCTCAGCTGGCCGCCCTGCCCATCACCGCTCATAGTTCTCCACAGCTAGTAACTCGTGCCCCGCCCTGCCTGCAGTGAGAGCCGTTGCTCATTTAGCCATGATGGCTTTATGGCATGACGGCCACGGGCCTTTCATGTAAGAGATTGGGACAGATGCAAATGAGTCATATATACCATTACAGAATAAAATAAACACTCTAATAAAAAGCCATTCTATCCCTAACCAGTTTGTCTCAGTAGAGAGTGCCGGCCTGAGGACTCAAGGGTCCCAGGTTCGATTCCGGTCAAGGGCATGTACAGTGGGGCCTTGACTTACGAGTGCTGCAACTAACGAGTTTTTCGAGATACAAGCCGTCTCTTAGCCAATTTTTTGCTTTGAGTTGCGAGCTAAAATTCGGTTACGAGCCAGCTTCAGATACTCCCCCGCTAGTTGGCGCAGCGAACATCACAGTGAACACCACGACATCAGCCAAGCATCACGTGTCTCACTTGTTCACTTTTTGATTTGACATACGAGTAATTTGAGTTATGAGCTCCGTCACGGAATGAATTAAACTCGTAAGGCAAGGCCCCAATGTACCTTGGTTGCGGGCACATACCCAGTGGGGAGTGTGCAGGAGGCAGCTGATCGATGTTTCTAACTCTCTATCTCTCTCCCTTTCTCTCTGTAAAAAAATCAATAAAATATATTTTTTTAAAAAGCCATTCTTAAATAATTTATAGTGAAACAATAAGCATTGTTTTGTGAGGTCTGAATGTCAAGATCATTATTTCTACTCTGACACCCAAATAACCTGACTACCAGAGGTAAATTATTATGTAGAGATAGTCTTCTTGAAAGACCTGATCTAAATTTTTATTTTTTATTTTAATCCCAGTTTATTAAATTACATCTAACTGTCCCAAAATAAGACCAAGCTTTCTTTTGGTACTACATTGGTCCTTACATTTAAACACTGAGATCCTGTGTAGAACTTCCAGACCAAGCAGGGTAGTTAATGAGTAGTTCAGAAATATGCTGCTCATGATGTTTCTATTCTAATGACATACTCCCTCACCTGTTCCTCTAGCTCCTGTCTTCATCAATCATTATTCTCTTTATATTTTCAGAATTTTTTCATGCAAATGCATGAATTCTCTTTTTCATTTTCTATTTTTTTTCCAAATCTTGCCCCCTACTCTGTATACGTAACTGAGAGAATCCATGCCTACAATGTGATACAGGGCACGTGGAAAGATTAGAAACACTGGTGGTTATTTACTTTTATGGCTATGTTTACATGTGTGTTCAAGTATATGTGTACAATGTTGTATATTTAATATAACTCATTTTTCTTCATTTGACACACTATGATGTTCAATTGTGTGTTTTTTTAAAATATATTTTATTGATTTTTTACAGAGAGGAACGGAGAGAGATAGAGAGTTAGAAACATCGATGAGAGAGAAACATCGATCAGCTGCCTCCTGCACACCTCCTACTGGGGATGTGCCCGCAACCCAGGTACATGCCCTTGACCAGAATCAAACCTGGGACCTTTCAGTCCGCAGGTCGACGCTCTATCCACTGAGCCAAACCGGTTTCGGCTCAATTGTGTTTTAATATCATTTAACATTTGAGTCTTATTGGTATGATTTACAATAGCCAGTCCACAGGTGGACAGGGCCAAATAGACTGTTTTATTAATCTCTCTATATAAGCATCTTACACAGAGCTAACTATCTAATAAAAAGTGGCATGATGCTCTGGCCGGGTGACTCCATTGGTTGGAGCATTGTCCCCTACACCAAAAAGGCTACAGATTCAATCCCAGGTCAGGGTGCATATAAGAAGCATAAGTTTGATGTTTCTTTCTCACATCAGTGTTTCTCTCCTTCCCTCTCTCTCTAAAATCAATAAACATATCCGCTGGTGATGATAAAATAGAGTGAGATGATGTGTCAGAAAACCAAGTCCTAAATTCTGTTCTTAGATATAAATCTGACTATTATATGCAATGGGAAGAAAAGAAACTCATTCTGTGCCCAAACACTTTCTTCCTTCATTATGTAGTGGTAGTTCATACCAGTTTAGATAATTTATCTAAGTAATTCTGTATGGTAATAGGATCATTAAATATTTAGTTTGAAACTTCCAATTACTGACCTTTGACATCTTACATTCCTCTTCGTTCTCAATATATCAAACAAAAAAAAGTACATTGCTTGACATGTTCATTATAATAATTTGAGAAAGTCAAATGTTCTTGGTAGGGAGTGGGCTGAGCAAAGACACGCTTAAAGTTGTTACTTTTTTAATAATTTACTGAAATCATATTTTAGGGAAATTATCTATATTACGGCTTACGAGTTGCCTTGTTTTTGCCCTTGAAATTTCCCTGCACATATTGAGAATATAATTGCAGTAGTTTTCATAATTAAAGTTAACAAACTAAGATTTATTAATCATATGACCTCTTAATATTTGATCTGATAGCTAGCATTGACTGCCTTAGAAACGTTTACTAGTTTATCGTTATCATAATTTTAACTAAAAAAAATGTAAAATATTTTCAGGCCAATGGAAAGGAGAAAAAAACTGGGGTTGCAATACTTATATCTGACAAAATAGAACTCCAAGTAAAGGCCATAATAAGAGACAAGAAAGGCCACTACATAATACTAAAGGGAGCAATTCAAAAAGAAGATATAACTTTGGAAAACATATATGCACCCAATACAGGAACACCCAAATACATAAAAAAAAACTTCTGGAAGATATCAAGGGAGAGATCAATAGCAATATAGTCATAGTAGGGGACTTTAATACTCCACTGATACCACTGCATAAATCCTCTAAACCGAAAATCAGCAAAGAAACAGCAATCCTAAAAGACTCACTAGATCAGATGGACTTAATTGACATCTTCAGAATATCTCACCCCAAAGCTATAGAATATACATTCTTCTCCAGTGCATTTTTATTGT